>NC_044038.1:149947954-150294620 GCF_901765095.1 Microcaecilia unicolor | reverse complement strand
AGGTAGATCTGGGAGTCGTCAGCGTAGAGATGGTATTGAAAGGCATGGGATGATATCAGAGAGCCAAGGGAAGAAGTGTAAATGGAGAACAGGAGAGGACCGAGAACAGAACCTTGAGGTATACCGATTGGTAGTGGGATAGAAGTGGAAGAGGATCCACCAGAGTGTACACTAAATGCGCGAAGCGAGAGGTAGGAGGAGAACCAGGAAAGAACAGAGCCCTGGAATCCAAGTGAAGACAGCGTATCAAGGAGTAGGCTGTGATCAACAGTGTAAAAAGCGGAGGATAGATCGAGAGGGATGAGGATAGAATAGAGACCTTTGGATTTGGCCAGAAACAGGTCATTGGAAACTTTTGTAAGTGCAGTTTCAGTTGAATGAAGAGAGCGAAAGCCAGATCTCAGGCCTTTGTGTTGACAAGGAGTAATAAATATATTTGTTGTTCAAAATACAATAATTAGATTGTAAAAATCAACCAAGGGTTTGTTAATAGCCCACAATAAGTGTTCAACAAGCACACTTTCAGGCTGATTTTCAAAAGAGATGGACGTCCAAAAAGTGACATAAATCGGCACTTGGACGTCCTTCTCACTGAGATGTCCAAATTGGTATAATCGAACCCCGATTTTGGATGGCTTTCTCAGAAGTCCATTGCAAGGACGTCCAAATCTCAAGGGGGCGTATCGAAGGTGTGGTCAAGGTGAGACTTGGGCGTTCCTAAGACTTGGACGTCTTTGAGCCATAATGGAACAAAGCAAAGACTAAAACTTGGACGTTTTCACCTGGACATGTTTTTATTATGAATAAGGCACAAAAAGGTGCCCAAAATGACCAGATAACCACTGGAGGGAATCGGGGTGACCTCCCGTTACTCCCCAGTGATCACTAACCCCTTCCCTTCCTCAAAAAACATGATTAAAAATATTAATTTCTAGCCTCTATGCCAGCCTCAGATGTCATATGCAGGTCCTTGGAGTAGTTTAGCAGTAGGTGCAGTGCACTTCAGACAGGTGGACCCAGGCCCATACCCCCTACCTGTTACAATTGTGGAGGAAACAGCGAGCCCTCCAAAACCCACCAGAAACCCTCTGTAACCACATATCGGTGCCCCCTTCACCCGTAAGGGCTATGGTAATGGTGTACAGTTGGGGGTAGTGAGTTTTGGGGGGCTCAACACACAAGGTAAGGGAGCTGTGTACCTGGGAGCATTTTATGAAGTCCACTGCAGTGCCCCCTAGGGTGCCCGATTGCTGTTCTGGCATGTCAGGGGGACCAGTGTACTGAAAATGCTGGCTCCTCCCACGTCCAAATGGCTTGAATTTGGACATTTTAGACTTGGACGTTTTTGGTTTAGAAAATGGCTGACAATCAAAGACGTCCAAATCCAAGGACATCCATGGTATTTTCAAACACAAAGATGGACGTCCATCTTTTTTCGAAAATGACCTTCTCCTCGCCTCCAAATTTGGACATTTTACAAAGACGTCCAAATTCCAACTTAGACATTTCTTTTGAAAATGCCCCTCTTTGGATATCAAATACTCTTCTAAGACACCCGTGAAATGCAGATAAAAAGCAAAAGTCAATGTGTTGGTTAATGAACCCGAGTAGTAATGCGCTGTGCCTTTATACACTTTTGCACAATGCCGCCTTCCTATATAATTTTTTAATTACTCAAAAAACGATTTTTAGAAATAGACTTAGTAGACTGCCTTATACTGTTTTGTGTTACTTGATACTCAACTTTAAAATATAACACTTGATTTATTATGTATTGTGTTGATATTTTAGGTAGTATACCATTCTTTGGCTTAGGGACACTCTTTTCTGACATGGCACGTGTTTCGCTGGAATGCTTTTTCAAGGATGTCCCCTAATATCAGCAGCCACTCATTCTGCCGACATTCACCAAATGTGTTAGCATTTCAAGAATGATCTAAGGAGCTCTTACAAAAATGGTGTGGCTAAAGGGTCAAGACACTGTGGATCTCATGAAAGCAAGCGTAAATGCCGGCACTTGCGTGTAAATCATAGGAATGCCCCCCAATTACATGTCCTAGGATTACATGTGGATCATCATAGAATATGTTCCATGCATAAATCCCAATTAAGGCCAATTAATGCCAATAATTGGTTGTTAGCAGCCAATTATTTGGCTTATTAATCAAGTTGCATATGCAAATCAGCAATGTACACTGATTCGCACACACAACTTTAGTCACCGTGTATAGAGTACGGCGATATATGTCAAAGGACACTGATTACTTGATTGCTTTGTATTTCACTTTGAGTGGAACAGTAGAGAAAATAAGGACCACTACAGCAGCTATCCAACTACTTTATGGTTCCTGCTGGAGTGGAGGTCTTTGCTTCATCACTTGAGTATGCAGCGTCCAGTGTCTATGACAATATGTACAAAAATGTCTTCATAAAATTATCCCTTTCCCCTAAATTCTATATATCGCACCTTAATTTCTATGTGGAAATCGAAGTGTATTCTATAACAATGTGCATAACTTAATTGGCTAACTAGCTAATCAGTGCTGTCAACTGGATGTTAACAAGCAATTATCAGCACTATTTGGCATTAATTACAATTTACATGCACATCTCACTAAGCATATTCTGTAATGTGGTGTGTGTAAATTCCAAGCTGCACAGTTGAAAAGGGGGAATGATTTTGGGCGTGGAATGGGTGATTTATTATAGAATACACTTAATAGGCGTCGGGATTTATGCCAAGTAAAACATGGCCTAAATGGATGCGACCAAATTTGGTTGCATAGAGAGGCACTTGGGGTATTCTATATACCACGTGGAAATTTAAGCCTATTCTATAAAATTTAGGTGTACTTTAGAGATTACGCCTAGGTGTATTTTTTGTGTGTGCAGACTTTTCATTCACCATATATAGAATCTAGACTTTAGAAACTAATTTTATAACAGTTCTCCATGGGTAGGTGCCTTAAGAGGCACTTACATAGACACTATTTTATAAAAACAAGTAGGTTTCCTCTTGTTTTTAGAAAATACTAGCATATGTGGCCTTGAATTCAGGCGGGACCACATTATGTAAATGTTGGCTCATAGATGAACTCACACTTGTCATCCCAGCATTAAAGCATTCTAATATTAATTTAAACTCATGATTTCAAATCATAATATCCCAGTCAATAAATTGGCATAATAGCACATCTAACTGGAACTTCAGAAATTATGGCATAAATTCAAGCACATCACTTCTTTACTAGTGCAGTAAAATGGCCAAAATCTTCATCAGTCCAGAGAGATTTTTTTTTTACCAAATTTTTAACATCTTTTTAGCATACTCTCTAATAACAGAGTAAGGCATTTCATAACCAATTCCACCCCCAATCCACCCAAACTCCGTCCCTGTGCATGCCACTGGAAAAGTACACAACATTGTAACATGGTCCATATTTTTACACTGTCAGGGCCCCTTTTACCAAGCTGCGGCAAAAAGGGGGCCTGTGCTGGCGTTGGCACGTGTTTTTGATGCATGAGAAGGCCCCCTTTTACCACAGCGGGTAAAAGATAGGTCTTTCTTTTTTGAAGAAATTGCTGTGCAGCAAGTGAAGCACTTGCCATGTGGCCATTTCGTGGGGGGGGGGGGGGGGGGGGGGGGAGAGCACTTACTGGCACCCATTGAGGTGGCGGTAAGGGCTCCTGCGCTAACTCAGTGGTAACCAGGCAGCACATGGCACTGTCCGATTACTGCCGGGTACACACTGGCGCTACTCAGCTCCAGTAAATTTTCAATGGGGCCAATTTAGGAGCCTAACTTCCAAAGTCAGGTACCAAAGCATGTTGAAATTCGGCCAACTAGAATTTAAGATATTTCACAGTCAATCGACCTGTTTAGCTAGTTTTCCATGGTGTGTCCTATGGTTGCATTTTAAGATCTAACAGCCTTCAGGGTGATAAGAACTGGGCACATTCTCCCTGCAAAATTGTGAAAGCAGTGCTTATATTTCTTTTTCCCATAGCATCAAATTTAAGGCGTACACAAAAATAATTCCAGGACTACCAAAGTTTTCAGCATAGATGTTAAAAATGAAGCCATGCGTTGCTTTTGTAGCACAAATGGGCATAAATCATGGTTTGTCGATTTTACTTGGTTTTGCAATGTTGTTGACAGGACGCTGGAAATACATTTCTCAGGCTAAAATTGGCACAGTGATATCTGAGAAATAGATGGTTAACATTTGAGCACTTAGATAAAAAATGTGTTGTGGTCAACACTTCTCCTCCCATTTTTTACTACAGATTTTTTCTTCCAATATTAAAAAATTCTGGAAGTTTTTAATCTGTAGGTGTTTTCGGGTGGTGGAGGAGCCAATGATAGCCATCACACTTGGTGTCCTAATTTAAAGGTACCCTAGGCTTTTGAGGCTATTTTACATAAAAATAAGTAATTGACAATTGATATGTGCCAAATTAGCAACGGAGATTTAGGGTATTGGCTTATAATTAATAGTATACTACTTACAATTTCTACACAATACGTAATAGAACATTTTAATTGATAGTGAAGGGTATAAGTAAAGGGTATAACAATAAGATCACATCCATCATCTCAATGAATGAGTTGGCATATACCACTTTACAACATTTCTTAAATGATAGGAAAAAGTCTTGGTGCAGAATACAATGAACCATCATCAATAATTTGTATTGGATCTTGTAACGCGTTGGCAACCATTTCAACAGCCTCATGTATGTGCTTATATGTTCAGACTTCGAGAGGCCAAACACAAGCCTCATTGCCGAATTCAATGCCACCTGCACATTTTAAATTTTCAGTGTCTGCTGGTTACAACTTCTCATGCTCTATTTTAATGATTTGGTTTCTGGCCTAAGAAAGAAGTAACTCATTGGCTTGGGTGTAATTTAGTGATTGGTATCAGAAATATAGCAAAAGGATATTTTATTTTGGCATATTTGCGGCCTTGTCGTACCATTGTTGCTCATCCTTGGGCTTTGGACATGCAGATCCTGGGATTGCTCTATCAGGGCCGCCGAGAGGGGGGACAGGGGGGACAAAATTCCCGGGGCCCGGTGCCGCAGTCCCACCCGCCACCGGGCCCCTTCCACTCGAACCCCCGCCAGCAGAAGTGCTGTCTTCTGTTCTGACTCCGGCGTGCACGGCCCACACAGACACGCTCCTCTCAGCTGATCTTCGTTGTACTCTGCAGGGCTTCTGTGCGTCTGACGTGCAGGACGTCAGATGCACAGAAGCCAAGCAGAGTACAGCGAAGATCAGCTGAGAGGAGTGCGTCTGTGTGGACCGCACACGCCAGAGTCAGAAGACAGCACTTCTGCTGGCAGGGGTTTGGGTGGAAGGGGCCCGGCCCGGTGGCGGAGGCGGGAGGAACTGTGGCACCGGGCGGGGGCGATGACAACCTGGGGGGGGGGGGTGACAGTGGGGGCGGGGCCCAGGGGCCCGGGGGCGGCCTTGTCCCGGGCCCGGCCCAGTCGCTCGGCAGCCCTGTGCTCTATTCATACTTACTAAAGTAGTAAGAAGAGTCCAGGAGAACACTGAGGCTATCACCCTTTTGTAGGGATGCCAAGTTACCTAGTTCCAGGATGGAGATTTTAGGGCAGTCCTGGATTTCTGACCACTCCATCCTGGAGCCTGACCACTCCATCCTGGAGCATTATGAGACTTGCAGCACTGATTTCAATGGGCAGATTAGGCATTACAAATCTCTCATTGCTTTGAGATGTAAGTTGAAAACCATGATTGTCCCAAAATCTCCAGCCTGGAACTGGGTAACTTGGCATTTCTGTTTTTGTCTAAGTGGGACACCGCTGTTTAGCAGGAGCTGTGAAGCAGAACGTGCTGCCTACACCTGAATATATTTAGCAGGTCTGCTTCCTAAGGGGCCTGCTGAGCATTCAGACCACTTCTCCACTAGGATCCATCAGGAAGCCATGGTGACATTCGGCTTAGTTCTTCTGACTTTACACTTCAGTTTGCTATTTCCCTCTTGATACTTCCTGGCCATAAAATCTGTGGTATACATTGGAATTGATGCTTAACTCTCATAAATGGGTTTTGTTTTTTTTTTTGCCTTTTTTTCTGCCATCTCTCTAGGTCAATATTCTTAAGTCTGGGAGCAAAATCTAGGGCAGCTTATCCCAACTCTAAATTCAACTAAACTGTTTATTCTCTCCTGGTCCGATTTGGCCCATTTTCAAACTTAGGGCCTTGTTTACTAAGCAGCGTTATAGGCGCATTAACATTTTTAATGCACGTTAACCTGTACATGCATTAACCATGTACGTGCCTACAATATCCCTATAGGTACCAACATGGTTAGTGCGCGCGCTAAGTGTAGGCACGCTAAAAACACTAACAGAGTAAACAGAGACTTCAGTGTGTCTTGTTACTGTTTTTCCCCTCATATGCCAGATTTCATCCCATGCTGTTACTATTTCTATACTCTAGAAGTTGGAACTCCTTCTTCCATAGAAATATATTGGGTCTTTTTTGGGGGAGGGGGAGAAGCTTATATCTGAGGAACCCCAGTCTGATTTGGCCCATTTTTTAATTAATGTCTTCAGTTTTCCCTTTATGGTAAGTTTCAACCCATTCTGTTATATGTTTCAAGACAGAGAATAAAAAGGATCCTTCCTGACTATACCACAATCTGAAAAGGGGTGCTACACACATATAGGGCTGGATTCTATATATCACGAGATTTCTGCATGGAAATCAAAGTATATTCTATAAAATACACTTTAATTTAATTGTACTTTATAGAATAAATCTAAATTTCCACGCAGTGTATAGAATATGCCACGTCCTGGTCCACATGACTAAATTTAGACACGGTCAATTATGCCAAGTAAAAACTGGTATAAATCCTGATGCGTAAATTAGGTGCGGAGCAGATGTATTGTATAACAACAAGCATAGATTTTAGAAATGGCACCCCAACATAATAGACCAAACAAAAAAACCCCGACAAAAAACCCCAACAAAACAGACTAAAACCAAAACAGACCATGACAAAAAAAAAACCCTCCCAAAAAAACCCCACAACAAAACAACCCAAGACAAAATAGACTCTTAATCAAGCTGGATTATGTTTTCAAACAGATTTATGATTCTCACTAGATACCGAGTGTGGATAGTGAAGTCAAGCCGTAGGCAGGTGCCAGGACTTTCAAGTGACAAGCCATGGACTTTCTCAGTAATTTATGGCTCCTCCACTTCTTTGTACCCTTCAAATTCGTACCATTCAAAATTAAATCTATTTCATCAGGCCCTTTTGTCAGGAGTCTATTTTGTCAGGGACTTTTATGTCGGGAACTTTTTTTGTTTGGAACTTTTTTGTATGGTTTCTTTTGACCGGTTTCTTTTGACCAGGTGCCTTTAGAAACACCCATGACCTGCCCATTCTACGCCCATAACCACATCCACTTTTCAACTATGGAGCCCTTTTACAAAGGTGTGCTGAAAAATAGCCTGTGGTAGTATAGATGCATGTTTTGGGCGCATGCAGAATCATTTTTCAGCACACCTGTAAAAAATGCCTTTTTAAAAATTTTTGCCGAAAATGGACATGCAGCAAAATGAAAATTGCCGCGCGTCCATTTTGGCTCTGAGACCTTACCGCCAGTCATTGACCTAGCAGTAAAATCTCACACGGTAACAGGGTGGTAGTGACCTATGCATGTCAAATGCCACTTGGCGCATGCCCAACATGCGCATGCGAAAATAAAAATGATTTTTCGGATGCGCGTATCGGACACGTGCCAAAAATGAAATTACTGCAAGAGCCACATGGTAGCCAGACAGTAACTCCATTTTGGCGTGCATAGACACTTATGCAGCTTAGTAAAATGGCCCCCATGTGACTTATATTTATGCACACCATGTTACAGAATATGCTTAGCAAGTAGTGCAGATAATTGGTTGCTAACATCCAATTATCAGTGCCAATTAGCTGGCTAACTAATTAAGTTATGCGCCTTGTTATGGAATATGCTTCAATTTCTGCACGGAAATTTCTGCGAGATATATAGAATCCAGGGATAATGTTAAAATAATATTAGCTTTAGAAACATCTGTCTTTTCATAAAATGTCAACAGATCAATATTTTGCTGCTGTGATGGAGGATATGATTTCATTTTCCTGTACTAGGAAACAGAGCTAATGAGAACTAATAGCACGAAGTACACAATCATTTAATAGGGAGTGAAATGGTGAAGAAAATGTTTTCTTTTTCTAGAAAGCCCTAGTTACATTATAATTCAGTTTTAATAAGAAGTAGGGCTGTTGGATGCTTTCAGGGCTCATACAGAGTGGAATCCTTAATGTGAGGACCCAAGCAGCCTGGGCTTCATCTTGTTCAATTATTTGTACTACGGCTGCTCGGTTGGTGAATTTAATAAGAATATATGTATGTCCATGTTTGATTATCTTGTACTTGTCATAGATAGAGACTTCTTAATCATTGATAGCAGCAGTGCCTTTGCAAAAATATAATATAAATAAATAAAGGTAAGGATTGTAACATTCAAAGTATTCTGTCCTCGCTGGAAATCAGGGGCTTAGACACGGGTGGGACCAGGTAGGCCTGGGCCCACCCAGTTTGGGTTCAGGCCCATCCAGGAGTGGGTGCACCTTGTCAGTGCAGCATGGAGGAAACAGGCTACTCTATTCAATGGGTCCTAGGTAGTGGCAGCGATTCCCACATGCTGCCTGCCACTAACCTGGAAGCCTCTCCTCTGCTGCGTCCCACCCTCCTCTGTCACAATTTCCTGTTTCTCTACCTGGGCTGCAGGACACTACAGAGGAAAAGCTGCCGGGTTAGCGGCAGGCAACGTGTAGGAATTGCTGCTGCTACCTGGACCCATTGAAGTGAGATGGTCAGTTGTGGGGTGGGTGAGGTGAGGGAAGGAATGAAGGAAATATGCTGCATGGGGGGTCGAGAGTGAGAAAGGGAGAATTGTTGGATATGGGGTAGAGAGGAGGATGGGAGGAAGGGAGAGATGCAACAAAGGAGAGAGAGATACTGCATGGAGAAGGGAGGGGCAAAAGAGGGAGAAATGTTTGTCATATGGTTGAAGGGGAGGGAGAGATGGTGTATAGAGGAGAGAGGGAGGAATATTGGGCATGATGGTGGAGGGGAGAAAGGGAGAGATGTTGGAGGGGAGAAAGGGAGAGATGTTGGACACGGGGCACAAGGGAGGGAGAGAAAAAGATGATGGACAATGGGGGAGATGAGAGGGAGAATTGTTGGATGTGGAGGGGAGGAAGGGTGGTCATTTCTGGTCTGGCAGATTTTGTTTAGAAATGTTTAGGTTCCCCTGAGGCAGCATGAACAAAACAGGGCCCCTGTCAGGAAACCGATGCGCTATAAATTTGCGCTTGTTTAAAAGACGCTAAAGTGGCTGATTTTCTCTACCTTTCGATTCTGATGTTAGAACTGGAGAGTCTTTATTTTTGAATGGACAACCACGGGTGATCTTTTTGAGAAAGCTAAATACTTTTTCTTTGCAAATTCTATTATATGAAGTTTTGGATAGTCTGAATAAGTTTATTGCACATGTGATGTTATTCCTTGCTGAAGCTCTGGTCAGAATTTCATTGTTAAGGTCTCTCTTAGGTTTTTTCTCCATATTGTTTGTTTTGTTCCTCTTTTCTGGTATTGTTGTAATCTCTAAATGCTTTGAGGTGAAAAAAATTGTACATTAATATTGCCATTAGCACATGGCACGGATGGACTGTCAGTGGTCTTGGCCCTCGGACAAAAAGGGTCATGAACCCTTAACCATCTATCAAAAGTGATTAAACTAGATAGAGGTTAAGGCATAGTGGGCCCCCTACTGTTATGGGCTCTCGGACATTGCCCTATTGTCCCAATAGACAGTCTACCCCTGGCATGTGGCCATTTTTAAAAATGTCTAAAGTCAACTACCAAGGCGGAGAAACAGGGTCCGCTATGGACGAAGTAAGTCAGTGAGGAAGGAGTAGCGTGATCAATAGGACTCTTACAAAGGACCAAGGAGATGAGATGAAGAATGATAATACACTTTATTCTGTTTAATAGCTTGAGTCAAGCTGTGTCAAGCTACTAAACAGAATAAACTGTATTGTTATCATTCTTCATCTCGTCTCCTTGATCCTTTGGAAGAGTTTTGTTGATTACGCTACTTCTTCCTCATTGACATTTTAAAAAATGACCATGGGAGCACTTACTGCCACCTTTTTTGTAGGCAGTAAGGGCTCCCACTGTATCCATGTGTTTGCCAGTTACTGTGCGGTAATGTAGATGTGCTACCTGGTTACTTCAGGAATGCCTACTTTCCATGCCTGACATGACCCCTAATAAAAATCCCAAGAAAAGATTTACTGCGCGGTTACTGCATGGACAGTCCAAAACTATAGTGTGATGCTTTAGTGCATCTTGCATTAGGCCATTTTTTGTTGCATTAGACACATGTTTATTTATTTATGTATTCATTCATTCATTCATTCATTCATACTTGTATCCCACAATTATCCAAAAATGAGTTTTGGTTCAATGTGGCTTACTTTTAACAGTTGTTAGAGATTACATTGATTCAATTACATTTATAAGGTTGGGTTAGCGTCTAATGCAGCTAAGTTAAAAGACCCCATAGTAAAAACAAATAAAATTACAGCCATGAAATGAGATTTTGATATAGATGTTGGTATTGGTTTAGGGTAACACATCTGTACAATGGCTTTTTCCTGCTCCCTTGTTACTATTTCATATCCAGGAGTTAAAAAAAAAATTGATATAATCTGGCAAGCTTAACATAGGATGGCTGATGAACCAATTATGAATATCAAATTCATCCTTCCTCATGTAGGAACACTCCAGCCTCTTTAGCTGCACACATTTCTAGGCAGATAAATTAACGCTCCTGCAGCTTCAAATGAGGTATAGTAATGGACTTCATTGGTCTTATTATTACTTGGGTAGTCCATTCCTTTCTAACCCAATTATGCTGCAATTTAACAGTTCACCTTGCTGGATTCACAATGCAGCTACTCGGGAAGTGAAGTCAGCTGTAATACAGAGAAACTCAAGAGATGCTTAGTGACTTTACTTACATTCCAAATCATAATGGAGGGATTTTTTTTGTTGTTGTTGCAAAGAACTTTGTCACCAAGTCACTAGAAGAGGCGCACATAATTGCAGCCTCTTTTGAATCACAGGCTCTGTCTATCTAAAAATAATGACACAAACACACTTAATGCTTTTATCATTTATTCTCAAGAGACCTAGGACTGAACTCTACTTATGAGAGTGACTGGCATTTTTATTTATTTATTCAAATGCATTTTACAGCAGATAATTCTAATGGGAAGAACATCTCATTTATAGCAAATGCAGCCACTTTTACATTATTACCCTGACAGATGCTGACAGATGGCAGTCCATGTCCTCAAAATATTGTAACTTGAAACAAATTTGTCAGGCTGATCAGGTGGCAAATGCTGTGTACTACCATGTGGAAGATGCCCCAGTTCCATGCCCAAGTCAGGTCTTACGTTCTTGGGCTGGGGATGCTCCTAAGGATGGTGTCATCCTTGTTGCTAAAGGATGACACCTGGTGACTGTTCAAGGCTCATGATTGCAGGGTTTCAGAAGGAGCCCTACCACATGGCTTCTGGCCCAGGTCTTTTAGTACAATGCCTAGACTAGGTAGGTTAGGGATTTGGGGGGTGGGGATTATAAAAGAGGGGGAAAATGCCAGGGTAGTTGAAAATGAAGGGTCATGAAACAGAAGGGGGAAACTGGTAGGACTTATAAAGAAAAAAAGAGGATTTGGTTAGATAAGGGTCCTTTTACAAAGCAGTGGTAAGCTATAGTAATCTGTCATAGACTCTGTCCAACGCTGGACAACAACCCCAATAACATTTACTTGCTTCTGTTTTAGCAGTTCTATCTTCTTCAGTGCAATTCCAGTTACTCAAACATAAATCCAGGCCTAGTTCCAACTGGGACACACAAGTCCTGGGTCCTCACAGAAAAAAGACACTCTTTCACCTTTGCAGACTAATGTTCCTTCTCATGCAATCCCTTTGCATCTACAGGGTGCAAACCTCTGAGTTAGGGCCACTCCATACTTCCCTGGGTCTTCCTCACAGGTACTGCAGCCCAGCCACCACTTTGGGAGAACTCCTTGCCTCGGAGCTTCTCTCCTGGAGACACCTTCACTTTGGAGATCCCCTTCCTTGGGGCCTCTCTAAACTGTTCTGCCCCAGGGCATTTAACTACCTCCTTGCCTGAGCCCATCCCTCTGACTCAGTATAATAGCGCCACCTGCCATAAGGTGGTTTAACTTCATCACCAGTGAAGGAGTGATCCTAAGAGCGCCTTCTGCTAGTCCACTCACTCCCTCACACTTATATAAGGGCACGCTAAGGTCACTTTTTACTGCTGTTTGGTAAAAGGGCCCCCTAATCTGTAGCTATTGCACCAAGAAAATTCCTGGAGTGGCCTAATGGTTAGTGTAGTGGGTTGCAGACCTGTTGCTGCCTGATGGTCAGCAGTGGGTTGAGATCCTGGGGAATCAGGTTCAATTTCCTCTGCAGCTCCATGTGACCCCGGGCAAATCACTTAACCCTCTGTTGCCCCTGGTTCAACAGTAGTACAATGTACTGCTTAGATTGTGAGCCCACTAGGGACAGAGTCAGTACTTGTAAGATGAAACTGTAAACTGCTTAGGTCTTAGCGGTATATGAATAAATGACACCTCTTGAATGAGACAAAATATTGTTTAGCAATGGCAGGATAGATTTTGTTTTTTTCTTTTGTTTTAGTTTCTGTTTTGGCTACAGCAGTACTAAACAGAGCAAGCTGTAGATTAATCAACAGACTACAAGGGAATCAAAATGGTACTAGTAATAGTAGCAGTAGTGGGAGAGAGCTTTACTTTGGTTTAGACACACAATGGTTGCACACACTGCAAAAGTGAACAATAACAGTTAACACAAGAACTTGGGTAATAAATCCTGGTTTCAAATACTACTATTAATTTATAAAAAAAAAAATGAAACAAGCAACCCTATAAGCATGGGAACACATACTCCACTGCTGTATCAACTAAGCAGTTGTTGAAAAATGAAGGGGCCCTTTTAATAAGCCACGCTCAAAAGTGGCCAGCCCTGTTTGTAGATAAAATGACTGCATTTGTATATTCTCCAGTCATGGCCACGCTCGAATTTCCCAATGAGTGCATGGCAATTACCGCGGGATCCCTTATTGCCACCTATTTACTAGGTGGTAAGGGCTTCCGTGTTACTCTCACACTAATCGGACAGTGTGTGGCTATGTACCTGTGCTATCCGATTAGTTTTCCATGCATTATTAAAAACACCTTTTCCAACAGGCTCTTTTGCTGTAGGCTTGGGATATCTCTGCAACGGGAGAACCGGGGTTGATAGATGGTAGTTGTGTGAATTATTGATTTTATGTTTTGGTATAAACTCTTTGCTCTGTATGTATGTTCTTTGACTATGTTCTTGTTGTTGAGTTTGAATGGTTTAAGTAGTTAGCGCTTTCCTATCTACAATTGGCGTTCTTTTCTGCCTCCTTGTTTTTGTTGGTTTTTATTGTAAACCGCTTTAATTTGCCTGCAACGAAAGCGGCATTACAACATGATAATGCCTGTACCAAATTGGGCAGGAGGCCCTCATAAACATACAGCCAGACTAAGGGGAAGTGAAACAAAACTCTTTTATTAAACCATGACTGCAGCTTGTTATCCCACAGGTACAGTGAATATCATGTATAGGCTCTCTTACTCCAGTCTCAACTGTGCAGGCTTGTAAACTACTGGTTTTAACCACACAGTACGTACACATACACACCTTCCCTTGCCAAGTTTTACCACACAGGTCTGTCTCCCACTAGACCTGAACAGTATCCTTATGTAGCTTAAAAGTCAAGCTTAGCCTACCTTGTATCAGGTTCTGGTAGCTTACTTACAAGCTGTGGAGTCCTACACTCCAGGGCAGCTTCTCTCCTCCTGGGCCTCCCTGGTGAAAACCTATGTATCAGGGCCTCCTTGAACTGCTCTGGCTCAGGGAATTTAATGCCTCATGGCCCAAGCCCTGTCCCTGGGGCTCAGATTCAGTCTCCGCCTCAGCAGACGAGCGCCACCTACTGCAAAGTAGCTGAACTGTATCAACAGTGAGGGACTAATCTTCCCTATACTATCCACTCCCTCACAAGCAAATGTAATAAATGATAAATGATACTCTCCGCCCATAGACATGCCTCCCACACCCAAAAATAAAAACTACCACGTGCTGATTGGCTCACTTCCGTGGGATGCCTTAGCGCATCCTATGGCAGTGCTTTTTGGCGTATGCTAGGCACAAGCTAGTGCTTACTGCAGCTTAGTAAAAGGGCCCTAACACTAAGTATAAATATAACCTCATGCAAATGGAAAGGACAGAACAAATTCTAACAGCAACGAAAAGAAGCACAAAAGGGCCTTCAGAACTGGAACAATGGTACAATTTTTATTGCGAATGACCCGACACGGGCCGTGTTTTAGCGCTCAGCAGCGCCTGCCTCAGGGGTCAAGATGGATATTTCTTAGAGACCTAATAGTTTCAATGTCGGACGCTTCAGAGAAGTTGCAATGGGGTACTGAAAAACCGCCATTGCAACTTCTCTGAAGAGTCCGATACTATTTATTGAGGATTCTAATACGGTTCTTCATTTGGTACATTCATATTGAAACAGGTCTCTAAAAAATATCCATCTTGACCCCTGAGGAAGGTGCTGTTGAGCGCCGAAACATGGCCTTTTTGAGCTTCTTTTCGTTGCTGTTTTTTGTGTACTATTGGACCCTCTCTTTTTTGCTGCCAGAACAAATTCTAAAGAATTCAGTACAATGAAAAAAACACGTTGGAGATGCCAGAAAGGTGGGTAGAGGGGCACACTCTGGCCTCATTTTTTAAAATGAATTTTGTGATAGGTATCACCTTTTATTTATTTATTTGTTGCATTTGTATCCCACATTTTCCCACCTATTTGCAGGCTCAATGTGGCTTACATTGGTCCATCATGGCGATCGCCAATTCCGGAGTGAGAGATACAGGTGGTATTACATTAAGATCATGATTGACATGGTAGATTAAGCAGTCAAGTATAAAGAGTTCATATTCGGAATAAGAGGTAAAGTGGTATTGCGTTAAAGAAAGAGGGACCCTCTTATATAAATGCAATGGATACAGACATGGAGATAAAGTTCTTCTAGAGAGAAGATGAAAAGCCGCAGGCACAGAATAGGTCATTCTGTATCTCCTTATAAAATTTGTCCAGTATTTCAGCCTGACAGCACAACAACTGACCCACAAGGAGAGAGTTAACAAGACTGAATTTATACAAATGGCTTCAAAAGATAGCAACATGCATAGATTATTCACAATGCATGAATCTGTTCTAAGAGGCCTCAGTAAATTATTTCAGGTCAAACAAAATTCTATCTATGTTTTTTTGTAACCCTAGTGTGTGGTGTTAAGAGTTGTTGGACTTTCTCTGTTTGATTTTCCAAAATGATAGCTTTAAATGCTGTTTTGGTGAGCGCATTTTGCCATCGGCAAAATGAACTGGAGAAAATCTAAACAGATGACTTTCACGGATGACATTCCAAAGGTCTTTGGTATCTGAGCACATAGAGGTGAATGTAATTTGTAGGACGCTGAGGCATCTGTTGAGTCAGAGCAATCTAATCACTTCTGTACACTCATAAAGATCAGAAATTCCCCTTCTGCACATTACAGATCTCTGAAATCAAATTAATTTGAAGAGGGTGTAAAAATTCAGTAAAAGTCCCCTTTTCTGTAGCCCACCCAAGATATACTGTATGGTCTTCAGTTTATAAAATGATCTTACAGCAGATTGTCAGTGAAAAAACTGCCTGAAATCCTCCCATTTATCAAACGGCCAATCCTGCTAACAGCTTGAGAGAGGCATAATTACTTAGTCTCTCTTTTTCTTCACATTAATGCTGTCTTCACACCCCCATCCTGGTTGCATGCCAGTTCATGCGCTAATAATTAAGACATTCTTGTATTTCCTTTGGAATGGCGATACCATCAAACACATTTCTAATCATAATAAAAGAAAGTGGGGGCTCTCCCACTTGTTAAAATCATATTTGAAACCGTTTTTAAATTGATAGTTTCCTTCTCTTTAATGGGACTTGAAACTGCAAAATTTCCCAAACTTCCTACGCTGTGTGGCTGAACTTTATAGAGAACCAAATTGCAGTGTAGAGCTGAGGCAGTTCTACAAAAGATGAAGAAGAAAAAACATTTGGAGGTATTTATTTATTTATTTGTTACATTTGTATCCCACATTTTCCCACTTATTTGCAGGCTCAATGTGGCTTACATAGTACCGTAAAGGCGTTTGCCAAGTCCAGTAGATAACAGCACATAAATCTTAATGCTTGTTAACATCCAGTTAACAGCACTGATTAGCTAGTTAACCGATTAAGTTACGTGAATTGTTATAGAATATGCTTTGATTTCCACGCAGAAATTAAGGCACCATATGTAGAATCCCGGGGATGGCGCCCAGATTTGTGTGCCCAAATTTGGGAGTGCTCCCGAGATGTGTGCACAAATTAATTGGCTAACAACTGCTACCCATCAATATTTGAAGTGAATATTCCTCAGTTTGGTTACTGCCAGGTTAGCGTGGGAGCCCTTACTGCCACCTCAATAGGTGGTGGTAAGTGCTCCCCCCTGCATGGCTGCACGGTAATCGCATGGCCATGGCTATTTTCAACATTTTTTTACCTGCTGCGGTAAAAAGGGCCACAGCGTGTGACAAAAACAGCCCCCTTTGCTAGTGCAGGGCCCTTTTTAACACAGCTTAGTAAAAGGACTCCTTAAATATTTCCCCATACCACCTTCCTGAACTAAAACAAGACATCCAAGGCACCGATATACTGCCACCTTCTGACCTGGCCCCCAGTTTGGGTAACAATTGTAAGCTGTTTATGTCAAGCTACACCTGTTGTACACTACCTCCTGTGAATTTCTTTATAAAGACCTTTAACAAATTCAAGAAATAAAATATAAATAAATTAAATAAAAGGCAAAGATGTACAGGTAAAAGCTGATTTTCCATTTAAGAAAATGTTCTGAATATTGGTCCCTTCAAAGAATAAAATGAGCTATGCAATAAGCTTAAAGTGAGGAAGAAGGCGTTTGTGCATGGTAAAAATAACATGCTATGCAATGAGGCCTTATCATGCAAGTCCAATGATTTAAAAAAAAAAAAAAACATTAGTAGGAGTATTGCTAAAATTACTTTCACTAGATATAAATGAAGAAGCAACACATGATAATGAACCTTTAACTTCTGCATGGTAAGCAGCATGGTATGCTCTTCTCCACATGCTATTTTGCATGCTCTTTGTAACGCCTAAAATCCAACACCTTTTGCAAACCTAACTCATGAATATACTGCACCACTTGTGCCAAAGGTAAAGGGAGGTTAGGTGGAGAGTAATTCTATGACAGTGGACCTATTTTAGGAATCAAATTGTGTGTGTAGGAACTCCGTTCATCGGTTAAATCTCTTTTATCTATACCCTTCTCCTGCACTGCGAACTCCAGACTCCATTCCTTTTATCTTGCTGTACCATATGCCAGGAATAGACTTCCTGAATCAGTACGTCAAGCTCCAGCTCTGGCCATCTTCAAATCTAGGCTAAAAGCTCACTTTTATTTTTTAAATTGAATTTATAGATACAGCATCCACATTGAACCAAGAAAATGTATAACGATATAAATCATATTTATCAAACAAGAAAATATAATCATACATCAAGCCCAATCTAGACTAAAAGCTCACTTTTTTGAGGCTGCTTTTAACTCCTAACTGCTATTCACTTGTTCAGTACCCATATCTGTTTTATCATTCCCACCTTAAGTAATTCCCTTATCCCTTATTTGTCCTGTTTGTCTGTCCTAATTAGACTGTAAGCTCTGTCGAGAAGGGACTGTTTCTTCATGTTCAAGTGTACAGCGCTGCTTAGTCTAGTAATGCTATAGAAATGATACGTAGTAATAGTAGTCTTTGGGATTCCACAATCTTGCTACTCTAGGATTCTGCACAGAATCTTGCTATTCTTTTGGATTCCTGAATCTTGCTAATCTTTGGGATTCTAGAATCTTGCTACTCTTTGTCCTTATCTCTTATTTGTCCTGTTTGTCTGTCTTGATTAGATTGTAAGCTCTGTCAAGCAGGTACTGTCTCTTACATGTTCAGAGTACAGTGATGTGTATGTCTGGTAGCACTATAGAAATGATAAGTAGTAGTAGTAGTAATAGGATCACTTTGAAAAGCAGCCAGCTGCTGAACCAGTCTTTCATTTTGGTACTTTCTAAAAGGAAGCCCCGGACATACGTTCCTTCCTCAAACTTCTGCCCCATTTTGTGAGTGGGTAGAAGTGCACAGTGGGATCCTCCCTCTTCTTTATTTCACCAGTTCTTACAACTAGCAGCTCCTCCAGAACCCTGCAAATATACTTCCAAGCAACATACCCCCTCTTATCTCTTCAATGACTTCCCTGATCCTAGGGATATTCTGGTTTGCTAAATCTCCAAAATATTGCAGTCCTCCTGGGAACTGGCTAAACTCCATTGGCATTTGACAACACCTTGCTGGACATCCTTTTAGCCCAGTAAATTTTGCCAATGGCCATAGGCTTTCAGCTCATGTGCCACTGTGCACTGACTAGAAGTTTCCAATCAACCCCTCGAGTTTCTTCAGAGAAAATAAGGCAATACCTATTGCAACAAACTTTCCTTCACCCATGATTTGTTCATCTCCCGTTCCCTTCAACTGCTCGCTTTAACTGAAACTTGGATAACCCCTAATGACACTGCCTCAATCGCAGCCCTATGCCATGGAGGATATCTTTTCTCCCACACTCCCCGCCCAGATGCATGCGGTGGAGGCGTTGGGTTTCTTCTTTCACCCTCTTGTAGTTTCCAACCCCTCCCCCTGCCACAGTCTCACTGCTTCTCATCCTTCGAAACTCACGCCATCCGGCTATTCTTCCCAACACCACTCAGAGTTGCAGTCATCTACCATCCCCCTGATAAGCCCCTCTCTTCCTTCCTTACTGACTTCGACGCTTGGCTCACCGCCTTTCTTGATCCCTCATCTCCATCCCTCATTCTTGGTGATTTTAATATTCACGTTGACGACCCATCCAACTCCTATGCTTCTAAATTCCTCACTCTGACATCCTCCTTTAACCTCCGACTATGCTCTACCACCCCTACAACGCCCTCATCCTCCCTGTCGCTTCAGCCCGCAATCTTGGAGTCATCTTCGACTCCTCCCTCTCCTTCTCTGCCCATATCCAGCAGACAGCTAAGACCTGTCGCTTCTTCCTCTATAATATTAGCAAAATTCGCCCATTCCTCTCTGAACAGACCACCCGAACCCTTGTCCACTCGCTCGTTACCTCTCATCTTGACTATTGCAACCTTCTCCTCGCTGGCCTCCTGCTTAGCCACCTATCCCCCCTTCAATCTGTCCAAAATTCTGCCGCACGTCTTATCTACCACGTGAACCGATAATCTCATATCACCCCTCTCCTCAAGTCGCTTCACTGGCTCCCGATCCGCTACCGTATACAGTTCAAGCTTCTCCTATTAACCTTCAAATGCACTCAATCTGCAGCACCCCATTACCTCTCTAACCTCCTCTCCCCTTATGTTCCCACCCATAACCTCCGCTCTCAGGACAAAGCACTCCTATCTGTACCCTTCTCCACCACCGCTAACTCCAGACTCCGCCCCTTCTGCCTCGCATCACCATATGCCTGGAACAGCCTTCCCGAGCCCATACGTCATGCGCCCTCCCTGCCCATCTTCAAGTCCTTACTCAAAGCCCATCTCTTCTCACTTGCTTTTGGCGCATAACCACCTTCCCCACTCATGATACCTACACTGACTACATAGTTTGTAACCTTTAGATTGTAAGCTCTTTCGAGCAGGGACGGCCCTTCCCCATGTTAAACTTGTACAGCGCTGCGTAACCCTGGCAGTGCTATAGAAATGCTAAGTAGTAGTAGTAGTAGTAGTAGTAATACCTACGAGTTAACTTTTCCTTTGCCCAGAGTCATGTTCAGCTCCTGGAACCTAATGAATCAGGAGCCCAGTGTGTTCTTTTGCTATTGTGACAGAAAGAAGGATTAGCAGGCTGAGCACCAGGAAATCCTGGTTCAAATCCCACATCAGCTTCTTGTGATTTTGGGCAAGTCCCTGTAAGCTCTCTGGGGATCTACTGTGACTGAACGCAACTCATGCTGAGCTAAAACTGAGAAAGATATGAGCTAAATCCAAAATCTCTTCCCCCTTTCTCCTAAACATTTCAATGTATAAACTCTGCAAAATCACAATCTCCTTCCCTGGTAATTCCGAGAGAGGAGAACCAGTTGCAAGATCACTCTCCTTCATATTACACTGCACACAGAAACATAAACCAGGGATATGCCTACTTAAGTAATCACACAGAATAGCACAACAGCACTGGGAATACAGTGTAATTACTGGCAGGCTCTGCATCATCACACCTGCCACATCCATGAAATAGATTTAAAAAATGGTAACAGAGCTTTATCACACAAATACCAATAATTTGATAGTACAAAACATGTGGCCTGCTTCCTGCCATGAGGAAACCATATTACTTTTCATGGCTTAGGTTTCTGAGACTCCACAGTTGCAGTAGCTGCCATGGACTTTGCCCTTTGGTGCAGAATTTAGCATCTGCAGGATCATGGGTAAATACCCTCCCATCTTGCCTTTATTCCTCCTATCCCAAGGGTGCTCAATGTTGTTCCTCAAGGTCCGCAACCCAGTTGGGTTTTCAGGATTTCCCCAATGAATATGCATACGATCTATTTGCATAAATGAAGGCAGTGCATGCAAATAGATTTCCTACATATTCATTGGGGAAATCCTGAAAATCTGTCTCGCCTGCGGACCTCAAAGACTGACATTGAACACTCCTACTTTACCTGTTGTGCCACTGCTGAGGCTAGTAAGTTTGCAGCAACTGCTGTTCCACCAGCACCACCACCATCATTGAAGTGGGCCCCACATCTACTGTCTCGTACTACTGAGATGTTGCAGTAAACAAAGGACTCTAATTTCCTACAGGGTTGTCAGGGTTGTCCAACGTCAGTCCTTAAGGGACACAATCCAGTCAGGTTTTCAGGATTTCTCTAATGGGTATTCATAAGATCTATTTGCATACACTGCCACCATTGTATTCAAATAGAATTCATGCATATTCACTGGGGAAATCCTGAAAACCCAACCTGTCAAGGGTCAAGGTTGGACACCCCTGATTAAGGTGATCCATGTTTTCACCAGTCGCTTACTCAACTATTGCAAATGCAGTCAACTTTGAGAAAAATTAAGACTATTGAAGAATATATTAGATTTGAAAGAGACTATACAATCCTGTGGCAATCTCTTTATTATGAATTACCATATACAGTACGCACTAATCCACAGAGATTGGTCCAGAATACTTACAAGTTATTTCTACAGTGTAGAGCTAGAGAGAGTGTAGTCTACCCCAGGGAAACTTATTTTCCTCCTTTTTTTGGGGGGGGGGTAGCTCTGACATGTTACACTAGATTGGACTTTTGTGTAGAAGAACTTTGGTTTTGAGCAAAAACAGGAGGTTTGTAGGTGGTAGAAGAAATTGATTCTGTAAGCCAGAACCCATTGGGATTTGTAGAAGTTGCTTTTTAAGTGGAATGCCAATAAACCAGGAATTCCTTGTAAAGGAAGGAAACGTGGACTCAAGATTTTATAAGCAGAACATTCGTATTACTAGAGCTTTCTACCCTTATAAAATGGAAAAGGACTTCTCTGGCTATGCATTATCAGCTAACTCATGTCCCAGGGTCTTGTTTGGTGTTTGGCATGCCACAGAACAAGAGCAGATGAAGTGGTGGGAATATTAGTCAGGTGACAGTGTGACTCTTGCTGAAGTTACACTTTCATTTGTTTCAATACAAAGTCCAAATAGGCCGAGAAATGTGTTTCATTAACACTCATCTCTGGTAGTTTTGGATTTTCATGGCACAAGGTTGACACATAATGCAGTATTTTGAAGCATCCTTCACCACCTTAGCATCAAATGGATTCATGGCTCTTTTATGTGAAAATATGTCTCTTAATTAAGATTCTTTCTCCACTCCTACTTAATCATATGATTATGCTCACATTTAATAAAATTTAATATACAGTCTTTCAAAGTGGTTCACAATTAAAAAAAATATATATTAAGAAAAGAACAGTTATGGAAATGTAAGACAGGATATTTATACTAAGTGGGCATTTCTGATAACAGCTCCCTCTGTCTATTTGTTATGTCAGTGGTTCTCAAACCTGATCCTGGAGGCACCCCAGCCAGTCAGGTTTTCAGGATATTGACAATGAATATTCATGAGAGAGATTTGCATGTAGTGCAGGCAGTGCATGCAAATCTCTCTCATGAATATTCATTGTGGATATCCTAAAATCCTGATGGGTTGGGGTGCCTCCAGGACCAAGTTTGGGAACCAATGTTTTATGTCAAAAGTCTACATTGTCCTTCCTTCTGATAGAAATTTGGAAATCCAAGTGCTAAATAGGGTTCTGCTCAGCAGCTACTGACGTCAGAAAAATGTACATTTATATTACCTATTTTAGATGCTCTGGAAATCTATGCAGATACCCAGACTGCAAGAGTCCAGCTGCCCTATGCCCAGGCTTTTATTCTATCCTTTTCCCCTCTTCCCAGCTTTATTTGCCTTCTTTTGTCCCTAGCTGAACATCAGCATCCCTTCTGTCTTTGTATATCTCTTAACCAAGTATTCCTTAAGCCAATGGTTCCTAACCTGGTCCTGGAGGCACCCCAGCCAGTCAGGTTTTCAATATATCCACAATGAATATTCATGAGATAGATTTGTATGCAGTGGAGGCAGTGCATGCAAATCTCTTTCATGAATATTCATTGTGGGTATCTTGAAAACCTGACTGGCTGGGGTGCCTCCAGGACCAGGTTGGGAACCAGTGCCTTAAGCTGTTTTTAGTGTATCCCCTACCTGCTCTGGTTTTCAGGATAACCAAGATGAATATGAAAAAGGAATATGCTATTCCATGCATATTAATTGTGTATATCCAGAAAAGCAGAGTGGGTAGGGGATGCTCCAAGACCAGCATGAGAAATATTATCCTAGTTTCCTGTTGGGTTTTTGGAGTTGTACAGACACCCTGTCACATCAGCACTTTACTACCCATTCTGCTGAGTTCAAGAGAAATGTCCCTGAGGGATTAACTTAAAGGAGGTTCTGGTCCTCTTGAGTTTATGAAGAATTAAGCATTAACTTTTCCAAATTATGGAGTTTTGTTGCAGTAAAGTCAGAAACAAATGTATTGTTGCTTGCTGTGGGACTCAAAGCACAGACTGCAAGCAGCTAAATGCAAAACCTAGTGGACTCCTTTAAAACATAATAACATGCAGTAACATAGTAGATGACGGCAGAAAAAGACCTGCACGGTCCATCCAGTCTGCCCAACAAGATAACTCATATTCTGCCCAACAAGGTAACATGCTGGTAGAACTCACAGGAAGTTGCTGGACTCACTTTTCCTCTACCAGAAGCAACAGGATTAACTTTCACATGGGATGTTTTGAATTCTGGGATGCTGCTAAAACAACTGGAGTGGGCTAGTTGGAAGTTAGAAGTAGAGAGTTGAAACAGAGCCGAGGGAGAAAGTAGAGCTCTTTAGGCTGGTCTGTGGCTACCCATAGCTTTGAACCCCTGATTTTCAGAGTTTAGCAAATAGAAGGATTTGAAAGGGATAGGACAGTAGAGCTTCCACCCAGCCTCATATAGCAAGGAGGAGAAAGGCTATTGCCTGCCTTCACTGACAAAGGCATCTCTGGGTTCAAAGTTGAGCTACACCCTGCTAGAAAACTAGGAGGGACACAAAGGAACAGATACAAGGAAGAATCTCTACCAAGATCCAGAGGTAACCTATATAAATTCCATTCAGTGCCTGGGAGAAGAGATTGTATGGCATTGGGGACCATTCAGCCCAGGAAGGAACTACAATCGAAGCAGGGTTTTGAAAGGTTTTGCTTCCAACACAGATTACACAGAGATCACATGACTGAGAGGCTTCTTACCTCAAGTTAAAGATTTATCCAAACTCATGGAACTACCTAGGAAACTAACATCTTACCATGATCTGAACTGTGTGCACACCATATATATATATATATATATATATATATATATATATATATATATATATATATATATATATATATTAGTAATTTAGCCTGGACTTCCCATATTATAAAGCCAAAACTCCTTTATGTTTGAAATTAATTTGAATGCTTTATGCTATCCTAATAGTTATAGTTTATTCAGGTTTACTATACTGCCATTAGCTAACTATAGATCATAGTGGTGTACAATTTCTAAAAACAAGCAGGAGACAACAGAAAGGAACTACAATATGAATAGGACAGGCTGAAAGGCCTCACTCATACAAGAAAGAGTTAAGTTCAGAGAGGAATAGGGAAAAGAGAGAACAGGGAAAAAATGGAGTAAAGGGTCAGATCAAGAAGGATGGAACAGTCAGGAAGAGAGAAAGAGAGAGAAATATTTTTAGGAACCAGGTGAAAAATGACAAATACCTCAGAAAAATCAAAAGCCTGGTGAAATAGCCAGGTTTAGGGCAGTTTTGAATGATAATTCAGCACAGATTGGGAGTGGCAAAGAGTTCCATAAGAAAGGTGCTGCAAAAAAGAAAGCCCGATGGCGGGTTGACTCCAGCTGAGCAACAAAGGGATCAAGAAGACAGAGGTGATGGTCATTGACTGAACGAAGTAGCCATTCAGGGGAATAAGGGATACTAAGATTAGATAGATATTTGGGATGACCTAATCAACAAGCTTTAAAAGCAACTGTCAGTCAGAGTCTTAAAAATGATTTGTTTTTCTACTGGGAGCCAGTGGGACTTCATAGGGGGGAAGACATGATGTGTGATGGAGTAATTTAACAGCAGAGTTTTGAAGAGTTTGAAGCTTCTTGAGAAATGAGTGGGAACAACCAAGATAAACAATGCTACAGTAGTCAAGCCTGGTGACAAAGAGAGAGAGAGTATCAGAGAGTGAAAAGTGTCATAATCAAAAAACCAACGGATTGAACAGAGTATGAAAAAATCTGTCTTACATAACCCTGAAATCTGTTGTGAGAAACTAAGTTGGGAATCCAGGACGATGTCAAGATAGTGGAAGGACTCCACTGGAGAGAGGGTGTGCCCGAAGGTTAGGGGAAGAGAAGGGGGATAATGGGGTGCAAAGCTCAGGAAGTAACTGTCTTGAAACCAGCCATCCATACTTTAGCAGGCACAAGTACCAGAACCCTGATTCCAGGTACTGGAGGGCTCAGTCCCCTATAACAAACTCCATGAACCTGAAGGTGTACGAGGCTGGTCTCCTACAGGGTACAAACACCTGTAGGGTGAATAGAGTGGGCCTCAGGCTACATGTACAATGAATTTGCTTAAGTCTACATTTTGATGCAACACCAAGGATTTCAAGTAGATATACAGTGAAAGGTTGAAAAAGGGAAATAATAATGAGCAACCCAGTAACACAATAAATGATGGCAGATAAAGACCCAGGCAGTCAAAATATATGCAGAGCTTAGGATGGGGCTTAAGAATATTCAAAAGAGAGGAAATAAGGAAGGAGGAAATACCAAGATGAGTATCGAGCTATACAGGTGCAGAGATGGAAAAGATGGCAGAGGTGACAGGACAGAATAAGAAAAGTAAGAGAACACCTTCATTTTAGATAGTAACTGTTATAGTGAGTGTTGTAAACCACAGTGACCTGCATGTTAGTGAATGTCAAAAAAAGATCAAGTCTGTGGAATGAATGAATATATATATATATATATATATATATATATATATATATATATATATATATATATATATATATATTCCACAGTCTTGATCTTTAGTTTTTAGTCTTTATTTGCATTTACTATATTGCTATTCACTAACATGCAGGTCATATATAACTTATAGGTAGATAGTTTTAATTTAAAGACAGTGATTGATTTGGCTTGTTGCCAGAGCTCCCCATGGATGAAGCTTGATGAAATTTTGTTGACAGCTTTCTCCCGGGCCATGAGAAGTTGAAGCCTGTCTGCTGACACTGTGCAATTTGTCCCCAGGATATTTCTGTATCTTGGTTGGAGGAGGAGAAAGAGGAGGCATCCTGTCCAGCCCTCAGTATGTTGTGAATTAACAAGATTTCCCAAGTCTACTGCACAATGGCACACCGTCTAGTAAAGAGACCTCTACTTGTGAGCTTAATATATTAGGTGGAATAGTAATTAGACACAGTACATTAGAAAAAGGCAGAAAAAAGTCTGAGGACTGTGATGTCTTTAAAATAAAAAAACCTTCCTTTTAATGGGCTCTCCAGTCATGTACAGGATTATGAAAACCAGGACAGTCCAGAAAAAAAGGTAAGATAGTTGCAATAAGAATCAGTTTCCTCAGAGCAATAGCTATTGCTCGCTCCTATGAACAGTGTCATTCACCTCAAACTCCAACATCATTTTCTCTTTTGGATAGTTTTAAATGCTCCATACTCTTTGTGATGGTGCCTTTCTTCTCCTCAATGTGACTCTATAGCCCTTACCTCCTTAATTAGTTGGTGTATCTCCTTGGGACAAACATTAGACTCTATGTTCCACTTTTCTCTCACTTCTGTGTCTTATCCCTTTGGTGGTCTTTCTAGCTCTGCTTTGTTGTTCTGTGCTCTGTAAGTGATGTAGTTTACCTTATTGAACAGGTTAGTGGACAAGACCCTGGGTGTATGTTTTATCCTCTGTTGATTAAGGTGTTAATACTCATCAGATCTACTGCTTACAGTCCCCCAGATCCCTTCCCTGACAGGGACTGTCTTGTGGTTGCAGCTTCACTTTATAGTTCTCTCTGATAGAGGATCAGGTCTCACTGATGACCATACCCCTCCTTCAGGGAACAGCTGTGGATCAGACTAGCAGCCCCATTTCAGTCATTTTGGGAACACACATCTCTCCTCCTTCATGTACCAGGAGACAGTTGTAAACCACACTGGCAACTCTTCTGCTTTCTCCTCTCTTCTCCCCTCTTCCTTAGCTTCTAGAGCAGGGAAGACTCAGCTGGGTCCATGAGTGAGGCAACCCACCTACTGCTGTCCTACATGTGCCTTACTGGACTGTCACCAGGGAGGAAGGAACAAGGCTCCTCCCTTAACTCAGTTTTATATTTCCCTCCAAAAATGCTAGCTTCAGTGCTAATGGGCCATTTTCTCAGAACAGACCTCCTCCTATTTAGATTTAATTATTACCTTCTACAGCAGAGGCCCAGAATGTTCTTTCTTCCATTGCACAGGGAAGAGCATTTTGGCAGCCAATTCCACTTAAAAGTAGAATGGTCTCTCTGTATAATAAAACTAATAATAAGGCTTGTACTAGGTATTAATTTTTTTGGTTTAGAAGACCTCGGTCCATCGGAGTTGTGGGGCACTCTATGGTTCTAGCCACCAACCTCCTATCATCATCAGTCTTCCTAGAATTTTGTTTTTATTATATTTTAAAATAATATTTTAGTTGATTTTTCATTTTGTTGAACAGTTTCAAACTTTTTTTCATTAAATAGCCATTCTTTGTGCATAGACAAACTTATAATACACTTAGCTTAGATGTATTGTTTCCAAGGGGAATTTCCTGTCCATGACATCATGTTTCGCCACTCGGCTGTTTCAAGGATATTTCCCTGTATCGGCAGTGCATAATTCTTAGCCAATTCTTTATCCCCTTGGAAACAATACATCTAAGCAAAGTGTATTATAAGTTTGCCTATGCACAAAGAATGGCTATTTAATGAAAAAATGTTTGGAACTCTTCAACAAAATGAAAAATCAACTAAAATATTATTTTAAAAATATAATAAAAACATAACAACAACAAAATTCTAGGAAGACCGGTGACAATAGGAGGTTGGTGGCTAGAACCATAGAGTGCCCCACAACTCCGATGGACTGAGGTCTTCTAAACCAAGAAAATTAATACCTAGCACAAGCCTTACTGTTAGTTTTATAAACAATTGATTTTGGCTTATGCAAATCATTGGAGCCTGGAGAACAGCCCTCTGTATAATAAGCACCAATTCATTTATAATTTAGAGCTTCTTGTCTTAGATGTTCATAACTTGTAAATTTAGGGCCCTTTTACTAAAGTGTGGTAAGGTTTTGCACTTATCATTAAAATCCCAAATCACTTCCTTCTCATCAAAACATTTTTTAAATGATATTTCTATTGGGGTGGGGGGAGACCTCAGTGGCTTTAGAACCCAATTTTGGGTGTATGAAAAGCCTCACATTGACTTCTCCATCATGTCAGAAAATCCCCTCTTTTAGAACCATTTATCTGTATCATTACATATAACAAACATTTTATAAATAATTCTATTCACAAAATCACAATGGCAAATAATATCTTAATACTTTAAATCAATTAATACTTATGTCTTTTAAATATTTTTTAATTCTTATGTATCTCTACTTCAGAAAACAGGTGAAAGCTTGGCTCTTGACCCAGGCCTTTAATGGAAGAAGTAACTAACTTGCTAGTCACATAAAAACAAGGAGTAACACCAGCTGCACATACTATAGCATGGCATAAGTGATAGCATTATTGGACAGAATATATATGGATGGGCTCTATTATTTTAATATTCTGGTAACTCTGGGATTTTTGTAGTCTTGTTCACTTCACGTGAATTCGGGGGGGGGGGGGGGGCTTTTCTGTTGAAATTCCTTGTGGAAAGTCCCCAGATGTGGTATTGCATGAGGAAAATGTGGCAAGCTGATCAGTCTCTGCCATGTTGAAATTTGCACTGCAATTTTGTTACATTGAACCTCTGCAAAAAAAACCCAAAACAAAACAACGGGTGCACTCCTAGAGGGTGTACCATGCAATAGCAGTACAGGTGTATGGAAGTGACAAGTATGTGTGTGTATGTTGAGGGGGGGGGGGGGAGGACAATGTCTCCAAACTCTATTATATGTCAATAATCCAGCAATATCTACTTCTGAAAACATTCCACTATGAACTGGTCAGGAGGAAAAAGCTTCAGATCTCCTCCTCCACTCTGTTTTATAACAAAATCTTTCAGATGGCAGGATTTAAGCAGGGTAAAGTTTGCGTCATCGATATAAAAAAATCTCTGGTACACAGTCATTAAAACTTCACGTGGTTATGTATCTCTCTGGATACACAAAAAGGACTTAGCTTTTCTCTAAAAGTGTTTCCAATGTCCAAGTATTTAACACACCATTGGAAACACTTGGACACTGGAAACACTTTTAAGAAAAAAGCTGTCCTTTTTTGTGCATTTTTACAAAATTGTAGTCACTTTAAATAGGGTAACCCTGCCCATCTTCAAATCCTTGCTCAATGTTGCCTTCAGCACCTAACCACCATACCTCTATTCAGGAAATCTAGACTGCCCCAACTTGACATTTCGTCCTTTAGATTGTATGCTCCTTTGAGCAGGGACTGTCCTTCTCTGTTAAACTGTACAGCACTGCGTAACCCTAGTAGCGCTCTAGAAATGTTAAGTAGTAGTAGTAACCAGATAGATACATAATCACGTGGAGTTTTAATGACTGAGTACCGGAGGCTTTTTATGAAAATGATGCAAACTTTACCCTGCTTAAATACTATCACCTGAAAGAGAGAAAAAAAAAATGGGGTGAAGGAAGGGATCTGAAGTTTTTTCCTCCTGGTTAGTTCATACTCAGTTCTATGTCTGCTTGTTCTTATCTCCCTTTTCTGTCTCTGCACACCTTCGTATAACACGCTTGTACTTACTGCGCACTGTTCCATAAAGCGTCATGTCTCATGATGTATATTCCCATGCTTAATTTAGGCACGGAGAGGACATATTTTATAACTACGTGTAAATATTAGGAACACCTGTGACCTGCCTATGCTCCTCCCATGACCACGCCCAATTTTGAGATCCGTGTGGCACCACTTTATAGAATACGCTTAGCAAGTTGTGCACATAAATTCTAATTAAAGGCAATTAGTGTCAATAATTGCTAGTTAAGTGGCAATTATTGGCGTTGACTGGATTGTTAAATCTAGCAAATCCAACACATGACCGGATTTGCGTGCGCAACCTGTACTATATAGAATCCGGGGCTATGTAAACAAGTAGGAGCCTCTTCTACCTGGTTAAATAACATTGAATATTGACCTCCTCAACTTTCACAGTACATTTCTAGAGTGCCAGCTAGTACAATGTATGAGAAAATCAATATGCCTGATGAATAACTTTTCAGTGCATGAAACAGAAACCTTTTCTGTAGTGCAATACAGTAGAAGCTCTCTAAATTCAGTGAAATGCCTGAGAATGGGAATGTGTCTCTTAAGTATCTCTGTTTGTGCTCCTCTCTTCTGTAAACAAGAAAGCTGAAAATAAAATGGGAAGGGCAATAGCCCCAAGCTGAGGCAGCACTCCGTGGATTTGTGTGTTGTTCCCTGATCTTTGTTACTGTGACCCTTTTCTAGAAAGAATTGTGCAGTGTGTGTGTGTGTGGGGGGGGGGGGGGGGGGGGGGGGGAGAGAACACACAGTGTGGTAAGTGCAACCCTAGCCACCTTTCTGGGCATACTAGATGGGCTATGCTTCTCTGTATCTGCCGTCATTGATTATTTTGCTATGATTCATGGTTCCGTTGGTTGATATATGAGATTTGTTTGAGTTGGAAGGACTAATAAATAAGAAAATTCAGCTCTGGGGTATGGAAGGCCATGGGGGCAGTAAAGATGTGCTGTTGTTATATGAATACTTGTTGACCAACCTAAAATCAGTGTAGGAGGTACAGTACCTCTGTAAACAGTTCTGCAAACATACCGGCTACTAAGTACTCTAGGATCAGGGCTTGGATGAGTAATGGTATGTTACTACAATAAGCAGGGGTGTAACAGGAAAAGAGCTATTCACTCCACTATTGTGAACTGTGTTATTGAGGCCTCCTCTTCTAATAGATTGGTGCAGGTTTTACACTGCACAATATTTTTCACAAATTACAGTACATAAATATGTTGGAACTTTAATTTACTACTGAGAGACTGTTCTTGGCCTACTGTAAAAGCAGTTCTTGTCTTTACTTCAGTGCTAAAAAGGTTGATCTCCAGGGATGGAGCCATTGTAGAGTTCCTTGGCAGGAGATCTATGCAGATGGAGAGAGACTGTAAGCCACGAGTTTAATTTTATCAGCAGGAGTGCAATACCTACAAGATTTTTTGACAGAGTTGTGGTTTGCTTTCGCAGGTACACGCTTGGTATTCCCTTGACAAAGCTGCAAATGTGAAGCAGGCACCTGTCGGGACTACAGCTATACCTGAGATCGTGCAAAGATAAGTGACATTAACTCGTCTCCATGTCTCCAGCATGAAACTATCCGCCTCATAATCGAAAGTTAAAGACGCCCATATTTCAACCCAAATCGGGAGATGGACATTTTTCTTGCAAAGGTGCCCAAATCGGTATAATCGAAAGCCGATTTTGGGTGTTTCCAACTGCACTCCTTCGCGGAAACGAATAAAGTTGATGAGGGCGTGTCAGAGGCGTGGTGGAGGCGGGACTGTGGCGTGGTTATCAGCTGAGGAGAGATGGGCGTCTTTAGCTGATAATCAAAAAAAAAAAAGGCGTTTTGACCGCGATTTTGGGTCACTTTTTTGGACCCTTTTTTCTCACAAACAAGTCCCAAAAAAGTGCCCCAACTGCCCAGATGACCACTGGAGGGAATTGGGGATGACCTCCATGGACCCCCCCAGTGGTCACTAACCCCCTCCCACCAAAAAAAAACCCACTTAAAAAACTTTTTTTCCAGCCTGTATGCCAGCCTCAAATGCCGTACCCACCTCCATGACAGCAGAATGTGTTCAATCCTGTCACAGCCTTTCCCTGGGTCAGATGTGGCTCTCGGGTGCAGTACAGGGTTGCATCAGCATTGCATTGTGGTGGGTGTAGGGTATTGGGCTCCGTGATTTCACTAGCTTGTGTTACAGTCTCACGATGTTGGTAGTTGGTAGGCTCTTCTCCCATGGTGCTTTTCCCCCTGCCTACTGGGTCAGAGTGTGCCCTGTTGTGTTTCCTGTTGTAGTTCATGCGGTAGTGGCCATTTTTAAGCCAGTTTTAGTTCCCTTTCCTGTGTTAGCCACGTTAGAGAACTTAGTTCTTACCTTGAATGTGGCTGAAAGAGGGCATTGTACAGCATTCTGCCAGCTCTGACCTACTGCTAATCTCAGTACCAGGGAGACTCGTTGCCAGTGGGGCACAACCTCTGATCTGCAGTTAACTGTGAGGAAACATGCTTATTTCAATAAAGGACGTTTTCGGAGAGATTAGTCTTCAGGTGTCAACTGGTGTGCCAATGTTATACAGCGCAACAAGTCCTAGAGGCCTGCGTGTATGCAGGTACCTGGAACACTTTTAGTGGGTACCACAGTGCACTTCAGCCAGGTGGCCCAGGCCCATCCCCCCCCACCTGTAACACTTGTGCTGGTAAATGGGAGGCCTCCAAATCCCACTGTACCCACATGTAGGTGCCCCTTTCACCCCTAAGAGCTATGGTAGTGTTGTACATTTGTGGGTAGTGGGTTTTGGGGGAGGGGGGTTGGGAGCTCAGCACCCGTGGTAAGGGAGCTATGCGTGTGGGAGCTTTTTCTGAAGTCCACCGCACTGACCTAGAGTGCCCAGTTGGTGTCCTGGCATATCAGGGGGGCGAGTGTACTACGAATCGTGGCCCCTCCCACGACCAAATGGCTCAGATTAGGACGTTTTTGAGCTGGGTGTTTTTAGTTTCCATTATCGCTAAAAAAAAACAAATGCCCAGCTCAAAAACGTCCATTTTTTCGAAAATACGGTTCAGCCCGCCCCTTCACGGACCCGTTCTCGGAGATAAACGCCCATGGAGATAGGCATTTGCATTCGATTATGCCCCTCCACGTGAAAATTATTGCAGTCATATCATCTGAATGTATGAGAGATATATAGACGTGCAAGTTATTGCGGGGACTGTAGTTGTATGAAGTTGCCTCCGGCATCGGAAAGTATAAAGAAAAAAAGACAATATGAGTGCAGTCATGTGAAGACGTGCAGGATATACAGAAATTCCAAAAATTAACAAAATACTTAAAAAATATTGAAAAAAAGATAAAAAGAATTAAAAGAATAGCAAAGAAAAGAACACGAGACACAGTTGCACGTTACACTATATCACGGAAGGTTGGAGGTTGTCGATGATTATAAATTGCCACGCTATATAGGTTCACCTGATTGGTGGTAAAAGTAGTAGCCTAAGTAACTGAATGAGACTTCTCCAATACCACTTAATAATTATTGGCACTGTGAGTCTTATGCTCTACCATTTGATAGTTTTGTGAGTATTATCGTTCTATTGGTAGACTATTGCCACATTTATTTTGACAGTATTTCTAGGATAAGCAGCATAAAATGTACTGTACTTTTTTGGGATCTTGCCAGGCACTTGTAACCTCAGTGGGTGGCAGTAAGTGCTCCCCCACTCCATGGTCATGCGGTAAGAATAATCTTACCACATGTTCATGTCTTTTTTTAGGGGCATTTTACCTGCTGCAGTAAAAGGGCTCTGGCGTGTGGCAAAAATGGCCCTTGTAGATGTCGCAGTTTGGTAAAAGGACCACTAAGTGTTTGTGGGGCTAGGAGTGGAGCTTTGATGAAAAATCCAATGAGCAAATAGACAAGGGATGCCCAGTGGACACGGGGATGCCAGAAAAGAGGAAAAATGTTCACAGGAACCATTGCATTCATTCACACTGAATAAAAAAGAATTGATAATTCAAAGGAGGACCACATGAGGCACAAACTGAGACTGTTCTGCTCCCCCACTTGTAAATTATTTGGCTTAACACTTGAGCACTCAAATTTCAAACAAGGAGAGACATAGATATCAGACATAATGACATCTTAAGAGAGAATCAGTAGCAACCAACTAGGTGTAAATAATTCATTCACATTGAGCCCACTGGATGTTGTGTTTATGCAACATTCTTTCAAAGCCTTGTATTAATTTCAGTTTGTTTATGTCAGGTTTCTGCCAGGTCAGCAATTTCCCTCGTAAAACTACAGTTTATCCTGACCAAAATGTGTTTTTGAGCCAAAAGGAACTCTGCCAGACTTTGTGCAAATCACTGCTTATTGTTTAAATTGCAAAATATATGTATAGCTTGTTTTCTTGAAAAATAGCTCAGCATTTATAAGAGGCAGCAGACAGACAGCATTGGCAACTGGACATATTTATTTATCCATGGAAGAGGCACAGTACAACTAGCAGCTGTGAAAACATCCCCATGCGTCCTTACTATCTGCTCTTCAAAGTGGGCAGCTTATGCTCCGTAGAAGTTAATGGTGAAATTTACATGCGCTGTTCAGAAACTGGTGAAATTCATCAACATTGGTATAATAAAAAAATGGTTAAAAAGACATGAATGTAACAAAAGGTGATTTGTACTATTTTACACCTGCTCCATAAATATATTTCCCGATGGTGAAACACTGGGCCAAATTCAACATTTTTGTACATTTCTTTTGCAAAGGGAACAGCTTAACTCTAGTTTTTGTGTCTTTGCTACATACTTCCAGCCATGTGGCATTCATGTTGGACCAGCTTGTAGTACACACACAAAAAAAATCTATAGGTCTATTTTACTAAGGTGTGCTAAGCCCTAATGTGGGTTTATAGTGCCAAGAAAGGCTTACCGCGGGAGGGGGCGTGGCACAGGTGAGGAATGGAAGAACCAGGACCATTATTGACTCAGACAATGAAGTAACGTTGGTTAACAGGACGCTTGCAAGTACACCAAGAAGATGGTTGTAGTTGCAAAACAGTTTATTCCAATAGATCTATTGACTCGACACGCAACGTGTTTCGGCCAGAGTGCCTGCCTCAGGAGTCTATAAAATACAGAAAAATATAAACAAATAAATATATGTTCAAACAGATATCATCAAATATACAAAAAGTCAGAAAGGGCGAAAAAAACGAAAGCAATTCAACATTAAACAAACCTACTAGCTGTACAGGTGAACAATAACCATAAAAACTTACATAAACAAGAAAATGCTATGAGATATATATATATATATATATATATATACACACACACACACACAATATACTTAATATAAATGACAGATGACCAAAGATAAGAAGAAACGTGAAACCATCCAAAATGTGATCTTAACTGGACTCGACTAACCTTTATATAGATAAGAAGCCCAAGTGTAACCACCAATGCTTCACAAAGATGCTAATCGTGGATACAGTCTATGGACAAAACATAAATATTAATATTTTTCTTAAACATTTGATAGAGAGACAGAAAATCAATGGCTAAATCACATCAAAAAGAATTTATTATAATAAGCAAAAATGCAATAATGATAGATGAAGACAGCCAAACTTTGCTTTGGTAATACAAAGCTTTGCTTTGTACCTCCAAGTGGTGTCCCGTCAATAAGAGTACAAGTTTTTGCGAGGGCAAACAATTCTTCTAGTATATTACAATACATTTTTATGTGGTTTAGGTTCATTTTCATTGATTCGCTTCATATGTGTTTGTCTTCCGCTACGTTTCTCATCTAGTAGCATATGTTTTATTTATTTTTTTACATCTTATCAAATATATTCAGAGTTTAGATTCCCTCATGTGACCTCACGTTACTTACCCTTTTTTATTTTCCAGTACTTTTGCATTGAATCACACAGTTTGCAAACATATTGCGTGATTATGCTGCTGTAAATTTCATATCGCGCTGTCATCTAGATATGGTGATTTCTTTCTTTGTTTAGATTCATTTACTTATTTACCTCTGCACATTCCTTCTCCCCATTTTTATTGATTATTCCATATCATGTATACTGTTGCTTTTTAAAATACAGCTGTTTGGTTTGCATTGTAGATGCACAGTGGCATGTTTTTTTAATTTACTTCTTATATTTTCTTCTTAGGTCTACTTCATTTCCATATATATATATATATATATATATATATATATATATATATATATATATATATATATATATATATATATATATCCTGCAAATTAGATATTGGTGTATACTAATTATCTGATGCACTCTTTCATTCCTTCCACAAATCTTTTTAAATTATCATGTTTCCAGTATTGTCTCTTTGAAGAGATACTTGCATGACTTGAATAACCTTATTAAGAGATTTTTTTTACAATATCCACTTCTGTGGATGGGTGTACATTTTATGTCTCTATCATTATTACATTTTTGCTTATTATAATACATTCTTTTTGATGTGATTTAGCCATTGATTTTCTATCAAATTTTTAAGAAATATATTAATATTTAAGTTTTGTCCATAGACTGTATCCACGAATAGCATCTTCTTGAAGCTTTGGTGGTTACACTTGGGCTTCTTATCTATATAAAGGTTACAGGTTAGTCTGTTGAGTCCATTTAAGATCACATTTTGGATGGTTTCACGTTTCATCTTATCTTTGCTCATCGTTCATTTATATTAAGTATACTGTACTGTGTGTGTATGTATGTGCATGTATGTATATACATATATATATATAGATATAGATATAGATAGATAGATCTCATAGCGTTTTCTTGTTTATGTAAGTTTTTATGGTTATTTTTCATCTGTACAGCTAGTAGGTTTATTTAATGTTGGATTGTTTTATTTATTTTTTTGCCCTTTGTGACTTTTTGTATATTTAATGATGTACATTTGAGCATTCATTTATTTATATTTATCTTTATTTTTATAGACTCCTGAGGCAGGCACTCAGGCCAAAACACAGTGCCATGTCGAGTCAATAGATTTATTGAAATAAACTGTTTTGTGACTACAGCCATCTTCTTGGTGTGTTTGGAAGTGTCCTGTTGACCATGTTACCCATAGGTGGGGAATGGACAGATAATGGGCATGAAAGCATTAATCAGCTAGGGCCCCTTATGCCAAGCTGCAGCGAAAGGGGGCCTGCACTGGTGTCAGCGCATGTTTTTTACGTGCGCCGAGGCACTCTTTCACCACAGCGGGTAAAAGGCAAGTGTCTCTTTCCTGCAGGAAATGGTCATTTTGCAGCAGGGGAGAGCCCTTACTGCCACCCATCGAGGTGGCGGTAAGGGCGCCAGCGCTAATCTGGTGGTAACTGGGCAGCGCATGGCACTGCTCGATTACTGCCAGGTACACTGCGGCGCTATAAAAATAAATATATGTTTGTAGCGCCGGATATGATGGTGCGCTAGAGGTGGGAAGACTGCTGTGCTGTAGCGGTACTTCCGTTTAGCGAGCAGCTTACCACTGTTCAGTAAATAGGGCCCTTTGTGTGTTCACATTACTGAATCTAACTTGTCTATGTGGGGTTAATGCGGGACCACTTAGCATCTCCTAAATAGAAGGCAGTAAGTGCTTCTGTATCAGACCACTGTTGTGAACAAGAAAGGATTTTTAAAAGAAACTACAATGATGGGTTTCAGCACCTCTAACCTCTCAAACTATCACCATGTCTAGCAAAGAAAAACAAGGTCCATGCCATCAGGTCATATGGCACAACAGTGATATAACTTAATTTTAAAGTTTGGGTGGAAAGTCTTGCATCCTTTTGCAATACAGCATGCCACATCAGCGAATGCTGCTAATAACAGTATAAGTTGTATGACATGTCTGCAAATATATATTGTATCATTGCCTACCTAACACCATTCAATATAGCTGGATGGTTCTTTTTCCAAGATTCACTGCTGTTGTAAGTCTACAACTTTCTTCAAGCACTTAAGATGCTGATTCTGCTGGTATTTTAAACCTCACTGTGTAAAGTTTTAGCATTTTAATAACTTTTCTTTTTTTTTGTTTCTTGCAGGATATTACCTTTTATGATGAACTGTAAGCATCTTTTTAAAAGCAATTATTCTGCTGTGAATGGGAATAATATCTTTTGTCTGGCTCTTTTGAGCTGTGCAGAAATTACAGGTAGCTTCGTCCATTCTGAACTGGGGTAATTTTATGACTGATGTGAAGCAGCAGGCACCAGCAGTCTCCCTACCCATATACATATGCAATGAAATCCTTCCTCATTTGCACAAACCTTAGTACATTTAGGTAGTTTATTTTGGACCAATAAAAAAAGCAGAAGATGACCCACTGACTGCTGGATTCTATTTACCGCACCTTAATGTCCACGTGGAAATTGAAGTGTATTCTATAACAATATGCGTAACTTAGCGCCCCTTTCACAAAGCAGCGGTAAGCCCAATGCAGGCTTACCGCTCACTAAACAGGAAGTACTGCCAAGCTACCGTAGCAGCCCGGCAGTACTTCCCACCCACAGCGCGCCGTCATATCTGGTGCTACAAAAATATTTATTTTTGTAGCGCCAGTGTGTACCCAGCAGAAATCCCTCTGGGTTAGCACAGGAGCACCACCACCTCAATGGGTGGCGGTAAGGGCTCCCCTCTGAAATGGCTGCGTGACAAGTGCTTTACTTGCCGCACGGCCATTTCCTGCTGAAAAAAAGACCTACCCTTTTATCCATTGCGGTAAAAGGGGTCCTTGGTGCACATCAAAAACATGCACCGACACCAGTGCAGGCTCCCTTTTGTCGCAGCTTGGTAAAAGGGGCCCTTAATTGGTTAACTAGCTAATCAGTGCTGTCAATTGGATGCTAACAAGCAATTTTCAACACTAATTGGCATTAAATAAGATTTACGTGCAGAACTTGATAAGCGTATCTATAACATGGTGTGTGTAAATTGTAAGCCGCATAGTTGAAATGGGTGGGATGTGGACATTTCTAAAATCTATATGTGTTGTTATAGAATACACCCGCTCTGAGCCTAATTTAGGCATTGGGATTTATGCCAAGTAAAATGTGGCATAAATGGCTGCGACTAAATTTGGTCATGTGGAGAGGTGCTCAGCATATTTTATACTGTGGGGAAATATAAGCCTATTCTATAAAATTTAGGCATACTTTAGAAAATAGGCCTAGGCATGTTTTTTTTCTGTGTGGAATTTTCAAGCACCAATATGCTTTCTGAGGCAACCAAGCAGGCACCTAACATGGGTTCCCTGTTTTGCGAGTTTCTGCTTCAGGCGACAATGTTCTATCTTGTTGCCCAGATGCTTAAAGATGGTGCTGGGTCACTTAAAAATGACAAATTTAAAACTGTCATATGAAAACTCCATCTCCTCAGTTTCCACACCAATAGGATTTGTTTTAAGTCTTAGTATTTTTATTGATTTTCATTGTACAAGCAAGACAAGGGTTAACAATCTTAAAAACATTGTACAAGAACAAATTTGACTAGAAGTCGACAGAGAAGAGAAGAAAGGAGAGAGAGAGAGAAAAGAGAGGATATGTAACAAAGCATACTTCACGCATAGGCCATGAAATACATGAAATACATCAGGCAAGCAAACATGACATTCTATACTTAAACGTTTTTAAAGTAAGATACAAGCGGAAGCCATTTTTTCTCATGCAAAGCAAAGTGAAATGATTTTTTTTTAGCAAAATAGGCCTCATATTTGTAAGTTTGAAACAACAAATTCCACCATTCTTGGTAAGAAACTTGATATAAGGCCTTCCAGTGCGAAAAATAACTTTTAAGGCTAGGGATAACATGGTGTTAATAAGGATACATTCATTAGATTTGAGGGTGTGTTTAAAGCATAAATCTTTAAGTATCACGTGCTTATAGGTTATTGAACCAGAAAGACGGAATATATCCACCCTTAAGAACCATATATTATTCCAGTAATCCTGAACACACACACAATCAAATACAAGGTGTTTAAAATTGCCTTGCTGAGATTGGCAGGACCAGCACAGGTTTGAGTGAGAGGGATCAATTGTATGCAATTTAAGGGGCGTCCACAAAGTTCTATGCATAAAAAAGTATAGAGACTGCAATGCTGACAAGGATTTGGAACATTTAAATAAGGAACTCCATACCTGCTCCCATAACTTATCTGAAATGGATTGCTGGATGTCTTCTTCCCAACATTTACGTAAACCTGAACATTTGATAGGGAGCTTTCCTAAGATATACTTATATATGTGAGAAGCAGTACGACCTGTATGCTGGAGCTGCAGATTTATGTCAATGAGTTCTGGGGTTTGGGACATATGTTGAATTTGTGGGTTACTTTTTTTCAGCATAGAGCTGATCTGTAGCCATTGGTAGAACTGCAAATCTAATAGCAAAAATTCAGTTTTCATATCTGAGAAGGACTTCCATGTGCGGATCTTTGAATCAATAAAGTCACCAAGACACCATATTGCTATGCGCTGCCATTGAGACCAAGAAACTTGTTTTTTATCAATTTTAAATTTAGAGTTGTTCCACATAGGCACACACAGTGTAGTGGACCAAGGAGTATGTAATGGATTATCAAAGGATGACAGTAATTTATGAGTGGCACTGATGATCGGATTGGAAGCAATATTTTTAGGAAGGCGCATGCCAATTAGGTGAAAATGCACTAATGGATCAATAATGGATTGCTCAAATATTAACCATCTGGGTAAAGAAACAGTATTTAGTGGAGTAATCTATTCCATACTCTGACACATGATAAAGGCTCTATGATACAACAGAAGGTCAGGGAATCGAACTCCACCTAGCGGTTTAGGTAACTTTAATTTACGTAAGGAGATTCTAGGTGCTCTAAGATTCCATAGGAAATTAGAAAGTAATTTCACCAGCCTTCTGTAAAAAAAGACAAGGAAATAGAAGAGGGCTCATACTCAAAACATACGTGATCTTGGGCACTATCATCATTTTAATGGTATGCAGTCTTCCCCACCAGGATAAATTCAATGGGGACCATGCTGCCAAAGAGGCCTCTACTTTTCCAAATAATTTATCAGAGTTAACCTTGATAGTAGTTGTGAGATCTCTATCAAAGAAAACACCAAGGTATTTACTAGAGATGATTATCTATTTAAGAGGAAAACTTTGGATAGAGAAAGGAATACAAGCTCATTCAGGGGCATCAGCTCTGTTTTATCGCAACTGATTTTGCACCCTGAGATTTTTGAGAATTGGGAAATTAAGCTAATGAGAACTTTCATAGATGATTGTGGGTTAATGAGATATAATATGTCATCTGCATAGGCTGAGAGTTTAAACTCCTCTCTACCCAGAAGAATACCAGTTATATTTTTGGAATTATGAATGGTCACAAGGAGAGGTTCAAGGGCCAGATTAAATAATAAAGGAGAAATGGGGCAACCTTGTCTGGTGCCTTTGTAGAGAACAAAAGATTTGGAAGGTTCTCCATTAGCAACAATACGTGCAGAAGGAGATGAGTATAATAAATGTAACATACGAAGATAGAGTTTAGGAAAACCAAACTGCTCAAGAACACGAAACAAGTACTTCCATTCTACCCGGTCAAAGGCTTTTTCAGCATCTAAAGAGACAGATAAAATAGGATAATCCTTTGACCGGGCAAAGTGGATGGCATGGCATAGCAGCCTGGCATTATCAGCACCATATCTAGATTTAATAAAGCCAGCCTGATCTCTATGTATTAGTGAATGAATAATATTTTCTAACCTGCAATACAATAGTTTTGCATAAATTTTATAGTCTGTTTTTAAAAGCGAAATTGGCCTATAATTTTGTACAAGGGCACCATCGCTGTTGGGTTTAGGTAATACTACAATATTAGCATCCAAAAAGTGACTTGGAGAAGGTGATGCAAGTAAAGCGTGAAAATAGGCCATTAAATGAGCTGATATAGTAGATGAGAAGGACTTGTAAAACTCTGCTGGTAAGCCATCTGGACCTGGTGCTTTAGCTAAAGGAAGCTTTCTGACTGCAGAGACAATCTCATCGTGAGAAATAGGTTGCTTCAATTGGTTAATATGGTGCTCTGAGAGATTAGGCAGGTGTAATGAGGAGAGAAAATTGGAGATTTCAAATCGTCAGCTGTGACTTCTGAAGCGTAGAGAGATGTGTAAAAGGACTCAAAAGCCTCAAGAATTTGAGGGGCGGAGGTCAAGGAGGCACCAGTAGATGACTGAATGACAGATATACTCTGCTTTGTTCTCTTGCCTTTGAGATAAGATGCAAGCAATTTCCAAGCTTTGTTAGACTCAGTATAGTATACAGTGTTTTGCTTAGTGGCGTACCAAGGAGGGGGCGGTGGGGGCGGTCCGCCCCGGGTGCACGCCACTGGGGGGGTGCCGTGCACCGGTCAGCGTCGTTTGTTTCCATGCTCCCTCTGCCCCAGGGACGCTGACTGGCGCATGGCACCCCCCCCCCAGCAGGGGGTTCTTTCGCTGGGGTGGGGGGTGTCCCTTTGCCAGGGGGGGGTGCTGCACCTGGGAGGGCGGGGCGCATCGGCGATCCGCCCCGGGTGTCAGCGCCCCTCGGAACGCCACTGGTTTTGCTTGAAGGTAATTACATTGGAGATGCTTGATAATAGAGAATTGTGCTGCATTTTGAGCAACCTCAGTCTTTGAAGGGCAGCTGTAGACGAGGATGTATATAAAGATACTTCAAGTTGATGTATTTCCTTTTCAAGATTGGAGATTTTAGCATTGTTGGACTTACGAAGATGAGTAACTAATAATTTCACCTCTCAGCCAGGTCTTAAATGATTCCCAAACTGTCATGAAAGAGGGAACAGAGTCCATGTTATTATCAAAAAATCTCCGTTTTTCTTGAGCCCTCATCCCCATCCCTCATTCTTGGTGACTTCAACATACACACTGACAACCCATCCGACTCATACGCTTCTCAGTTCCTCGCTCTGACCTCCTCCTTCAACCTCCAACTGAGCTCCACCACCCCTACTCACCAATCTGGCCACTGTCTTGATCTCATCCTCTCTTCTACCTGCTCACCCTCAAATTTCTGCGCATCAGCTCTTCCTCTCTCTGACCATCACCTGATCACATTCACACTTCATCACCCTCCCCCTCAGTCCCGCCCAACACTAACCACTACTTCCAGGAATCTCCAGGCTGTTGATCCCCCCACCTTATCTTCTAGTATTTCTGATCTCCTCCCTTCCATCTTGTCCTCTGAGTCTGTCGACAAGGCTGTCTCCACTTACAATGCCACTCTCTCTTCTGCCCTAGACACCCTTGCACTGTCCATCTCCCGTCCCACAAGGCGTACTAATCCCCATCCATGGCTGACCCCTGCACCCGTTACCTTCGCTCCTGCACCCGATCGGCTGAACGCCTCTGGAGGAAATCTCACACCCATACTGATTTCATTCACTACAAATTCATGCTATCCTCCTTCCAGTCCTCCCTTTTCCTCACCAAACAGGACTATTACACCCAATTGACTAATTCTCTCAGCTCTAACCCTCGTCGTCTCTTTGCCACCCTCAACTCCCTCCTCAAAGTGCCCTCCACCCCCACCCCCTCACTCTATCCTCAATCACTGGCTGACTACTTCCGCGACAAGGTCCAGAAGATCAACCTCGAATTCACCACCAAACCTTCTCCTCCTCTTCAACCTATAACCCACTCCCTCAACCAACACACCCAGGCCTCCTTCTCCTCTTTTCCTGATATCACTGAAGAGGAAATGGCCCATCTTCTCTCCTCCTCGAAATGCACCACCTGTTCCTCAGACCCCATCCCCACCAACTTACTTAACATCATCTCGCCTACTATCACCCCCCCCCCCCATCTGTCATATCCTCTACCTCTCTCTCTCCACTGCAACTGTCCCGGACAGCTTCAAACATGTTGTAGTCACACCACTCCTCAAAAAAACCATCACTTGACCCTACCTGTCTCTCCAACTACCGCCCCATTTCCCTCCTACCCTTCCTCTCCAAGATACTTGAACGCGCCGTTCACAGCCGTTGCCTTGATTTTCTCTCCTCTCATGCCATCCTCGATCCACTTCAATCCGGCTTTCACCCCCTACACTCGACTGAAACGGCACTATCTAAAGTCTGCAATGACCTGTTCCACGCCAAATCCTAAGGTCACTACTCCATCCTCATCCTCCTTGTCCTATCTGCCGCTTTTGACACTGTCAATCACAACTTACTTCTTGAAACACTGTCCTCTTTTGGGTTCCAGGGCTCTGTCCTCTCCTGGTTCTCCTCTTATCTCTCCCATCGTACCTTCAGAGTACACTCTCATGGTTCGTCCTCCACCCGTATCCCGCTCTCTATTGGAGTTCCTCAGGGATCTGTCCTTGGACCCCTTCTTTTTTCAATCTACACCTCTTCCCTGGGCTCCCTGATCTCATCTCATGGTTTCCACTATCATCTTTACGCTGATGACACCCAGCTTTATCTCTCCACACCAGACATCACTGCGGAAACCCAGGCCAAAGTATCGGCCTGCTTATCTGACATTGCTGCCTGGATGTCCAACCGCCACCTGAAACTGAACATGGCCAAGACTGAACTTATTGTCTTCCCACCAAAACCCACATCTCCTCTCCCTCCACTCTCTATCTCAGTCGATAACACCCTCATCGTCCCTGTCTCATCTGCCTGCAACCTCGGTGTCATCTTCGACTCCTCCCTCTCCTTCTCTGCACATATCCAGCAGATAGCCAAGACCTGTCGCTTCTTCCTCTATAACATTAGCAAAATTCGCCCTTTCCTCTCTGAGCACACCACCCGAACTCTCATCCACTCTCTCATTACCTCTCGCCTTGACTACTGCAACCTACTCCTCACTGGCCTCCCACTAAGCCATCTATCCCCCCTTCAGTCCGTTCAGAACTCTGCTGCTCGTCTTATCTTCCGCCTCAACCGATTATATTCATATCACCCCTCTCCTCAAGTCACTTCACTGGCTTCCGATCAGGTACCGCATACAGTTCAAGCTTCTCCTACTCACCTACAAATGCACTTGATCTGCAACCCCTCCTTACCTCTCTACCCTCATCTCCCCTTACGTTCCTACCCGTAACCTCCGCTCTCAAGACAAATCCCTCCTTTCAGTACCCTTCACCACCACCGCCAATGCCAGGTTCCGCCCTTTCTGCCTCGCCTCATCCCATGTTTGGAACAAACTCCCTGAGCCCATACGCCAGGCCCCCTCCCTGCCCATCTTCAAATCATTGCTCAAAGCCCACCTCTTCAATGTCGCCTTCAGCACCTAACCACTACACCTCTACTCAGGAAAGCTAGACTACCCCAACTTGACATTTCATCTTTTAGATTGTAAGCTCCTTTGAGCAGGGACTGTCCTTCTTTGTTAATTTGTACAGTGCTGCGTAACCCTAGTAGCGCTCTAGAAATGTTAAGTAGTAGTAGTACGTTTTAGTGATGTGCTGGAGAGACTGGGTATCTGATAATAGAGCAGTGTTAAGTCTCCAAGAGGAAGGTTTAGTTTTATTAGGAGACCAGTTAAAGTCACACGAGATTACTGCATGGTCAGAAATCAATATTTCATGAATCTTTGCAGAAGATAGCATAGGAATCAAATCTTTGGTGCCCAAGCGATAGTCTATTCTTGAATAGGTATGGTGAGGAGCTGAGAAGAAGGAGTAGTCTCGAGGTTGGGTAAAGTAATCTCCACAAATCAGACCAACCATTGGATTGCATAAGGCTGCTTAGTGCATTCCTGACTTTGAGCTTAGCAGGCCTGCAGTTTGAGGACCTATCTAGATAAGGATCCATTGGGAAGTTGAAATCTCCTCCAATTATAGCATGGCAAGTGAGAGCAGTTAGACCAGATGTATTGATTTTATGAAAGAAATTGGGTTCGTCAACATTTGGAGCATAAACATTAATAAATGTTATGGGATTATTCTCAAGAATTCCTTCTTTCTGAGACCATCTGCCTACATTGTCAGTAACATGAGAAACTAACTGGAAAGGCAGGGATTTTTTAAAAAGAGTGATGACACCATTATTACGACCTATTGCAGGGCTAGCAAATCCTTGATCAAACCATTTACCCAGAAGGAGTTTCTTGTAAAAAGCAAATGTCCGCTTTTTTTCCCTTCAGATATCGTATGAGCTTCTTTCTTTTAATGGGATTAGAAATTCCCTTCACATTAAGGGAGAGTATTCGCAAATTCATCATTGAAGCGCTTGAAATATTTGATCCTCCATATCATTCCAAACCAAGTAGCATATGCATGAGAAAAACTGAAGACAGTTGACAATTTTAAAATCCTCAAGAAAAAAAGGGAAAAGGATGAGAGATGCAGTGAAATGATATAGTTTAATAATTAAGGATGCATGGACAGAAAAAGCATGCTCCAACAAGAAGAGAAAAAAATGGAAGCAGGATAATCCATTACGGGGCACATGAGTCCAGCACAGACACCAGGTGAGGGCTTGAGCCAGCATTAAATATTATATTAACAAAGAATCACATAGCAGTAGCGTGAGTGCAACTTCCTGACAAGAAAAATGTAAACAACAAGTTTTGCAGTTATATTCAGCCTTAAGGTATCAATTTGTAGTGCAAAAATCAGCATCAAGAAATTTCTGCAAATCAGTAGGATCGTTATAGTGCTTGGTAGCATTTTGAAAAGTTACACGCATTATTGCAGGATACAGAAGACCATACTGAGCTCCTATAGCTTTCAGCCTGGGATGCATTGACAGGAACAGTTTGTGCTTTTTAGCAATGGCTTTGGAGAAATCGGGAACCAGGAGAATTTTTTTCCCGCTGTGGAATACAGGAGATTTGGATCGAATAGCGTTTAAGACTAGCATCATCTGATCATGGCGTAAGAATTTAACAATGATAGGGCATGGGTAGTTTTTCCCAGGCACAGGTCGCTGCGCAATACGGTAAGCACATTCTATATCAATAATAAAGTCAGGTGGGAGTTCTGCGACTTTAATGAGGAGCGATTTTAAAAATTGAATTATGTATTTCCCCTCAGATTGGTCAGGGAGTCCAAGTATTTGAATATTATTACGCCTCAGGTGATCTCCCGTTGCAAGAAATTAATTTTGCCCAACACGGTTCATCTCCATATAAATCTCATCAGAGGCTGACATGCAATTTTCAAGGAATTCAATTCGAGTGTTGAACTGAACGAGCTGAGAAGAAATTGCAGCTAGCTCTGATTTGATTTCAGAGGTAGTAGTAAGATTTTGCTGCATCAGATTGCGCAGCGCTTTGATGTCATCAGCGAGAGTCTCCGTTTTATTAAGGGGTAATGGCACCTGAAGGGCCTTCTCAGGAACGGAGACGTTGGATTTATTTCACTTAGAGGATGAGATCCATCGCTCCTGCTAGTTTTTGAAGCCATCGCACCAGGCAAAATGAAATCACGAAGAAAAAGAGGAGATGTAGCCTGCTATGAGTCAATTAACAAAGAAGCTGGCGAGAGAGGAAGCCCTACGTGTCCATACTGAAAAGGTCTCGTGACCAACCCCAAATAGGATTTGTTTTAAAAAAACACTGATCATTTTATCTTGATGTTTAAACCCGCTGGCTCCACTGTGTTGAAAAAATATATACATTTCTGTTCTCGCTGAGTTAACAGGCTCTTGAACTTGCCATGGCAATCAGATTGCCAAACTTGTTCCAGCATCACACATCTTAATTCAGAAAAAAACATGTCCTTTTGATGTGCAATGGGGGACCTTAGGAGCTGACATCTTTTGAGTGGTCAAACAAGATCTATGTTTCACTAATCTAACAGATACAGACCTCGACGTTTGACCAATATAAAGCAACCCACAGGGACAGCTGATGACATAAGCAACACCCGTAGATCGACACGTAGTTTGCTGGATAAGCTTATAATATTTGCCAGAATGTGGATTTTAAAATGTAACTGTATTAGCGAAACAAGGATGAGATTGAATAATAGCTAAATGAGGATGTAGAACTCTAGTTAATTTCTCAGATAGAGTGGAATATTTAGTCACAAAACATAAGATGTCCGACCTTTGCGTTCCAACAAAGCTTCTCTTGGATTATAATAAGCCCACTTGGTTGCCTTACTTATAACAGATGAAGGATAGCCTCTATCAATAAATTTAGACTGTAGGGATTCTGCTTTGTCCTTGTGTTCCTCGTCAATACTACGGATGTACCGATATCCCAAAAACTGAACATAAGGAATGACCTCTTTGATGTGTTGAGGGTGCGTGCTGGTAAAATACAAAAGAGAACACCTATCAATCAGTTTAGAAAATACTGTGGTGGCAAAATTATCAGATTGCAATCGAATTTGAACATCAAAAAACATGATGGTAGGTGTATCAGCCCTCATTTGAAATTTAAAGTTTGACAACCATTCAAAAAAATTTAAAAATTGATGTAACTGCTCACAGTACCACTTCATAGGCCAAATATATCATCTATAAAGCACATATCGAAACCAAACTGAAGAATAAACATATTTCTCTTCAAACGAGGCATCCACTGTGGAAGCAAATGCTGCCCCCATCGCGGCTCCTGACACTTGCTAATAAAAACACCCATCAAAAATAAAATAATTCTTGGTGCCCTTCATACAAAGCTTTCAAGGATTGAGTAGGCACTAAAAGTGGACAAGGCTGCTGTTATAGTACCTCCATCAAAACTGCCAAGGCTTCATTTTGAGTGATAGTGGAATAAATGCCATACCTGACTAGCAAAACTGAAGAAGGGAGATGGCACTATTCACTTTTTGAAGAAACAAAAAAGGTCCAAAATTTCCACAAAAGTCCAACACGAAAAAAGAAACAGGTGGAAAAACAACTTCAAGAGATCAATCCAAGACAAGGGGTGAGATGCTCCAGAAAAACTTTATTAGAGTCCCTAATAAAGTTTTTCTGGAGCATCTCACCCCCCCTTGTCTTGGATTGATCTCTTGAAGTTGTTTTTCCACCTGTTTCTTTTTTCGTACTATTCACTTTTTACCATTATTGGCATCAATACGCTATCATCTTTCTTCTTCAATTTTGCTAGTCAGGTTTGATGATTATTCCCTGTTGAGGGGCTGTTCCCAGGGAGAGGGGAGGTTGATTTGTTCTGCATGATGGAGGGAAGAATGGGGGATTTGTGGGGGCCAGGAAGGAGCTTCCAGGGTTCCACAAAGCCTTTCAATAGTTATGTGGGTCCCGGTCAATATTCAGCCAGAACCTATATAATTGTCTTATGCAGGACCCTGCTGAATATCGGTCAGGACCCGCATAAGCCCCAGTGGCCAGCATCGGGCAAATGAGCCTCATATATTCAGTGCCAGGGCCCGCACATGGCCCAGCAGTGAATATCTGGGGCTAATTTAATCAGCCACGGTCATCGCTTAAAAAACGCTGACTGCTGCTGGCTAAATTTCAGAGGGACAGTTTTTACATGTGCAAATGGTATATAAACTAAAATTGCATCTTAAGCATCATCCCACGTTTCAGACCTCCACTTGTCCTCAGCTGCTATAAGCAGAAAATGATTTCATGCCTTAACTGAAGGGTAACTTATGTTAGAAAGACAGGCTTACTGTAAGTATCCTCATCCACAAGAAAATCTGAACTGGAGAGTCTCTGCTTACACATAACATTAATGATTTAACCCATCCCATATTTCAAGACAAATACCTACTTCTAGAAAAAGAAAATATGGCAGAAATTGAAGGACACAGTCCAGCATTTACAAGACAGGGTTAAGGAGGGAGAATGTTAAAGGGGGTTTATAGGACTCAAATTTATCGCCCTTCTGACTAATGGAAAAGCTATTTTGGGAACACCCACGCTTAAGCTGTGTTCTTTATTGTTTGAATTATTTTCTGCCTCTGGAATAGAGATTGTTGCAGGCTAGAAACAGATCAGCAAAAGTCACCTTCCTGACCTGGGACCCACAGCCCATCAAACCTGCTGGAATTGCTTAGAGATGGTTTGGTTTCTAATTCTAATATGCAAATAGAAGCAAATGACATTGCCTGTAATGGGAGAAAAGGAGGTGAGGAAAGGAAGTCGTCCAGTCTAGCCTGTGGTTTTCACTTATAAGTTCAGGGTTCCTTTTACAAAGAGGTGGGGTAACGCTCATTAAAAAGGAAGTACCATCCTCAGTGTGCATCATATCTGGCGCTACAAAAATATATTTATGGCCCCTTTTACTAAGCGGCAGTAAGCCCAACGTAGGCTCAAGCTCACTAAATAGGAAGTACCGCCGGGCTACCACAGCAGCCCGGTGGTAGTTCCCACTCCTTGTGAGCTGTCATATCCGGCTGGAGTGTACCCAGTAGTAATTGGGCAGTGACGCATGCTGCTTGGTTATCACCAGGTTAGCATGGGAGCCCTTACCGCCACCTCAATGGGTGGCAGTAAGGGATTCCCCCTTAATTGGCCATGTGGCAAGTGCTTTACTTGCCTCACGGCCATTTCCTGCAGGAAAGAAGACTTCCCTTTACCCACTGCAGTAAAAGGGGGCCTCGGCGCACGTGAAAAACATGCACTGACGCCAGCGCACGTCCCCTTTTGCTGCAGCTTGGTAAAAGAGGCACAAACTTAGGACAACCTTTTTGCAGTCCTAACTTTATACAGTCATTAAGACTGAAATCACCATTAACCGGCTAAGTAGATTCTCTGCCCACACTCTGCCCCCAGCTGCCCCTAACCTGACCGACTTTGAGATGGCTGGTTAGTGGCGATATTGTATGTTTCCATGATGTAAACATAGTCAAGTGAATAATCTTCTCAGACAGTGGAAGGCTTCAGATCTCTCCAACCTCAATTCGTGACGCTCTGGCTCAGAGAAAAGGTGAATTCGGCTGCAGAAACAAACTCACAGAATAGTGAATAGAATTTAGCAGGCATGCTGTGGAGGGCCTTGTTTAATAAAGACTGCTTCTCAGAAGCACAGAATGGGAATTGTCGTTTTTGAATAAGGTCATTAAAGTCTAAAGAGTTCTTTATTGGAAACAAAAATTGAAAAAGAAACCAATAATACCCTGTCTTAGAGTTGCAGAATAGTAAAAGAAAGGTTCAGGAAAAAGACCCTAAGGGCAGGATTTATGGAAACTTTGGGCCCATATTGCTCCAAATTCATCACTGAACCCCCCTCCCCCCCAGTATTTTCTTTGGGGAAAATGGTATAAAACTGTATTAAGGTTTACAGCAAAGCAGGACCAGAATTAATTTTTAATAAATCCACCAGTGCAGGAAAGGATTATAGAGCTTAGTAGTTAGTATAGATGAGCAGACTGGGTAGACTTTATTTGCCATCATTTTCTATGTTCTATGTTTCTATTGTTCACAGAAAAACAATGCTTAGATGCAGCAACAAAAGTAAGGTGGAAATCTAAATTTTTTTCTTATAGTCATAAACAGCCAAATCTACTAAGCATTTTTTTCATAGTTATATACCCCTGTCCAAAGGTCAGAGAAACAGAGAAAAATGTAAGCAGATAAAGACCATCCTGCTTATTTTCGAACGAAAAGGCCGGCCATCTTCCGACACAAATCGGGAGATGGCAGGCCATCTCCTAAACCCGGCCAAATAGGTATAATTGAAAGCCGATTTTGGCCGGCTTCAACTGCTTTCCTTCGCGGAGCCGGCCAAACTTCAAGGGGGCGTGTCGGCAGGGTACAGAAGGCGGGACGGGGGCATGGTTACGAGATGGCCGGCTTCGCCCGATAATGGAAAAAAGAAAGCCGGCCCTGACGAGTATTTGGCCGACTTTACTTGGTCCCTTTTTGTTCACGACCAAGCCTCAAAAAGGTGCCCCAACTGACCAGATGCTCACTGGAGGGAATCGGGAATGACCTCCCCTTATTCCCCCAGTGGTCAGCAACCCCCTCCCACCCACCCCCAAAATTAAAAAACATCTTTTTGCCAGCCTCAAATGTCATACCCAGCTCCCTGACAGCAGTATGCAGGTCCCTGGAGCAATTGTTAGTGGGTGCAGTGCACTTCAGGCAGGCAGACCCAGGCTCATCCCCCCCCTACCCGTTACACTTGTGGTGGTAAATGGGAGCCCTCCAAAACCCCCCCAAAACCCAATGTACCCACATGTAGGTGCCCCCTCCATCCCTAAGGGCTATGTTAGTGGTGTACAGTTGTGGAGAGTGGGTTTTGGGGGGATTTGGGGGGCTCAGCACACAAGGTAAGGGAGGTATTCACCTGGGAGCAATTTTTGAAGTCCACTGCAGTGCCTGCTAGGGTGCTCGGTTGGTGTCCTGGCATGTGAGGGAGACCAGTGCACTACAAATGCTGGCTCCTCCCACGACCAAATGCTTTGGATTTGGCCGGGTTTGAGATCGCCGCCATTAGTTTCCATTATCGCTGATAACCAATGCCGGCCATCTCTAAAGCCAGCCCAAATGTTGAGATTTGTCCGGCTCCGACCGTATTATCGAAACGAAAGATGGCCGGCCATCTTGTTTCGATAATACGGTCGGGACGCCGCTTTACGGGGTCGGCCTTGAAGATGGCCGCCCTTATAGATGGCTGGCCCCGTTCGATTATGCTCCTCCATACAGCCTATCTAGTCTGTCCATCCATGGCACCTTCTCTCCCTATCACTCCCTTAGAGATCCTAATTACTTTTCCCAAGTTCGCTTGAATTCAGATATTGTTTTTACCTCCGTCCACCGGGAGACCTTTGCATGAATTCACCAGTCTCTCCATGATGAAGTATTTCCTCAGGTTACTTCTGAGTCTATCCCCTTTCATCTTCATCCTATGTCTCCTCATTCCAGAGTTTTCTTTCATTTGAAAGAGACTCTCCTCCTGTGCATTTATGCTGCATAGGTATTTAAATGTCTCTATCATATCTCCGTCTAACATCAATTCAAGAATGGGCTAAATACAACAAATTTTGCCTTAACACAAGTAAAACCGAGCTTCTCTGGGTCTCTAACACAAGTGGATATATACCTGACATCAAAATCCCTTTTGGGTAGTACGAACTTCCCTTCAAATCATAAGTCAGGAACCTTGGAATACTGTTAGATTCAACACTTACTCTGATTCCCCAAATCCAAGCAACCTTTAAGAGCTGCTTCTACTATTTGTGACAGCTACACTGCCTCTCTCTCCTTTCATCGAGAAGGAAAATCTTATCCCAGCTATGTATGCAATGATAACATCAAGACTGGATTACTGCAATGCACTATACAATGGTCTGACTACAAAAGGCCTGCACCAGCTCCAAGTGATTCAGAATGCAGCAGCAAGACTCATAGAATATTGCAAGTGATGTGACCACATCACACCATTTTTGCAAAAACATCATTGGCTACCAGTACAATACAGTGCATCATTGGCTACCAGTACAATACAAGGCTAAATTTAAAATTCTAAGTCTGATCTTCAAGGCCCTCAAAGGAAATGGCCCTGAGTACCTGAAGAATAGGATGATCCTCTGCACACCACCAAGAACACTAAGGTCCTCTCAAGGACTATCACTAACCACACCCTCTACAAAAGACATTACACGATGTGATACCCACAAGTGAGCCTCTTGGGAGTAGCCCCCACACTCTGGAATGCACTGCCTGAAAGACTCCATTTAACACAAGACTATCTGTACTCCAGGAAGCAAGTGAAAGCTTGGCTCTTCAACCAGGCCTTTAATGGAAGAAGTAACTAACTTGTTAGTCTCACTCATACATACAAGGAGTGACACAGGCAGCAAATACTGCAGTAGGACATGTTTATTCACTCCTACCCTAGCTGAGATAATATTTAACCATCTCTCTGACCTCATGTGCAACTTTCTTTAAATTAGTCACCTTACTTTCACTTTTTTCTTTAATATTTTATTTTTATAATTTTCAAAATTATATAGAGGAGTGTGGTAGCCGTGTTAGTCCACTCTTAAGGTTATCAATAGAAATCAAACAAAATAAAACATGGAAAAGAAAATAAGATGATACCTTTTTTATTGGACATAACTTCAAACATTCAAGCATTACTATGACAGTCTGACAGGGTGGGAGGAGGGGGGTGGGTAGGATAGGTGAGGGGAGGGTGATCAACAGAGACATACAGCTTTATGGTTTATAATGGGCTAGGAACCCCAGATCCTTGTTAAGTCCTTGATCACCCTCCCATCACCTATCCACACCCATCCTGTTAGAATATCAATGATATGCTTTGATGTCCCCATGCATACTTCCTACCCACCCCCCTCCTCCCACCCTGTCAGACTGTCATAGTAATGCTTGAATGTTTTCACTTATATACACTGTCAGCTAGCACATTTGCTTATTTCCGATCTGAGGCAGAAGGGCAACCTTCGAAAGCTAATCAAGAAATGTATTAAGTTATGTCCAATAAAAAAGGTATCATCTTATTTTCTTTTCCATGTTTTATTTTGTTTGATTTCTATTGATAACAAAATTATATACAATGTCCAAATAGTATCACAATACCAGGATACAAAAGAAACTCAGAAAAATATAGGAACTTAATAATTTGAGAATAAATTCTAATTTTCATCCACAATAAGAAGTAATAGAAATCCAAGATAAAGGAAATAAAAAAAGAAAAAGAAAAAAAAGGATTAAATACTTATAGGAGATAGGTCGCTCCCACCTGTTTACTTCAGCCACCTACTAACAAAGAACATTAGGGACTACATTTTAATATGGACTTCTTCTGTAACATTCAAAAATTCTTCTAGTTGTTTAGGCTCAAAATATTGAAATTATTTACCCTCAAACAATATTATACAATTACAAGGAAAACATAAAACATAACTAGCGCCAAAAGCCAATGCCCTAGACCACAGGGCTAAAAAGGCCTTACACCTTACCTGTGTTCCTCTTGCTAAATCAGGAAAGACCATTATTTTTGAACCCATAAACAATCAGTTCATATGTCGAAAGGAAAGTTTTAATACAGAATTACGGTCAGTTCAAAGGGAAAAGTCACCACCAATGTAGTCCTTTGAGTAATAACCTCCAAAGAAGATTCCAGAGAAGTTATTAAGTTTAAATCTCCTTCACCTCTGGGTTGAGCAACCACTCCATTGGGAATCCCAAGGTTTGGAATATACTGAGCCCTGGTGATAGATGGTACAACGTCAGAGGGCATTTTTTAAACTTCCACCATTTATCTCTTAAACATTTCCAGCACAGGTAATAATGTAGACTTTGGGAAGTTCAAGAGTCTCAAATTAAGACTTTTAGATTGATTTTCCAAATATTTCAAATGTCTTAAAACAACATTTCTTTTCCTTAATAAGGCTACCTCCAAACTTTCCATAGTCTGTATTTTAGACTTAAGGGAATCAATTTCAAGGATTAATTGGCCCGTAGCCTGAGCCTGCACCAAGACTGCATCAGAAACAGATATTAAATCCTTAGTATTTTATTTATTTATTTATTTATTTATTTGTTACATTTGTATCCCACATTTTCCCACCTATTTGCAGGCTCAATGTGGCTTACAATAGTACCATAGAGGCGTTCGCCAATTCCGGTATAAACAGTTACACAGTGATTTTATGGTAGAATAGGGTTCATGTGGAACAAACATGTTATATCCAGAAGAGAAGTTTGCATATTACCAATGGCGTCCCAGAGTGACTCCAATGTCACTACGGCTGGTCTCACTAATGTCTGCCTTGAATCAGAAGCATTTCGAGTAACAACTTGAGTTAAAGAGTTAACAATACCTTCACCAAGGATCTTGTTAACATGCTGGTATTCCACACTTAAAGTTGGAACTGTACTCACAGTCGAAGACCCCCACTGAAAAAGCAGGATTCTCCCCAAGCTGGGTCTCCAATGCCGTTTCGACTGCAACTGTGGATCTACTTCCTGGTTTGCGGAGGAGCCGCATATTCAACAGGGTTCAGAGAAGCCCTGCTCAAACTGCCTCCCGAGGCTCCTGCCTCCGGAAGAGGTGAAGAAATAGCAGGGGAAGAAACTGGTTGCACTCAAAAGTGCTCCAGAGTTGTCTGCTTCGTCGGAGGTATGGAGGAGGGAGCTGGGGGAGGCTCTCGGATCATTCCTCTCCTCTTTTCCCGAACGAAAGAAACAGAGCACCGCCAGATCTGACACTTCTCACAGTGCCATCTTGGATCCCCCATCAGGTTCTTTCACCTTACTTTCTAACTCTATCTATATGTTCCATCTTTGCTTTACCCTTCACTATCAATTAAAATGTTCTATTACGTATTGCGTTGACATTGTAAGTAATATACTAGGCCATACTTTATATTATTATTTGAATATTTTTACTGCTGTAATTGCCTATTGCTCATGTTCGATCTATTCTTACTGTACACCGCCTTGAGTGAACTCCTTCAAAAAGGCGATAAATAAATCCTAATAAATAAATAAAATAATGCATGTGTTATTAAAGTACTTATATATCATATAGATATTCTCCTTTCTTAAATCACTGGTACGTGTTTGACTGTCCCCATACAAAAAAAGAAAGACCTCTGCTGTTGCTTATGTCTAATACATCAGTTTGAAGTCAGCCTGTCGGCTACATTACCTAGCACTGCTTTCTGTTTGGTTAATATCACACCATTTCTTGTTACCTCAGAGTCCTTCCTTCTCATGTCTTTTATTTATAGCTGAACTGGTGCTTTCTCCATGTGTTCATTTCAGCAGACCCCTCTCCCCTGCCCCCATTATAAGCTGGTCCAACCAACCTTCTTCCATTTGTTTAAATTATCTGAGTAGTGTTTTTTTTTATATGCGGAGCTAGGCCAAGGTTCGCATATCATTAATTTTTAATAGAGATATTGTTGAACGACAGATTTACTGAATGATTTTTTTTCCAGCCATCAAACTCAAACAAATAAGTTGGAAAACAGGTCAGTAAAGAAGGTTGATTTTCAGCCCATAAGCCAATCAATGTTGAAAAGGAAATGTCTCCTGAAGTTTCCCTTTTAAAAAGTCTGCTGATCAGTCAGTGCTTTACTTGTGTTGCAGCTGCTAAGTGTGCAGGTTAAAGAACTTACTGCAATCCCAGTTCATTACATTCAGCCAGTGAACCCCATCCCTGCCCTGTCATTACCTTTTATCTTTTCAGATGGAAGGGCAGTTTGTAAAAGTGGAGGGAGTTTATCCATGAAAATAAATTTGGTCCCTAGCTTAACAAGCCTTTCAAGCAAAAGACTGAGGAGCATTTGCCATTGAGGTCATTTCTCTTGCCCAGCTTGGGCTGCTAAGGAGACAGAATGACCACATGGAAAAGCTGCGGGCCTGAGGGAAGGGAACAGACCTTTTCAGGAGGGCAATTTTTAAAAGCCATTTATGTGTCCCTTATTTTAGAAGCTCTATTCATACTTTAGACGTTTTGTATCTCTAAATAGGGCAAATGGTTGTGATAAAAAAACCATTAACAAACACTCTTGCGCTTGGCATAGAATACAAAAGTTGAATAATAACCAGTCAGTATCGAATGAAAATGATACTAATAGGGCAAAGGTAATAGCACCTTCCTCTTTAGAAGATTCCAGGAGGCATTAAGCTCCAGAAATGTCACTATGTACGTCATTAACAGATTTATTCTTAAATGGTATGAGATAATATACCCTAGAAAAAGAAGGAATAGATTGCACTGGGACAAGTATTTAAACATCTCTAGGGCTGAAACAGTACACACACTTACCCACATCGAGCTAAGAATTCCCTGGGATAGGGGAAGGCTATAACTCATGTTACTTATAGCAAATTATATGCATTGTTGGAAGGGACAAAGCATCCATGGAAAAATCTCCAGGGATACTTTTCCACTAGGCTAGTGGTATTCACTCTCTGTCCTGAAGGCTACCATCAGGTCAGGTTTTCTGGCTATCCTTACTGAATATACATGAAAGAGAATTGCATACAGCGAATATAGTAGGGATTCAAATCTCTCTCATGCATATTTACTAGGGATAGCCTGAAAACCTGACCTGTTGGTGGCTCTCAAAGACCAGGAGTGATTACCATGATATTAGGCATTTCTTAAAGGAAGATATGCACTTAGGACCAAATTCTAGAAATGGTGCCTACAAAATTGACGCAAAAAAATGCACTTAGCTCTATTCTATAAACCTCGCGGGTGGATACCCAGCCGACCGTATCTGGTCAACATTTAATCTACTCACCTCTGAATCAATTACACAAGCGATTCATAGGTTCACCAATACCCACTGCAAACTGGACATATGTCCCAGTCATTTACTTAAATCTGCCCCCAGCCACTTCATAGAAGACCTCGCATCCCACATAAACTTCATGCTACAACAAGGTTTCTTCCCCAAGGAATATGGTAACATCCTTCTTACCCCAATACCTAAAGACACTAAGAAAAATACAAACAAACTCACCAACTACCGCCCAGTTGTATCCATCCCTCTAGTAGTAAAATTGATGGAGAGCTTGGTGACCAAACAGCTTACGGAATACATGGACAAATTCTAATATTACACGACTCACAATCAGGATTCCGCTCCCACAATAGTACTGAAACTGTCGTAGTCACTCTCCTGGCCAAATTTAAGCAGGAAATAGCCACAGGTAAAAGCATACTTCTCCTCCAATTCAACATGTTGAGCGCATTCGACATGGCTAACCATGATATATTACTAAGACTCCTTGGTCACTTCGGAATTGTTGGAAATGTACTTAACTGGATCAAAGGCTTTCTAACCACCAGAACATACCAAGTAAAATCAAATTCTAACATATCAACACCGTGAAAAGCAGCCTGCGGAGTACCTCAAGGATCACCATTATCACCAATACTCTTCAACATAATGATTTCCCACTGGCAAAGTCCTTATGCAATCGTGGCCTCAACCATTCATCTATGCAGATGATGTTACAATTTACATTCCCTTCAGACATGACCTGACAGAAATAACCAATGAAATCAATGATGGCCTGAACATCATGAACTCTTGGGCAAACTCATTCCAATTGAAACTGAACACTGAAAAAACACACTGCCTCACCCTCTCATCTCAACATAACAAGTACAAACCCACAACCATTAACACCCCAGGACATACCCTCCCTACCTCAGACAGCCTAAAACTACTCGGCGTCACAATCGACCACAACCTTAATCTCGAGAGCCAAGTAAACAATGTAATAAAGAAAATGCTCTATTCAATGTGGAAACTCAAATGAATAAAACCTTTCTTTCCCAGGGAAACCTTTAGAAACCTAATACAATCAATGGTCCTAAGCCATGCAGATTACTGCAACGGAATCTATGCGGGATGTAAAGAACAACTCATTAAAAAATTCCAGACGGCCCAAAACACAGCAGCTAGACTAATATACAGTAAAACTCGATTCAAAAGTGCTAAACCCCTTCAAGAAAAACTGCACTGGCTCCCAATCAAAGAACGGATCACCTTCAAAATCTGCACCTTGGTCCATAAAATTATCTACAGCGTAGTCCCAGGATATATGACAGACCTCATAGATCTACCAAACAGAAACAGAATTGGATCATCACGATCATACCTAAACCTACATTACCCAAATTGCAAAGGACTTAAATACAAAACAACTTACGCACCCAGCTTCTCTTACATAAGCGCACAACTATGGAATGGACTCCCAAAAACGGTGAAAACAATCCATGATCACCTAAACTTCAGGAAATCACTAAAACCCACCTCTTCAAAAAGGCCTATCCCACTGATCCAACTTAAATCCCCACACCCAAGGACACAGCATATCCAATGATCGTACTGGACAATGACAATCTTTATTCCCGTCGACCCTCAGGGCGCTTGACTCATACATACCTCATTGACCACAATACAACCTTGTATTTGTTATCAACTGAATTGGCAAACGCCTTTACGGTACTATGTAAGCCACATTGAGCCTGCAAAAAGGTGGGAAAATGTGGGGTACAAATGTAATAAATAAATAAATAAATAAATTATAGAATACGCTTAGTACTTGTCCCTGTGAATAAAATTTAGGTGCATCCATTTACACCAACTTAAACCTGATTTGAATGTCCGCGCCTAACTTAGGTGCAGATTGGGTGTATTCTACAACAATGCGTGTAATTTTTAGGAATGCCCACAATCTACATAGTAACATAGTAACATAGTAGATGACGGCAGAAAAAGACCTGCACGGTCCATCCAGTCTGCCCAACAAGATAAACTCACATGTGCTACTTTTTGTGTATACCTTACCTTGATTTGTACCTGTCCTTTTCCGGGCACAGACAGTATAAATCTGCCCAGCACTATCCCCGCCTCCCAACCACCAGCCCCGCCTCCCACCACCGGTTCTGGCACAGACCGTATAAGTCTGCCCAGCACTATCCCCGCCTCCAAACCACCAGCCCTGCCTCCCAACCACCGGCTCTGGCACAGACCGTATAAGTCTGCCCAGCACTATCCACGCCTCCCAAATCTCAAATAGTAGCAACATTCCAGAATCTTGTTAATGGGACTTGATATACAGCCTTTCTGTGGTTTTTTACATTCAAAGTGGTTTACATAGTATATAGAGGTACTTATTTGTACCTGGGCAATGAAGGGTTAAGTGACTTGCCCTAACCACTAGGCTACTGGCTCTCTGATAATCTGTCCATCAGCAGCGCACACAACACAGATACAGACATAAAGCCAATTAAACTTAGACATAAAGGAAATCTACTACTACTACTTATCATTTCTATAGTGCTACTAGACATACGCAGCGCTGTACACTTGAACATGAAAAGACAGTCCCTGCTCGACAGAGCTTACAATCTAATTAGGACAGAGAAACAGGACAAACAAGAGATAAGGGAATTAAAGTGAGGATGATAAAAATAAGGGTTCTGAACAAGTGAATGAGGGTTAGGAGTTAAAAGCAGCATCAAAAAGGTGGGCTTTTAGCTTAGATTTGAAGATGGCCAGAGATGGAACTTGACGTACCGGCTCAGGAAGTCTATTCCAGGCATATGGTGCAGCAAGATAAAAGAAATGGAGACTGGAGTTAGCCCATGCCCATGCCCCTCCCATAGCCACTGCCCATTAGAATTTAAGTACACCAGAATACGCTTAGAAAGTTGCATACGTAAATTCTAGTTGTGTCAGTGCTGATAGTTGCTTTCTAGTGGCCAATTATCAGCCCTGATTTGCTTATTAAGCAACTAAGTTGTGCACGCAAATCAGCTACGTGTGTTGATTTGCATGCACAACTTTAGTCGCTATTTACAGAATCCAGGGTTAGGGGGTAATTGTATAAGGAGCTGCATAAATTTAGGTGGCAAGTACTCATGTAAATGGCAGTATTCTAGTCTTTTATGTGAGCACATATGTACATAAATGACAATAATCTGCCTACGCCCAATTCTGCAAGGATATGTCTCTCTTTAATGGCACGTGCTTTGTAGGTGGACTTTCACATTATGAAATACTGTAATGTACAAACCCATCTTCTCAATTTAGGCATCAGCATTTACACCAGCTCTTTGGTTGGTATGAGTGCTTGTGTGTAAAATCATATGTGCCTATTTACCTGATTACACTAGAATTCTATAAAGATAAGTAGTTGTCTACTTTTCTTAACAAATAGGCATGCTCATGGTGCCTAATAATAGGCATCCCTTATCCCTTATCGAATTGCCTTCTTTGGGATAAAGTGCCCATGGACTTTATAGTACCTATATTTATTTATTTAAAAGATTTATACCCCCACCTATCCCTAGGCAGTTTACATAAAAAACATTAAAAAATACAAAATCACAAACTAATCAAACTCTGTATAAAACGAAAAACTATAAGCAGTCAAACTCCAAAACTAGGGAATACTTGCATAAATAACTGCATCTTAAGCACCTTCTGAAAATGCTGAAGAGTGACAAAAACAGGTATGGCCTAGCAACTCATTCCATAGTTTCCATATTGTTTGAAAATTGCCCAATAGGCCTCTGGCTGCTCTTTATGAAAGTGTAAATGCGACACTGTGTATTACTTCCCATACTGGTGTAACAAAAACCTGGCTGAATGGTATGTAAATAATGTGATTTCACACAGAACGGAAGCACATTGATGTGTTCAGCAGCCTCATGATAAAATAATACAAACAGAACAATGTGCTTTGAGAATATAAGGTTTATCTAATTGAAATGTTTTCTCTCTTTGTACTGTGTGGTGTAGAGCAGTGTAATACCGATTGGCTGATAGGAACAAAGAAATGAGCTGATCAACAAACAGACATGAGAAACAATTAAGGCTCAGAAGAAACCAGTTGAATAAAGATATTTCTAATACTGTGGCAGGGTAGAGCTTAGGCCTCAGTAATCATTTTGAGATGTGAAATTGTTACTGCAGGGGGTTATGAGAGCAATGATCTGACCCTGCAATTTGGTTATTGGACTGTGGAACATTCTTTGCTTCAGTGCCAGAAACCATTTTATTTTGATGTTTTGTGGGAAAAAACACATGCTTGGTTGAGCAGAGGAGTAGCCTAGTGGTTAGTACAGTGAAATTTGATTCTGGGGAACTGGGTTTGATTCCCAGTGCAACTCCTTGTGACTCTGGGCAAGTCACTTAACCCTCCATTGTCTCAGGTACAAAATATGTACCTGTATATAATATGTAAACTGCATGCAGTTGCAAAAACCACAGAAAGGTGGTATATCAAGTCCTATTCCCTTTCTCCTTTCTATGATGGATTCTATTGTGATTATGGAGACAAGATCATTTGAGACTGACCTGACTATCCTCATCTTTCTTGACATACAGGTATTAAACATGGTGTAGGACATTTAGAGGCCCTTTTACTAAGGCTCATAGGTGCCTACACATGTCAAATTAGATCTACTGCCTGGCTACCACGTGCCCCGAGTGGTAATTTCATTTTTGATGCACGCCCAAAACATGCGGTAGAAAATATTTTCTATTTTCTACTGCGTGGCGCTTACCTGGCAGTAATCAGCAGTTTAAGCATGCTGGCCACTTACCGCCCTGTTAGCATGTGAGACCTTACCAATAAGTCTGGTTCTAATTTTGCCAGACATCCATTTTCCGGAACAAAAAAAAAATGCCTTTTTTCCAGGCACGCTGAGCAAATGGACATGCGTGCATCCAAAGCATGCGCCTACACTAGCGCAGGCCACTTTTAGGTGCGCATTAGTAAAAGGGCCCCTTAATCTGAATGTTATAAATTAAGAAAGCTCCATTGTTAAAGCACCACCAGCTTAGCTGATTATACAATGCAATAAATTATGATTTATATCCCACACTTTTAGTTAAGAAAACTTAGTTCTCAAAGCTATGATCAGCAACTACAAGCGAAAGACTGCAATCCAAAATGCAATATTAAAATAAATGTAACCTGTCCCTGGGTGGGCTTTGTCTTGCAGATTCCAGGACCTGAGATTTTGGAGGAAAGATCTTTCCACACCTCTTGTTGAGGGTCCTGAGGAGTGGGTGGAAGATCAGCCTTCATGGCCCTAGTTTGCTGGATGTTCACTAAGATGCTTCTTTTTGGACATCCATGCGCTTGAAACAGCCAAATCCTGATTTTGCAAAGGCAGAAAACGGACATCCAACATTGCAGAACAGAAAGAAGAGAGAGAGAGAGAGAGAGATTGCCTGAGGAAGGAAGAGAGAATGCCTGGAAGGAATAGAGAGAATGTGCCTGGGAGAGAGTGAGGTGAGGGATAAGCAAGGGAGAATAACTGGATGTGAAAAAAGCAAGAAAAAGGGAGACAACTAGGGGAGAAAATTAAGGGAAACAGAGAGTGTTGGAATTGGGTTGGAAGGTGAGATGAGTGCTAAGGTCACCACAACTGTTTTGTAAGTATCTGCAAGTACTCTATAATTTCAATCTAGAAGTATTTTTTAAAATATGGTTATGTTAATCCATGAATTCATACTCCACCAGTGGCCTAAAAAGTTTAGCTTTTAGGATATGTACCACGAATATGCATCAGAGACCTCTGTATGCAGTGGAGACAGAGCTTGAAAATATTTCTTATGCATACTGATTTTGGATATCCTGAAAACTAGACTGGCTGGACAGACCAAGGACTGGGTTGAGAATCAATGTACTAGAGGAGTGCCAAGTTATTCTGTACCACATTTTGGTAATGAACACTGCACACTGCTGATAATGAAACACTAATTATACAAATCAGTCACTCAGAACATAAAAGATACTGCCTTGTTATGCAGCTTTTTCTTTTAAATGAGTTTTTGAAATGAGAACTTTCTCCATTCAAGGCTTGGCAACTAATTCTCCTAAATCTAGGCACATAAAAGTTTGGTACTTATATTCAAGTCTGAAATTCATTTGCCTAGATGTAGGACCCCAGGGGGCCTAGTGCTCAAACTCTATGCTAACATCTCCTCTTCTCTCTTTCCTATATTAACTCTGTCTCTGTTGACACCCATTTCTCAAGCATGTATGTTTTCTGTTTTATTGAAATTATACTCCAAATAAAAGGTGCTCAGGTCTGACTTAGGTACCTAACTCCATTTGAAAATTGACCCTCAAGAGTTCTGTGTCACACATTCATCTCCCAGAAGGCTGGTCCTATACAGGAAGTGAGTCTGGGCCTCTTCCTGACCTTTATACTGTCTCTAATCTTGGTCTGATGATCTGGCAGATCCTGGTTGATCCATTATAAATGCTTCTGCTCTGATTGGTTCCTACAGTATGAATCTATACTGATTGGCCTCCTGTGCCTATAGAAACCCTGGAACCTCCACTCAACCAACCTGTCATTGTTGGTTCTGCTTCTTGGTGGTTAACACTTGCTAGTTTCCTGGTAATGAATCCACTTTGTCTACCCAAACTCAGTCTGTTCTTGGACTAGTTGTCATTGTGGACAATCTGCTCAGTGTACAGAAGCAGCCTAAAAAAGGAAACAGATGTTAGGAATTAATAGGAAAGGAATAGAAAATAAAAGAAAGAATATTATAATGCCTCTATATTAGAAACATAGAAACATGACAGCAGATAAAAGCCAAATGGCCCATCCAATCTGCCCATCTGCAGCATCTACTTTCTCCTCCTCTCTTTAAGAGATCCCATGTGCCTGTCCCATACTTTCCTGAATTCAGGCACAGTTTTTGTCTCAATCACCTCCACTGGGAGGCTATTCCATGCATCCACCACCCTTTCTGTAAAAAAGTATTTCCTTAGATGATTCCTGAGCCTATAACTTCTGAACTTCATCTCATGCCCTCTCATTCTGGAGATTTCCTTCATTTGTAAAAGGCTCACTTCCTATACATTAATGCCAAAGAGATATTTAAATGTCTCTATCATATCCCCTCTCTCCCACCTTTCTTTCAGAGTATACATAATGAGATCTATGTTTGTCCTCATACGCTTTGTGATAGAGACCACTGACCAATTTTGTAGCTACCCTCTACACTGAGTCCATCCTATCTTTGTGAAGGTGTGGTCTCCAGAATAGCACACAGTATTCTAAATGGGGCTTCACCAGAGGATTTATATATGGGCACTATCACCTTTTTTTCCCTACTGGCACCCGAGTATCCTTCTGGGTTTGACCGTTGCCTTTTCTACTTGTTTTCCCACCTTAAGATCATCAGATACAATCACTCCCAAGTCCCGCTCTTTCTTTCATACACAGAAGTAATGCACTTGTGTATGTACGGTTCATTTGAATGACAGACCACGTGTCTTCAATTTTAGCTACTAGCCACAATTGCCCTCCCCTTGTCCCTTCCTCCCTTCTCACCCATTACTTCCCTCACCCGTAACTGTCTTGTCTGTCTGTATTACTTTAGATTGTAAGCTCTATTGAGCAGGGACTGTCTCTCTGTGTCAGGTGTTCAGCGCTGCGTGCGTCTGGTAGCGCTATACAAATGCTAATAATAATAATAATACTGCTACCTCTATAGTGCTCCCATCAGGAGTGCTATAAGAACTTAGAATCAGCAACTGATTCCATTCCTCTGGCATTTGGTTTTAAGATTTTCTCAAGACCCCCTGATGCAGGCATGTGCTTATGCTGAAACACAGCAGTGTCGGGTCATTTATCAGATGTAACTGATGCTGGCATAAAGAATCATCTGCTTCCTATTATTAACTGTGCACTCTTTGTTTCAGCTAAGTTTGTCCAGCCATGGTCAGAGTACAGACCGTAGAAGTCTGCCCAGGACTGGCCTTGCCATCTAATCACCACTAAGCTTGTTTGGTTCCACATCTTCTATACAGGATTTCTTTGTGTTTATCCCATGCATTTTTTAATTTAGTTACCATTTTATCTTCACCACCTCCCATGGGGGGCATTCTGGGTATCTACCACCCTCTCCATGAAAAAGTACTTCCTGGCATTATTTCTATAAAATGAGGAGGAAAATATGTTCCTGCCCAGAGTGTTTCATGTGATAGTGTCTCCCACGCTAGATGTGGCCACTCGTGGCCCAGCCTGTCCAAGCATGGCAGTGGCCCATGGAGGTGGGGAAGGAACAAGAGTCAAGTTCTTTGGCAACAGTCCTGTGTATATGAAATCATTTGTGACCTACCTGCCAAAAAAGTAGAATCTAGTAGAGTTGCATAAAGAAAGCAAAAATAATGAAGTCAGTTTTTCACCTATTACAGCACAGACTGAATTTTATCACTCTGTGTACAGCTGGAAACTTGCCCAATGTATCATATGTGGCAGTCTCCCTTCAAGTGCAGTAGTTTATCAAACCTGAGCTACCTGAATATAAAGCTATTATGCAAATAGGCAGAGCAGATTTCTGCTTGCATCTTTCATTACATTAGAGATGATCAAAAATGAAAGATCTGAGGGATTTTTTTTGCCACCCGTTTGATTGCAAAGCATTATGGGTCAATGCTATGCAGATTACTGAGAAAGCAGGTGCAAGCCTCTGCCACATTTACAGAATAAACAGCACCAGAAGGAACCATTCTTGAGAGAAAAAGTAGAGGAATCTTTTCTCCAGAGCTTGCATCACATGTGAAAATAGCCTGAAAGTGGAGATACGTCCATAGCATTTCAGCTGGAAAATTATAGTAATTAGGCACAAATCAGCCAGCATTTTATTTGTTTTCCCTATTTATCTTCCTCTTGTTTCTTGTCAGCAACATTAGCATGAAAAAAGATTCTAGTCAATGAATCAAGCCATCCTCACTTGAAGCCACAAAGTGTTGCCTATGACATCATAATCTTTTTCAAGTTACATGGAAGATGATATCAGATATAGAATATTAGAACTACGACTGAGATGAATAAGCAGCATGAAAGAAGTGATTTTTTTAAACCTGGCAATTGCTTTCTGTTCGTATGAACTTCCATATTAACTGGAACTAGGGTTACAAAAATTATGGATTAGCATGTGAGAGGTATTGAAGTAGTAGTTATAACAAAACAGATCTACATCTTACTTCTAACTCAGTGATTCTCAACCAGTGTGTCGGGACACACTGGTGTGTCACCAACATCTGGAAGGTGTGTCACCAAAAATTTGACATACAACTCATTTGTACTTTCTTTAACAATCCTGTTTGTGGAAGTTGGGTACTTGAAATCTCCATTACTATTCCCTAGTTCTATCACTAGTCCCAATTGGAAATGTTGCTGGCCTCTGAACCATCCCTCTTCTCCACCTTGGCATCATCCAAACCCCGGTGTCTATATTTCCTTGGCATCATTGATAGCAACAATCAAATGATATATAAGGTTTTGTCATCCTATAGCTGCGATTTCTAGTATTCAGTGTGTCATTTCACGAGAACATTGTCTGTCAGGTATGTCACAACAGAAGGAAGGTTGAGAACCACTGTTTTAGCTAGTAGAATTTTCTACTGTGGGGCCACTGGAATCTTGTTGTCTGGGTCCCTGAAGAGATTTCCAGAACCTCTACTTCAACCAGCATGACTACACCACACGTGGACATTCTAGCCTCTTCCAGAAAGAGGGATTATCTAATAGCACAATATTACAAATAGAGGAAAGGAACTGTTTAGGAGAAAAGCTCTTGAGTGTAAAACCTTGTGTCACATTTACATAACTGTCTGGCTCATTTGCCTTCCTGTCTGCTGACCATAGCCACAGGAAGAGAGCCCTTCTAGCTTAAAGCCCTAGCCATGTGGACCAGAGACTGTAAATACTTGTACTGTGCTACTCTTGTTGGTATAAGGAGTTCAAGGAGTTATTCAGGAGTACACAGATGACAGAATCCTCTTAAGCACTTACCCTGTTGGGTTCCTGAAGGAACGGGGAAACCTCACATCCTTTCTGAGAAACTAAGGAGAAAGAAAATATTGGGCTATCCCGCAAATTCTATAAAAAGGGCTAAAATTTTGCATACAAATTTGGGAGCACGTCCAATTTGCACCTGCAATTTAATTGAATGAGCAAATTAGCGCCAATAATTTGATTTTTAACAGATAATTATTGGTACTAATTAGAATTAATTAAAATGTACACATCTAAATTTTACACGTGAATCAAAAAAGGGGGCATGGAAATGGGAGGGTCGTCAGTGGAATGAGGGCATTTCTTTCAGTTATGTGCATAATTATAGAATAAGGTGGGATCTGCACCTAATTTAGGCGTGAGTATTTGCACCACATTTCCATTGGTGTAAATGGCCATGCCTAAATGTAGTCATGCTTCCCAGGCGTAAACGCTATTCTATAAACCATGCCTAGCTTTAAGCGTGGTTTATAGAACAGCACTGAGTGGGTTTTTTTGGCACCAACTTTTTAGACATCAAATACAGAATTTAGTCCTTTTGGTGGCGACCTGGACATTTCCCATCAATTGGTGGTCCAGGAAAATCTACTGAGGAGCCAATAACATTCTAGTTGAACCTGAATTAAAAGGATCTGCCTCATTGTCTCAGAGTCCCTGAGCCTTTTTGCAGCTGAAACCAGAACTGAAGTGGAACTTATATTGAACTGTATTGACTCTTTGTTATCACTAGCAGTAAGCTTAAGAAGAAAAAGAGTTTGATTTTTCTCCGATATCAGGAGCTGGGAGTAGAAATCACCAGAGACATTATAAATAATCCAGTTGCTCTTTGTTGCCTTTGCCACAATGTATTTCTTTTGCCCAAAGACTTGATTTCAGCTAGCTTTGGAGTAGACTGGATTATTGTGAGTATGAGAAGTATGGCAAGAGTGTGGAAAGTGTTTACAACCTCACAGTAGGTACGAAATAAATATTGTTGTATGGGCTCCATTTCTATCTGAGCTTCTAGCAAGGAGACAACCACTCTAATAGTAAACTTAGCAAGAGACAACAAATGTGATGAGCTAAATTTGCCATGTGGTTATTATTACTTTGGCTGGTGTTGCAAGCAGGCCAGCTACCATCCATGATGCCCTCACTGGCAAGCATCAGCATAGTTTGCTTGTTTATTTATTTATTTATTTTATGGGGAGGAGAGGCAAAAGGTAAGGAAGTCATATTAAAAATAGGAGGAGAGGGACCAGTTCAGCATTAGCACTAGCTACATTTGGGGGGAGGGGAGCACCCCCCCATGCCCTCCCCAAACTCTGACCTTGCTGACAATCACAGAATATTCTCAGTCTTTCAGGCTGGTGTAGAACCCTTAAGATGCACATTGGGCCAGATTCTATATATGGCACTTAAAAAATCTGCGTGGTAAACATTTCTGCCTAAGCGTATTCTATAAGCAGCGTCTAAATTTAGGTATAGTATATACAATATGCATAGTTGATATCCTAGTGCCTAAAACTACAAGCGTCCATTGAAGCCAACAAAAATGTGGTCTAAATCCCTGTGTGTAGATTTTTGTGCATTTCACCATATTCTATAATTACACATGCACATTTTGGAATGCCTAAGAAATGTCCATTTCCCCACCTATAGCCATGCTCCTTTTGAGCTGCGCATATGAGAATTTAGGCACAGTTCATTATAGAATATGCTTAGCGAGTTGTGCATGTAAATTCTAATTATTGCCAATTAGTACTCATTATTGCTTGCTATGTGCTGTTATCAATGCCGATTAACTTGTTAATCCGATTAAGTTACACGCATTGCTATAGAATATGCCTAGATTTCGGCACGGATCTCTAGGCACGCTATATAGAATCCGGCAGATTGGGAATAATGCTCAACATGGCAGTGCTCTGTGAAGATGTAAACAAGAAATACGTACACAAACACAGACATACAAAGGTTTTTTAGTCAGAGGCCTCCTGGTCTTTTGTCAGATACAGTGGCTGTCCTTTCTGAATTCATTTAGAAAGAGCAGGCCCTGCACTGCAACTACACAAACATTCCAAGTAGTGAAGGTCAGGAGTTAAGAGATGCTAAATTTATTGGCAAAGCAAGTTTGTCGGCTGGGGAAATGAGATTTCCTCATCAAGGGGTATGCACGTGTGTATTCAGGGGAGGAGGGAGGAGAATCATAGAATTACTAGAAGGGTGATTATGTACCTTTGATTGTTAATGAAATTCAAAGTCTGATATTTATAAAACACTAAGCTACAGGAATAACTTATCACTTAATATGCAATGGAAAGAAGTGAGGCAGAGGTAAAAAAAAAAGGAAGGGTGTTTGAGAGACTTTGGGGGAGGAAAAAGGGCTGAAAGTCTATGAAATGCAAACCTTTCTAGAGTGAATTATAGGGTCACACTTGAATCTTTTCTAAAGTAAAGCAGGTTAGAGGGGGTATACCATTTTGCTACAGTGGCTCTTTGGGAGGTTGCTGCAATGGTTGGTTCTTGGGTCCATATTAGCAAGAGACCTGTAATAACTGTTAGGGGTGACCATGGTTCATGCTTGTTTTAAACTAAATTTTCTGGGCATTTTGTTTATGTTTATTGCACTGTGGTAACGTGACTGAGGGTGTGGTGGTTTAGATCTGTCACAAACTCAATCATATAAGCAAAAGGAAAAATACTTATTGTTATGACAAAACATGTGCACCCCTGTTATGTCACAGGCTTTAGTCCAGCACAAGTAAAGTCTCTTTTTTTTTCTCTGGTTCCTCATATGTCACTGTCGGCACTCTCTCTCTAGGGCTGGCTTCCAGCCTAGCCCAATACAGTGTCTATTAATACCTTCTTGGGTTACCTCTGGACATACATCAAAAACAAGCACTTTCTGAATATAATTCAAGGTTGTCTCCTACCTTGACAGTCTTCCCACATAAAGGGAAAGAGCATCCTACAAAAATGGAAAAAGGATCCGAATGAAGAAAATAAGAAGCAACATAAGCACCGTCAAGCTAGATGCAAAGCATTGATAAGAAAGGCTAAAAGAGAATATGAAGAAAAACTTGCAGCTGAGACAAAAACTCATAGTAACACCTTTTTCAGGTACATCAGAAGCAGAAAGCCTGTGAGGGAATACGTGGGACTGCTAGATCATGAAGGAGCAAAGGGAGCACTCGGGGAGGACAAGGCTATAGCGGATAAACTGAATGACTTCTTTGCTTCGGTCTTTACGGAAGAAGATGTAAGAGATCTACCTGTACCAGAAATGGATTCAAGGGTGACGATGCAAAGGAACTGAAAGAAATCTTGTGAACCTGCAATTCGTATGGAGCCAAATTGACAAATTAAAGAGTAATAAATCATCTGGACTGGATGGTATACACCCGAGGGTATATATACCTGACTTCAGTGCCAGGCAAAATAGTGGAAACTATTATGAAGAATAAAATTACGGAACATGTAGACAAACATGGTTTAATGGGACAGAGTCAGCATGAGTTCAGCAAAGGGAAGTCTTGCTTCACAAATCTGCTTAGTTTCTTTGAAGGCATGAATAAACATGTGGATAAAGGTGAGTCAGTTGTAGTGTATCTAGATTTTCAGAAAGCTTTTGACAAATTTCCTCACTAGAGACTTCTGAGAAAATTTAAAAAGTCATGGGATAGGAGGCAATGTCCTTCTGTGGATTAGGAATTGGTTATTGGACAGAAAACAGAGGGTAGGGTTAAATGACCATTTTTCTCAATGGAGGAGGGTGAATAGTAGAGTGACACAGGGATCAGTACTGGACTGGTGCTATTTAACATATTTATAAATGATCCGGAAATCGGAAAGATAGTGGAGTGATTAAATTTGCAGATGACACAAAACTATTCAAAGTTGTCAAAACACGTGCGGACTGTGAAAAATTGCAGGAAGACCTCAGCTAGCACATTTGCTTATTTCCGATCTGACGAAGAAGGGCAACCTTCGAAAGCTAATCAAGAAATGTATTAAGTTATGTCCAATAAAAAAGGTATCATCTTATTTTCTTTTCCATGTTTTATTTTGTTTGATTTCTATTGATAACCTTAAGAGTGGACTAACACGGCTACCACACTCCTCTACTCAGGAAGACCTCAGGAAACTGGAGGACTGGGGATCCCAATGGCAGATACAAAGTGATGCACATTGGGAAGAGTAATCTGAATTATAGTTACCTGATGCTAGGGCCCACCTTAGGAGTCAGCATTGAAGAAAAAGATCTAGGTGTCATTGTAGATAATACACTGCAATCTTCTGCCCAGTGTACGGTGGCAGCCAAAAAAGCAAACAGAATGCTAGGAATTATTAGGAAAAGGATGGTTAATAAGACTAAGAATATTATAATGCCTCTGTATCGCACCTTGAGTATTGCCTTCAATTCTGTTCACCGTATCTCAGAAAAGATATTAGAAAAGGTTCAAAGAAGAGCGATCAAAATGATGAAGGGGATGGGACTCTTCTCATATGAGGAACGGCTAAGGAGGTTAGGGCTCTTCAGCTTGGAAAAGAGATGACTGAGGGAAGATATGATCGAGGTCTAAAAAATCCTGAGTAGTGTAGAATGGGTAAAAGTAAATCGATTTTTCACTCTTTCAAAAAGTACAAATACCAGGGGACACTCAATGAAATTACATGGAAATACTTTTAAAACAAATAGGATGAAATATGTTTTCACTCAAAGGTTAAGCTCTGAAACTCACTGCAGGAGGGTGTGGTAACAGTGGCCAGCGTATCTAGGTTTAAAAAAGGTTTGGACAAGTTCTTGGAAGAAAAGTCCATAGTTCATTGAGATGAACATGGGGAAGCCACTGCTTGCCCCAAGATTGGTATTATGGAATGTTGCTGCTAGTTGGGTTTCTGCCAGGTAATTGTGACTTGGTTTAGCCACTGTTGGAAGCAGGATACTGGGCTAGATGGACCATTGGTCTGCCCCACTGTGACTATTCTTATATTTTTACATAATAAGAAAGATAAGACTCTTCTGTTAACTCTGCATGTTCCAATTGATCTGACGTGATAAACCTGAACTGAGGTGGCAATCATGGGAATATGTTGCTCAGGGATCACTTGGCTGGTCTGGAGAAATGGTATAACAAATTCCATAAATAATATAAATTAACTTGTTAGGAGATAGCGGGCATTGTCTTATAAAGGAACCTTTAATTCTCCTGGGCACTTCTCAGCTTTGTGCCATAGACAGCAGTTCTGCCATATATATAGGCGTGATCCAATTTTTAGAGAGCGAATGCATATGAAAAGCAATTCGCATGCTTTTAAATAAATAAATTTACACAAAATGATTCAGCAAAATCCTTATAAACCAGGCAAAGAAATATCTGTGAGACGTGTTTAATGAATAGGATGCACTTCTTTATGGGCCATGCATGAAAGTGATGTATTGCACCGTGGAAACCTTGTATTTACTGACTGATTGATTTTACAACAATTAATGACCCACTGATTTCACAACGCCTCCCTCCCTCTCTTTCTAGAGCTATTTTAAGTGAGCCTGCTGCAGGAGGAATTAATGAGAGGGAAATGTGTTTTCTTTGGTATTTGATTAATGTTAGGGAGTCAGTGCTGGGAAGCGGAAACACCACCTTTTAAAAATGTTCTATGTGATATCATAACAGGACGTGCTCAGGACTTGCTCTGCCATTAGTGAAGTAGGCACCTGCCAAAGGTAGCACAATTTGGGGGGCAATGGCACAGCAAGAAGCAGTATCTCATTCCCCCCCCCCCTCCTTTCCCTCGGCCCTGCCACTGCCATCACCCTATTTCATCCAGGGCTGAAGCAACAAGCTGATTCAGCACTGGTGAGGGGCCTTTAAGCAGATTAAACACAGGCTTGTGCTGAAGAACTATCACTTTCTGCCTCCCCCTCCCCAACAGGAAGTGCTGCATAGAGAGGGGGAGCAGCATGCAGCAGCGCTGAATTTCAGGCCTTTACATAAAGGCCCCCATGCTGGCATGGTAGTGGTACAGGACAGAAAGGGAAGGGGAAGATGGGGAAGCTGCTGAATGTTGGACATGGGGGGACAGGTAGGAAAGAGGAAATGAGATGCTGTAGGGGTAGGAATGGGAAAGGTGAATGCTAGCTACCTGGATAGGTAGGGGAGCAGAAAGGGTAATGCTGGCCACCTGTGGAGGGGGCATAGAGAGGGGACGGGAGGATGCTAACTACATTTTCTTGAATAGGCGTTTTGTTGAAGTGAGGATAATTCAGTTCTCTTCCTTTTGAATGTGTTTTATGTTTTAATTTACGTTTTTTAAAAATAACCTATTTGTATGTTTTATTTTTAGCCTGTTTATTTCTTGATTGAATGTTGTTTGTTTTGTCTCTTTCCTTTTAATAATGGCGTTCCTTTCTTTTTCCTCTTTCACCTATCCAGAAAAAGTGGTATATAAAGTCTTTTAATAAACTATAAACTATTGGATGGGGGAGGGAGAAGGAAAGGGGGAGGGGTTAATATGCGCCAACTACCTCCATGTTAATTGTAAGGTACATTACCTGCCCATTCTTCATGAGGAAGTTAACATAGAAATTAGTGCATGCTGTCAAGCTGTCACTCTTTCAGCAGCACTTAGGACTCCTTTTACTAAGCGGCAGTGAGCCCAACACGGGCTTACCGCTTGCTATACAGGAAATACCGTCGAGCTACCGCAGTAGCCCGGCAGTACAACCCACCTCTAGCGTGCCGTCATTTCCGGTGCTATAAAAATGTATAAAAAGTGCTGCATGCTGCCCAGTTACCGCTGGGTTAATGGCCATGCGGCAAGTGCTTTACTTTCCACATGGCTATTTCCTGGCGGAAGGAGAGACTTCCCTTTTACCAGCTGCAGTAAAAGAGGGTGTCGGCACATGTAAAACACGTTTGCTGCAGATTGGTAAAAGGGGCCCTAAACCAGTTAGTACCGCTGAACATGTTTGCTAAGTCGCCATCCCCTAATGGATAGGTTAGGTGGACCAGGGCGGAGTTAGGGCAAAGCATCAACTTAGGCATTTAGCAGCAATTTTCAGTCCGCTATCTACAGTATTCTGGTTCAGTTATGCTGCAGTTCATATTATATTTTATTTAGGAAAGGTCTTAAAACTTATTTGTTCTCAAGGCAAAGGTCGGATTAACTTTAATGCAGAAGGTAATTGCTTCATTAGTTATTGGACTGTGATGTATTGTATTAGAAAGTGTTTTACTTTTTTTTATCTAAAAATCCTTCTTGAATGAGAAGGCTCTTATTAATTGTAATCCACCTATAAGCTTTATGTGAAAGAGCAGAATATAACTCTGCTAATACAATACAATACTATCTAAGGGGCCCTTTTACTAAGCTGCATAAGCGTCTATGCGTGCCCAACACATGCCAAAATGGAGTTACCACCTAGCTACTACGTGGCTCTTACGGTAATTTCATTTTTGGCACGCATCTGATACGCACGTCTGAAAAATAATTTTCAGACGTGTGTATTGGACATGCATCAAGTGGCATTTGACGTGCGTAGGTCGTTACCAAATGAGACTTTACCGCTAGGTCAATGGCTGGTGTTAAGGTCTCAGACCCAAAATGGACGCACACTAATTTTGATTTTGCTGCATGTCCATTTTCAGCAAAAATTTTAAAAAGGCATTTTTTGCAGGCACACTGAAAAATGGATCTGGGCATGCCCAAAAACACGTGCCTACACTACTGCAGGTCATTTTTCAGTGCACCTTAGTAAAAGGTCACCTAAGTAACTACATCATGTTAGGACAGCAAAACAGCTGTCCTAATTTTATGCACTGAGTTAACCAGGCACCAGTCTGAATATTGACTCGTGCTCCATTAACGTCCAGATCAGCAGACATACTCGGGTTTTCAGAGCCAGGAACTGCGCATGACCCAGCATTGACTAAACGGGATTAGTTCAGCCTGTGGCTCGAAACTGCTTACAAGCCACTTACCTGTGTGGACTGAACATCAGGCCCACGCAAAGTATGAGGGAGATTTTATAATAGAACATGTAGTTTAAGGTGCCAAAAAAGATGCTTAATTCAAGCCTAATATTTAAAGAAAAGCAGGTGCCTACTTTATAAAATACTAGCAGAAGTGGTAGAAAATGTGTCTTCATTTAAGGTATGAACACGTCATTTATACCTGAAGCCCAAACGCCACCCATGTGTACGCCCACAGTGACAGCATGACCCAGGCAGAAGCACTGGTCGGTATTTTAGAAGAAGTCATTTATGTATGTACATGACTAAGGGTTCCTTTTACCAAGCTGCGGGAAAAACCTACGTAGAACAGGGGATTGATTGAAAATTAGGGGCCCTTTTACTAAAGGGTTGACGTGCAGCAATAGGATTGCTGTGTGTGCCAATGTGGAACTACTCCCAGGCCACCACAGGAGCCCGGCAGTAGTTCCCACCCCCAGCACCCCCCCATTTCTGGCACTACAAAAATATTTCTATTTTTGTAGTGCTAGTGCTTACCCAGTGGTGTGCTGGTAAATTTTTAACAACAGGCTCTCTCCCCGGTCCACCTCTGCGCCCCCCATCCACCTCTGTGCCCCCCCACCTCTGTGCCCCCCCCCCCCAAAATTGCAGAGCTGGCTATAGCCGGGGGGGGCAATGCATTACTCTCTCCAGGAAAAAAAAATTAAATGATCCCAGGTTCCAATCTAATTCATGTTTAATATGGGATAAAATGCCATAAATAAGTAAATAAATATAAACTTTTAATGTTCAGCACCTGATTCTCAAAGTGGACATATTCCAAACACTATAATGAAAATAAAATTATTTTTTTCTACCTTTGTTGTCTGGTGACTTTGTTTCTCTGATCATGCTGGCCCAGTATCTGATTCTGCTGCTCTCTATCTGTTCCCTTGACTCCGTTTCCAGGGCTTCCTTTCCATTTATTTCTTTTCTTTCCTCCTTTCTTCCTCATTTCTGGTCCTCCGCAGACTTGACTGTACAGTGGATCCAGCTTCTGCCTATTTTCTCCATCCATGTGCAGTTTCTCTCCTCACTTTCTTTTCCCTCATCTAATCTCCTTCCTCTATTTTCCCTCCATGTCTAGCATTTCTTCTCTCTCCCTTTCCTCCCCTCCATCCATGTCCAGAATTTCTCTTGCCCTCCCCTCCATCCATGTCCTGAAACTCTCTTCTCTCCCCTGCCCTCCTCTACCCATCCATGCCCAGCAATTCTCTCCCCTGCCCCCCTCTGCCCATCCATGTCCAGCAGTTCTCTCCCCTGCCCCCCTCTGCCCATCCATGCCCAGCAGTTCTCTCCCCTGCCCCCTCTGCCCATCCATGTCCAGCAATTCTCTCCCCTGCCTCCCTCTGCCCATCCATGCCCAGCAATTCTCTCCTCTGCCTCCCTCTGCCCATCCATGCCCAGCAGTTCTCTCCCCTGCCCCCTCTGCCCATCCATGTCCAGCAATTCTCTCCCCTGCCTCCCTCTGCCCATCCATGCCCAGCAATTCTCTCCTCTGCCTCCCTCTGCCCATCCATGCCCAGCAATTCTTCTCCCTCCCCTGCCCTCCCGCTCCCATCCATGTCTAGCGATGTCCTTCGCCCTACCCTCCCCTGCCGCTCCTATCATCAGTTTCAATTACCTCCCTCGAAGCCCTGCATTATTTAAGGCCCTGCTGCCCGTCTCCAGCTGCCTTCCCTGCCTGCTTCTGAGGCGTCCGTGCCCGCCGTGAAAAAAGGAAATGACATCAGAATGACATCAGAAGGCGGGACTAAGGGCGCGAACGCCTCAGAAACAGGCAGGGAAGGCAGCTGGAGACGGGCAACAGGGCTTTAAATAAGGCGGCACTTCGAGGAAGGTAATTGAAAGTGACAGATGGGAGCGGCAGGGGAGGGTGGGGGTGAAGGACATCGCTAGACATGGATGGGAGCGGGAAGGGAGGTAAGCATGGCGCCCTCCTGCTATGCTTACCTCGTGCAATGGAGCCAGCTCGCCCCGGACAACAACCGGCTCACAAGAGCTGTCAAAATTTAACAAGCTGAGCCGGTGCGAGCCGGCTCCAGCACACCACTGTGCTTACCTGGTACTAATTAGGCAGCGCCAGCTGCTGCTTGGTTACCGCTGGGTTAGCGCGGAAGCCCTTACCGCCACCTCAAAGTGCTCCCCCAGAAATGGCCGTGCAGCAAATGGTTCACTTACCACATGGCCATTTTTAGTCCTCAGAAAAAGATAGCCTTTTACCTGCTGTGGTAAAAGGGGGCCTCTGCGAGTGTCAAAAACACACAATGATGCTAGCGCAGGCCCCCTTTTATCACAGCTTGGTAAAAGGACCCCTAAATGACTTGGAGGGGCATAATCGAACGTGAACGCCCATCTCCATGGGCGTCTATGTCTGAAAACGGGTATGTGAAGAGGCAGGACAGACCGTATTATCGAAAAAGATGGGCGTCCATCTTTCGTTTTGAAAATACGGTTTGGACGGACCAAATGCCATGGATTTGGTCCCTTCTGAGATGGGCATTTTTTTTTTTTTGCGATAATGGAAACTAAAAACGCCCAGCTCAGAAACGTCCCAATCTAAGCCATTTGGTCGTGGGCGGGACAAATGTACAACACTACCACAACTCTTAGGGGTGAAGGGGGCAACTACATGTGGGTACAGTGGGTTTTAGAGGCCTCCCATTTACCACCACAAGTGTTACGGGTGGGGGGGGGATGGGCCTGGGTCTGCCTGCCTGAAGTGCACTGCAGTACCCACTAAAAGTGCTCCAGGGACAGGACTTGTTGCTGGTGTATAACCTTGGCACAGTAGTTGACACCTGAAGACTAATATCGCTGAAAATGTCCTTTATTTGAATAAGCACATTTACTCACAGTTAACTGCAGATCAGAGGGTGTGCCCCACTGGCAACGAGTCTCGCTGGTACTGAGATTAGCAGTAGGTCTGAGCTGGCAGAATGGTGTACAATGCCCTCTTTCAGCAACATTCAAGGTAAGAACTAAGTGCTGTAACGTGGCTAACACATGAAAGGGATCTAAAAGTGTCTTACACAAATGGCCACTACCTCATGGACTACCGGAAACAAAACAGGGCACACTCTGACCCAGTAAGCAGAGGGAAAAGCACCATGGGAGTAGAGCCTACCAACTACCAACATCGTGAGCATTTAACACAAGCTAGTGGAATCACGGAGCCTAATAACCTACACCCACCACAATGCATTGCTGATGTGACTCTGCAGTCCCCTTAACAGAAAAGGTGTCACACTCACCCGAGACCCACATCAGAACCAGGGAAAGGCTGTCACAGGATAGAACACATTCTGATGTCATGGAGGTGGGTACGGCATTTGAGGCTGGCATACAGGCTGGGAAAAAAAGTTTGTAAAGTGGGGTTTTTTTTGGTGGGAGGGGGTTAGTGATCACTGGGGGAGTCAGGGGAGGTCATCCCCGATTCCCTCCGGTGGTCATCTGGTCAGTTGGGGCACTTTTTTGGGACTTGGACTTGAAAAAAAAGGGTCCAAATAAAGCGGACCAAATTCTCGTCAAAAACGCCCTTCTTGTTTCGATTATCAGCTAAAGACGCCCATCTCTCCTCGGCCGATAACCACGCCCCAGTCCCGCCTTTGCCACGCCTCCGACGTGCCCCAGTGATCTTTGTTTGTCTCCGTGACGGACTGCAGTTGAGGACGCCAAAAATTGGGTTTCAATTATACCGATTTGGGCGCCCATGCCTTTTTGAATTCCGCCAGTTTTTTCCTCCACACCTCCCTTGGGAAGGCATTCCAGGCATCATCCACCCTCTCCATGAAAAAGAAATTTCTGACATTATTCCTGAATCTACAACTCCATTAATGAGCAATAATTGGGAGATAACAAACAATTATTGACATTAATTGGCACCAATTAAGATTTCTGAGTGAATTTGATTGTGCGCTGTTCTACAATGCTGTGTTCCCAAATCCCATAGAATGCAACCCAAAAGGCAACATGGCCATAGGAGGAGCATGGGCGGGTCAGGGGCATTCTGAAAAGCTGGGGGCAATGTTATAGAATATGGAAGATATACATCCAACCTGCACACCAGGATTTATACCATGTTTCAGCTGGTGTAAGTCTAGCACCCAACTTTGGGCACAGGAATCAGCTCTAAGGGCTATTCTAGAAAGGGTGTGTGCCCTTTGTAGAATAGCGCTTAGCATTGGAATTTTCTGGTGCTGAATTTTAAGTGCCATTTGTTAGGAATTATTGTTAGGAATGGAAAACAAAAATGAGGACGTTATAAAATCTTTGCATAGTTCCATGGTGCAACTGCACCTCGAATACTGTGTGTAATTCTGGTCACTGCATCTCAAAAAAGATATAGTGGAATTAGAAAAGGTACGGAGAAGGGCGACAAAAATGATAAAGGGAATGGGATGACTTCTCTATGAAGAAAGGCTAAAGTGGGGCTCTTCAGCTTGGAGAAGAGACAGCTGAGGGGAGATATGATAGAGATCTATAAAATACTAAATGGAGTGGAACGGGTAGATGTGAATCACTTGTTTACTCTTTCCAAAAATACTGACTAGGAGGCATGCAATGAAACTACTAAGTAGTAAATTTAAAACAAATTGTGGACAATATTTCTTCACTAAACATGCAAATAAATGCTGGAATTCATTGCTAGAGAATGTGGTAAAAGCAGTTAGCTTAGTAGGATTTAAAAAAGGATTGGATAATTTCGTAAAAGAAAAGTCCATAGACCATTACTAAGATGGACTTGGGAAAATCCATTGCTTATTTCTAGGATAAGCAGCATAAAATCTGTTTTACTGTTCTGGGATCTTCCCAGGTACTTGTGACCTGGATTGACCACTGTTGAAAACAGGATACTGGGCTTAATAGATCTTTGGTCTGTCCCAGTGTGGCAACACTCATGTATTTATGTTCTTACCTACTTAGCTTATGCATTTGGGTGCATGTTCATTGCAGTGGCGTAGCCAGAAAACCAATTTTGGGTGGGCCTGAGCCCAAAGTGGGTGGCACAAAAGTTTCTCTGCCTCGCCCTACCTTCAACTCAAAATATAAATACTTTAGCTAATGAGGATCCTCAAACTCTGTCAGCTGAAGACTTCCTCTGAAAGTGGCCAGAACTTCCTTTTACCAAGCTTGGCAGGCAGTAGCAACATCCCTAAGCGACCGAAGCTGGCACCCCTTGCATCCTTAGTTGTCAGTAACTCAAAGATGCTGTTGCCAACTGCAGAGCTTGGTAGAAGGGAGTTCTGACTGCCTTTGGAAGAGGTCCTCAGCTGGGATGCTTGGGGAGCCCCACTAGCTATAAAGCAAGGGTAAGGGCCAGTGTTAGACATGCTCTGGCCCAGGTCAGAAAATAAAGGAGGGCACTCTCTCCAATCCCCTCTCTTCCCTGCCTCCCTTCTGATTTCTGTACCTGCCATTACTGTCACACTGACAGACCCTCACCAAAAACAGAACAAGGGATCACAAGTTAGAAATAAAAATATTTACACAAAAATTGAACTGAGAACCCCAAGAAGTTAAACTTAACATATACTACAACTCTGGAGAAATAAAAACAAAAATGCATTTCCTTTCTACTGAACACAATGCAAAGACATTTGCTATGCACTTTTCACAAAGCTAACATATTCCATTTAAACATTCAAAATAAAATGCTTTTTTTCTACCTTTGATGTCTGGACATTTTATTTTTCCATTATGTTGCTTCTAATTTCCTGTCTGTCGTCTACTAATTCTCCTTCAAGTGACTGCTGTCCATTTGTCTTTTCTCCTCTCTACTGTCTATTCCCTCACTACATCTACCTCTGACATACTGATCATTCCTTTTTAGCTCTTTCCTCTTTTTTTTATTTTTTTTATTTTCTGCCTCTCTGTCAACTCAAATTTTACTCTCTTTCTCCTTCTTTTTAATTTACAGCTGCCTATCAGATCGTCATCTTCTTCTCTCACCCACTACCTCTCCCATTACCCAACTCACTCCTTCTCCAGCCATTCCCTTTCATCTTTAATCTACTCCCCATTACTATATTTCTATCCTCTGTAATCACTATCCTCTCATCCATTTTCTTGCCACCCTCTTCCACATGGTTCCACCATTCCCAGCATCTTCCTCCATCCACCCTTCTAGCTCAGTATCTACTCCCTCTTTCTTCCCTCCCTGCTCTCGTAGCCCAACATCTACCTGTCCTTTCTCTTCTCTCCTCCCCTGTCCCCCATGGTCCAGCATTTCTCCCTCTCTCTTCCTTCACTCCCATTGTCTGGCATCTCTCCATCATTCTCATTTGCTCCTGGATCCAATATCTCCCTCTCTCCCATGAATCTCCTCTGCCTCTCATCCAACCCCATGTCCTACATCTCCCCTTCTCTCCCATTGTCCACATCCTTCTTTCCCCCTCCCTTGTACCCCAGATCCAATATCTGTCTTCCCCTCCCTCCCATGCAGCATTCTCTTCCTTCCTGCACCATGACCAACATTTCTGCCTCTGTCCCACTGTCCACCATGTCTGTCTCCGCCTCCCTTGTGCCCCAGGTCCAATATCTCTTTCTCCTCCTCCCATACAGCATCTCTCCCTCCACTGTCATGCCCAACATTTCTCCCTTTCTTCTCTGTGCACCATCTCTCCCTCCCCTCCACCCCCATATACAAGATTTCTCCCTTTCTTCCCCCCTCTACCCCTTTGTCTCTCTCTCCCTTCCTCCCCTCCACCCTCATGCACCATCTCTCCCTCCCCTTCACCTCTGTGTCCAACATTTCTCCCTGTGTTCTCCCTCCCCCTCCAAGCAACATTTCTCCTTCATCATCCACCCCATATCTCTTGTCCCTATCCCCCTCTCCCTCTCCTCCCACAATATACAACTGATTTCTCCCTCTGCTCCGCTTCTGCCCGGTACCTTGGCTGAGCCCAAAATGTAGATATGCACACTTCTCCCCAGGCTCCGCTTCGCTGCGTGATCGTCACTCCCTGCATTCTTCTTCTCGCCTTTCACGCTGCACGCAGCGCTGCCATTCACACAGGCAGCTGCGCTCCCCTTTGCCGCGTCCATCTGGTCCTCTGATGCACTTCCTGTTAGGGCCGGATAGACGCGGTAGGGGGGAGCGCAGCTGCCTGTGTGAATGGCAGCGCTGCGTGCAGCGTGACAGGTGAGAAGAAGAATGCAGAGCGATGCAGCGAAGCGGAGCCTGGGGAGAAAAGGCAGCCAGCGAGGAAGAATGTGGATGGGTGGGCCTGTAGGGAAAGTGGGTGGGCCTGGGCCCATCCAGGCTCACCCGTGGCTACGCCCCTGGTTCATTGTAACATTGGTCACCAAAAGAATGGCAAGAAGGTCTTGAAAAAGACCGTTGGTTAGGTATCCAGCAATGTCTTCACATGGCTCAACGCCACTTCAAAATAGAAACCTAACCAATGGTCTTTTTGTCATTCTTTTTGCCATTCTTTTGGTGACCAATGTTACATTTGAACTATCGGATATTCTCTCACCAAACACAGTGCTCAGACTCCTGATGAAGGCCATTTGGCTGAAACACAGTACTGTGTTGGGTCTTCATTCAATAATAAACTTCAATTGAGCTACTTTACCCACATGTGTCTTTGGAAAGCCATAGTCCACTTCTCACTGTCCTTGGTCTTCCTGTTCCATGTGGGATTTGGTGTTCTTCCACCTCGGTGGACTGTTTGTTCTCTTAACAATGAAACAATAACATATAAAAGCTGAAAGTAATTTGTTAAGAAGTGGCATAGCTTAGATTGTAAGCTGTTTGGGGAAGAGACACCCAGTGCCACTTTTGTAATATGTTGTCAAGCACCCTGTTTTAGGGCATGATAGAAATGGGAAAACAGTAATAATTTCATGTCGCCAGCCACAAACAGCAGCTGCCACAGGAGCAGACTGAGTGATGCCCCCCACCCCCAGTGTTAAATGCAGTGTCAGTCACACACCATCTGTAGGATTGGGGAGCTGGGGAGAGAGAATGAGGGAGGGAATTGGAAGCCTATCTATCACAAGACCCAAGCGTGCTGTTTCCTGGCATAATGCAATCAAATATTTCACTTTTTTCCTTACCTTTATCAACCTGAAAAATCACAAATGACTAAGATGAACAACTTCGCTCAACAGGTGCAAGAAATATCTCAGTCACGCTGAGAATGATGTTCCTTCCCCCTCCCCCTCATCTTCACAAACAAGATGTGTTACTGATCCCTGCCTCATTAAAGCAAGATGGAAAGATAGAAGGTCGTTGTAAAGAATATATTTATTTATTTGGCATTTTTTTTCCAGGTTCTCTTCTGGTAGCAGGCTTGTCACTTTCTATCCTCTCTCTTGTTGAGACAGAAAAGACCAAATGCTTCAATCAAAAAATTGCTGTGAAAATTTTCATCCCAAATTAATGTCACCGAGAAGGTGTACAAGTTAATGGTGTATGAGGACCCTCGAAATCCTGCCATGCACATACACACTCAAAACCCATGTCACTTTCAGATGGAACATCATTTCCAAATGAAGCCCAGGGGGAATGATTAACAAGAAATGTTCTGAATGCCAATTAGAGCAAAGTTTACTGAACAAATTGTTTGTAGTCGTCCCCTATAGCCATCATGAATTTTAATTTTGCATCGATTTATGCAGCTGAAATAGTAATTAAAGATGCATGAACGCTACACACTCCTGAAAGAGCAGTAGGGTGATTTCTCACACACAGGAAGCCCACATATCTGCTGTTTGATAGTACAGGGGGTACAGATATAGAGTTTATCCACCTACAGAAATCTATTGCTTATACCATTGATACTATCCACAGACGTATTAGTAAACAGACACATTTTAGACAATTCAGATAGTGGTTAAAATATATTTTGTTTGTCATCCCTGAAGGACTGTTGATGTTTAAAGATTGGAAAAGCTCCTCCCCCTACATCAGTCTTCTTGAATCTCAGCCAGCAGGGGCGCTGCTGATCTGATCTTTATCTGGAAATAATGGCACCTGAATTTTCAAAGTTAATCTAGCTGTCGACAATGTGTTTAGGCAACTAGATCAGTTCCTTTGAAAATGTACCTCCAGAGATCAGCTAAATATAGCTTCCAAGTTGCACAAGTGGCACTGTTTAGCCACTCTAAGCTTTTTTGGAGATATGGTTGGGTTGGTGGTAGGGCTTAGCCAGCAGTGTTCATGTGTATGGATACTTGGCTTATATCTGTGAGGCTTCAGGTCTATCAATAATACCCCCGTTAACCCTGGGAGCCCCAGTGGTGAAGAAAACCCCTCATTTCCCATCCCAGCAGCCCTGATGGCAAAGGAAGTTTCCTCCCATCATCAAATGGTGAAACTCCCCTCCCCCTATCTCAGTAGAGGAGAACATTTGTTTACTGTCTCCCTTCTTTCAGTGAATCAGCACTGATTTCAAGATAATGCCAGCATTCTTTTTTTAAATAGTGGCCTCCATAGCTTGAAGAACTTGAAGAGTTTTATTTCCCCAAACTGTACAAATACATGAAATAAAGACATTAAGGCAAAAAAGAAAGGGGCCCGAGAATAAGACAAATGAATAAATGATTTACTCAAGAAGCAGGCAAGTAGATACTTTTGAAGAATCTAGCTGGAGCCACTGCTTTAAAAGTGGGTGGAAAAGATGCAGTGTGCACAGGTTTCTAGAGTGCTGTTTCTGCATTTTGCAGTATCTTTTAAATACCAGGCTTGAAGCAGGCATAGCAGCAAAGGAAGGTGCTTACAAAAACAAAACAGAAATAAATACAAATGGGCATCTGCATTTGGTTGACAGGTTTTGGCAACACTTGAGAAGAAGCGTCAGGTCATGAATAATTGAGTTGCTGCCTAGTGCAGCAATACCCTTGATGATGAATTCATTTGGTTGTAAGGCAGGAGATTCAATTCTGTTGCACAGAGTTATAGGCTAACTGACTGTGAATGAGCCGGTACTTGAGCAGGCCTCCCGTGCCTTGCATTAAATTTGTGCAGACGTCTTGAGTTCTCCACGCTCAGAGCACGGCCAGTTGTCTTACCCTGCTTCTTTTTTGGCAAACTCAAGCATAAGGTCTGAGCCACAAGCAGAGGGCCGTCTCTTCTGGGCTGTTGGAATAAGATAGAGAACCGATGAGCATCTGCAATACGTAGAAATTAATGATCCCTTTTGGGGAAACAAACTTGTTTGGACCCTGGCCTGAATGGAACGGATTAAAACTTTAGTAGAAAAGATTGTGTCCTGCTCAGAAGCGGAGCCAGGATGACGGCGCGGGGGGAGCGAAAGCGGCGTGAGAGCTGACTTCGCACATTTTCAATGCAACACGTTTAGAAAAAAAATAAGCATCGGCGCCGGCAGAACTCAATTTGGGGGAGCGGCCGCTCCCCTGGCGCCCCCCTACCTACGCCACTGGTCCTGCAAGAATAGCCTAATGTTTAAAGCTGTGAGTGGAGAACCAATGATACCTGTGTTCAAATGCCACTGACATTTCTTGTGTTCTTGCTACATTTGATTATGCTTGTTTTATTGGACCACTCAGATTTTTGGATGGGAGGACTATAAATTTTTGTAAATAAATAAATAAGGGCCCTGTTTACTAAGGTGCGCTAGCGTTTTTAGCGCATGCACAAAAGTAGCACACGCTAACTGTGTAGATGCCCATAGGAATATTATGGGCACCTACACGGCGCGCACTAAAAACACTAACACACTTCTAGCATGGCTTAGTAAACAGGGCCCTAAGTCACAAAGGTCCCCTTTTATTAAGCTGCGGTAGGTCCAATATGGGCTTACTGCTCGCTAAACAGGAAGTACCGTCGGGCTACCGCAGCAGCCCTGCGGTACTTCCCATTCCTAGCACGCCGTCATATCCGATGTTACAAAAATATATTTATTTTTGTAGCACTGGAGTGTACCCAGCAGTAATCGAGAACTGCCGTATGCTGCCCAGTTACCACTGGGTTAGCGTGGGAGCCCTTACCACCACCTGAATGGTTGGTGGTAAGGGCTCCCCGCCAAAATGGCCGCGCGGCAAGTGCTTTACTTACCACATGGCCATTTCCTGCAGGAAAGAGAGACTTCCCTTTTACCTGCTGTGGCAAAAGGGGCCTCGGTGCATGTGAAAAACACACGCTGATGCCAGCGCAGGACCCCTTTTGCCCATAACCCTTCACTGTCTCAGGTACCATACTTGAATGTAACTCACCTTGAGCTGCTACTGGAAAAGATGTGAACTAAATCCAGATCCCTTCCCATTGCAGAATCATTGCAGCACAATGTGAAAAAAGCCCGAAAGTCCAAGGTTGCGAGTCATTTCAAATAGTCACCAGAGTTTGGCAGCTTTTGATGTTGCAGAACTGTACTTCTGTGACTGGCAATCATAATTCTCCTCGACAGCTAAAGCAGGGACATATGCCATTGGCTGTAAAATAGTCAAGTTTCACATTATCGCTACACAAAACGTTACTCTTCAGTGCTGTAGACTGGTTGGAGCGCCGTGTTTCATGTCAGGAACAGGGATATTTTTTTGATTATGATGGTGGTCCAGATAAAGCTGGCAGTCAGGGATTATTTAGGGGGGTTTCCGGCTGCTGAATGCTTGTTACAGCAAAGAGAGAATTCAAACAGAATCGTGAATACATGAACTGCAGTCATTCAATACAAACATAAAGGGTTTGCAAACGCCAGATGTTTAAAAAAGCCCTTGGCTGACTAACTCCATAAAGAAAAAGCAAATTGCAAAACTTTATTCTTTGGAGAGCATTGCCAACATATTTACAAAAATTCCTTTGGATAATTTTTTTTTTTAATTTACTCTTGCATCACAGGATATTTGTAAAGGCTTCTGTGCAATATTTTAATGGCATGTCTGTTACACAATTTGTTATTTGAAGTCAGATTAGATAGAATATACAGGGTGAGGCATAAAAAAAGTAAACCCTCAGAGTTTTTTTTGCTGTTTTCTCAGCAAGTGCTTAGAATTTCAAAGTGAAATTTTACAGCTTTATTTGTTGCAATTATCTACGTTTATGTGTTGAGTAGAATGAGATTATCTTTGAACACGGTGAAATTATAGACTTTTTAGCATGACCACCCAGTGATTTTCATACATTCAAAAATGTTTGCAGTGTAAAACTACCATTATTTGAAAAAAAAAAAAATGGGGTACCAGCTTACTGTTAATGACATCACAGTGACATAGACTTTTGTCTGGGGAGCAATGTTGGAAGCCTATCACAAGCTCCACCCAAAGCCGCAAACAATCGCCAAACTCAAGGAAGCACTGCTGATGATCTGGGACAGCCTGCCACAGAGACTGATCAACAAGGCTGTTAAGAATTTCCCAAAGCAACTGAGGGCCTGTGCTATACTGGGGGTGGACACTTTGAGAATTCACAGTAACTGCAAAATTCTGACACATTGTGAATTGTATCATTTGAATGATGTTGTTTTACTGTGTTTTAGCTCAAACATTTTTAACATGCAAAAATCACTAGGTAGTAATGCTAAAAAGTCAGTAATATCAACATAGCTTAAGATAATTAAGGGCTTCTTTTATAAAGCTGCACTAGCGATTCCTGCACGGTAAATGAGAGAAAACCCATTCAATTCCTATGGGCTTCCTCTCATTTGATGTGTGGGAATCACTAGCACAGCTTTGTAATAGAAGCCCTAAATGTTTTTTAATAGTAACATGTAAAATATCACGTTGAAATTCCAAGTGGTTCCTGGTGCCCAGACTCTCCAGGTCTTTGGAGGCGTCTGGCTGTCTCCTGGACCCTGGATTACCTTTTGGTTGCTGCCTTGACATGCTGGGGTGACCCGCTGGCTGTGCAGGCCCCCCTGCTTGGGAAACTGTGCTGGCGATTGGCGCTGGTGTCTGTGGACACACGTGCATGTAGGAGACCAACACTTAGGGCCTGCAGCCAGGAACTCCAAGACACCAGCGGAAGACATCACTTCCTGCCCAAGAGAGTTATTAGGAAGTTCCCAGTTCTCAGTCAGTGCCTTCGCAACTGGTCGCTTGGTCCTGTCTTGGCGTGTGTTGCAGCATTGTCTTCTGCTCCTGCCTGCCTACAGCTCTAGCTTGCCTGCAACTCCAGTCCTTCTTCTGCTCCTACATGTCTTCAGTTCCAGCTTGCTCTCTGTTTGTCTGTCTTCAGTCCTAGTTTGTCTTCAGCTCCAGCCTGTCTTCAGCTCCAGCCTTCCTTCTGTTCCAGTTTGTCTTCAATTCCAGTTTGTCCCCAGTTCCAGCACATCTCTTGCACCTCCACTTGCCCTGCCTCCGGCCTGCGAGACTGAGCCTTATTCAGACAGCCTAGTATCGACTTGTCTACTTCTCAGCTGGGGCCTAGCTAACCATAAATTTACATATACATAATAATAAACGTCATGCTTCCAAACAGGATGTCACCTCTGTGGCCATTCACCATGAAATCAAGCAGGCATGAAGGAGATGATGCCGCGTTTTGCAAATTTCAGAAGCAGAGAGATTTGAAGCACGACTGCGTCCCTGAGGAAGGATTCTCTGAAACAGAGTACTCTGTTGGACCATTTTTCAGCTGTTTTTCAATCAGTACTGGTTGATATGAAGTTGTATTTTGTGCTTCTTTTGGCAGTGGTTTTGATCATTTCGAGTGATTTTTAGACATCGTTAAGAGACTTTATATTGATACATTATTTTGGGTGTTTAAAAATTTATTTTTCATTTATAGATATAATTTGTTATACCACTTTAAAAAGGAAGGAAGTTGTGATGTAAAGGAGCGCTCATGGTGAGCCATTGATTGTGGTAAATTCCACAGAAAATTCACTCAACTTTGGGTGCAGCTCTGATATTGAACTTTCCCTCCTTCATAAATAAAATTTTATTAGTCTCTTGCACTGGGGTTTACTAAGCCGCTAGCATGGCTGGCTGTGAGCTAGCGCTGACACAGTCCATTCACATTGAATAGGCTGTGTCGGCAATGCCGCACGAAAGCTGCTAGCGTGGCTTACTAAATTGACTCTTTGAATTATCGTAAAGGGATTGGTTTTATATATTGTTACCTCTGTAGGACAGCACTTTACAAAACCAGAACACTGCATCAATGATCTTACGGTGAGAATACTAAAAGGACAATTCAGAAACATAAGACCTTTGAAGTCTTATTTTGACACCCACCAGAGAGGACTTAACAAAGATCTGGTCTTTCTATCCCACTATAAACCATAAAATTATAAAGCTTTGTTACCCTCTTATGAGCCATCCATCTCTCCCTGTCTCTCACCCACCCAGCTCTCCCTGTTTTTCACCTAACCCACCCCACCCTCTTCCTGAGAGGCTGTCATCGGGATGCTTTTGTGTTTCACTTATATATTCTGATATTTGTCAACATTTGTTTATTTCTGATCTCAAGAAGAAGGGTTACCTTCGAAAGCTAATCAAAAATGTATTAAGTTAATCCAATAAAAGTGGTATCTTATTTTCTTTTCTATGTTTTGTTTTATTTCTGTTTAATACCTTTAAAAGTGGATTACACGGCTACCACACCACTTTACTTCATAAAACAGCAATTGATAACATAGTAAATGACAGTAGATAAAGACCTGCTTGGCCCATCCAGTCTGTCCAACAGTCACATTCATTAACAATTCATGATTAACAATATTACTATCAACATTTTACTTACGAAATCCGGCTTTAAGATATCTTTCCCTTCCCCAATGAGATACACAGCACCCACACTCATAACGTATGATATGAATATGGCATCACTAGTACCTTTGAAATGTTTATGAATTCTCTTGGGGTCCCTTTTACTAAGCCGAGTAAACGTCTACACACGCCCAATGTGTGCCAAAATGGAGTTACCGCCCTACTACAGCGTGGCTCTTGCAGTAATTTCATTTTTGGCGCATGTCTGATACACATGTCTGAAAAATATTTTTTATTTTCGACCGCGCATAACGAACGTGCGCCAAGTGTACATAAGTTTTGCCATGCTGGGAAAGACCAAAGGTCCATCAAGCCCAGCATCCTGTTTCCAACAGTGACCAATCCAGGTCACAAATACCTGACAAGATCCCAAAAAAGTACAAAACATTTTATACTGCTTATCCCAGAAATAGTGGATTTTCCCCAAGTCCATTTAATAGGACGCCGGCCAAACCTTTTTTAAACTCCGCTAAGCTAACCGCCTTTACCACATTCTCTGGCAACGAATTCCAGAGTTTAATTACATGTTGAGTGAAGAAAATTTTCTCCGATTCGTTTTAAATTTACTACATTGCAGCTTCATCGCATGCCCCCTAGTCCTGCTATTTTTGGAAAGTGTAAACAGACGCTTCTCATCTACCTGTTCAACTCCACTCATTATTTTATAGACCTCTATCATATCTCCCCTCAGCCGCCTTTTCTCCAAGTGGCATTTGACGCGCATAGGTCATTACCACCCGGATTCTTTACCACTAGGTCAATGGCTGGTGGTAAGGTCTCAGACCCAAAATGGGCGCGCGGCAATTTTGATTTTGCTGCACATCCATTTTCGGCAAAAAAGGCCTTTTTGAAAGGCGCGCTAAAAAATGGATCGGCCAAAACCTATGCCTACACTACCGCAAGTCATTTTTCAGCGCGCCTTTGTAAAACGACCCCTTAGGATTTAATCCATGAGGAGCCATATTATGATAACAAGTTCTACCAAACTCAGATACCACCTTAGAATATTGATAATAGGAAATCAGGAGGGCAGGCTGGTTTGTTTCTGGATTAGACGTATACACCAGGTTTCTGAGAACTGCAACTGGTGCAGACCTTTTTCTTGTCAGTAATACAGCCCACCAGCTTGTTTTTTTTTACAAAACCACAGAGGCATTCACCAAGTCTAAGCTAAAGTGGCAAAAGTGAAATCGGCATCCTCCTGGAGGAATATATTTTAGCATTCGGTTTACCAGCTGATGGGTGGCACATGTCACTCTAAGACCCATCAATGGATTCAGTGCTATTTCCGTATTACTGCAATCCATCTGAAAAATATGCAAATTAGCAATATCAGTTTGTGCATATTGCAGTGCAAGTACTATGCATTGCTGGGGAGGGGGGAGCCCTGAAAGAATTTGGGTCATTTAGCCTAAAGCAATTCTTTCTCCTTTGCCATCTTTCCTCCTAAGCAAATGCCTGACTGCTAAAATCTGATGATTCTCCCCTCCACGTTTACTTCTTAATTATGATAGGATTCTCTCCCTGTGTTTGGTAAGTGATACACTCTTGGAACATCTTAATACTTATTTGCACTGGATTTAGATTTAGTCAACACTTAGCCATGCAAGAAGCTCATTGAAACGTTTGTTAGGAAAATGCGTAGGAGTTAATGAGTCGTGAGGACATGTGTTTTGAGTTTGCATTGTGTTAACCTCCACTAACATATGTAGTTAATCATATGGGTAGATCTGAACAGCCTGAAGGCACAAAGAAGTAAATTAAATCGTATTTAATATATGGAGCAATTCAGCGATTTTTCTTTTATTGTTGAGGGTGAGGGGGTTAATGCCCTGTATCTCCTCTTTAATTGCCGCTGGCTCCAGTGCTTAGCAAGCCAGAATTTTAAACACATAATTTTATGAGCATTTAATGTTCCTGTTGTTCCCACTCCCTATAGCCTAGCAATACTTTGAGTAGTCATTAAATTCTACTAACCTGGAAAAATCCCAGCCAATCACAGCACAGCAAAGACATTCACTTCTTCACTCATAAATGTACTGTGCATTCAAATAGCTATAAATATTCTGAGTGATATAACCTGCAGAGCAGAGTGAACTGAAAGGGGGAGGGGAGGGTAACATGTTAAGGAGTTGTGAATGGTGATTCATGGCACATCAGCTTTGAGCGTTCCTGTTAGCTAGGTGTTTTTCAAGTCCACAAATCAAGGGGTGGGCTGAAGTCATAAAGAAGACCCTCAGCAGGCCCCACAGAGTGTCAGAGAAATAGAGGGGCCAATGCAGAAAGCTATGCAGCAGAGCCTTGCACCAATAGCACTACCTGACATCCTGCCCTCAACATTACAAAACAAAAAACATCCCTGGTATTTTGGGGTACTCCCTTTCCTCCCCAAACTTCCAAGACCTGCCCCATGAATGTCAAAAAGTACAAAGGCAGGAGTGATGCCCACTCACTGGTGCCTCCAGCACTGCCATGATCCAAAATGGTGGGGCATGACCCCTACAGTGTGTTGTGATGAACTGCTAGGGGATCAGGCGCTGCCATTTTGGATTATTGCAGTGCTAGAGGCAGAAGTAAGTGGGCATTATTCCTGCCTGTCCACTTTTTGAGGTATGTAGGGTGGGTCTGGGGGGGGGGGCAGAGAGGGGAGGGGGTACAATAGACTATAAGGGATGTTTTTTTTAAATGTTGGAGTGAAGGGGGAGGTCAGATCAGGGGTAAGGAAGGGGGACCACTACACTATCATGGAATTATTTTCTTAAGTTGAGAGGTGGAGTGTTCATGTTGGGGAGTCACTAGACTATCAAGGATTGGCTACCTTGCAGGGGGGTGATCGGTTCATATCGAAGAGAGCATTGGATTGCCAAGAGTTACCTTGTCAGGGACAAATCTGGTGTAGAAAGCTATCAGGTTAGGTCGGGTTGGGTCCCCTTGTACTTAATGTCAGATTTGGCAGTAGATTTCTCGCATTGCACTTACATGGCAGCAGTTTATCTAACAGCTCCCTTTGCATAGTACACTGGCATCTACTGTGGGAGTAAATTTCTTCTTAGACTCCCTTTCTGCATCGTGCGCCCATTAACTCAGTAGCTTTCTGCATCGGCCTCAGAGAGAATAAGAGGAGGAAGCTCTCAAGGGTGTAAGGAGAGAACATATTCCCAAGTAGGAAGCAAGTGAACGCAAAGGCAAAGTGTTGCTCTTTCCAGAGTTGTAATGTATTAACTGGAATTGCAAAGCTGTTTTACTTTGTGTGTTTTGTGAAAAGCATGTAAAATTGCATGCCCAAGTTATAGAATAAGGTCAGTTGCACGTGTAACAACAGACTAATTAGATGCTAACTGGTATTAATAATCAATTAGCAGCTATAATTGGTGCTAATTGGCATTAATTAGCAACTACATGTTTAAATTGCTATAGTTATTTATTTATTTTGCTGTGCTTATATCCCACAATTTCCCACCTCTGGCAGGCTCAATATGGCTTACAACAATTGAATAACAAACAGACAGGGTACAATAAACGGAAAGGGGTAAGCAGGACAGTAAGTTAGAGAAAAATAGATGGGTCAGTCCAGGATAGCAGTGTCAGTCCATACTGGTGGCTTCCTGAGATTAACAAGGATGAACAGGATCTTTGGGGTAGGCTTGCTCAAATAAGCAGGTCTTAAGCAATTTCCTAAAAGCCAGGTAATCCGGAACCGTTCTCACTGATTTTGACAGGGTGTTCCACAAGTGAGTGCTGACATAGGTAAAGGTGGAAGCATATATGGCCTTATACTTCAGCCTAGAACACGTAGGGTAATGGAGGGTTAGGTATGAATGGGCAGTCCTGAGTGAGTTTCTAGGAGGGAGGTGGACAAGGGCGTCCATATACACTGGGGCTGCTCCATAAAGTATCTTGTGGACTAGGGTACAGATTTTAAAATGTATACGCTCTTGCACAGGAAGCCAATGTAATTTCTCACGGAGTGGACTGGAACTGGTGAACTTGGAGACACCATAGATGAGTCGTGCTGCTGTGTTTTGGATGGTTTGTAGCTTCTTTAAGAATACGCCAGTGCACCCCGTGTAGATGCCATTGCAGTAATCTAGTCGGCTCAAGACTAAGGATCTGACTAGATCGCAGAAAACTTCTCTGGGGAAATACGGTTTCACTCGCCTTTGCTTCCAGAGAGAGGAGAATGCTTTCTTGGTGGTTGAGATGGTATGTTCCAGCAGCGTTAGGTTCCGATCTACTATGACACCTAGTATTCGAAGTAGTTCACAGTCCATAATATGTGCACACAATTGGAATGCAATTGCAAGGAGGATGTGGAGTGGGGCAGGACATGGGTGGGTCAGGGGTGTCCCCATGTTACAGGATACCTGCAGATAGACATGCACTAGCCATTTGGCTAGCCTAAGTGCTTGCACCTAATGTTTACTGTTGAGTTACTGAACATGTTAGGAATATAGAGCAGTGGGCTGAGAACCAGGGAAGTCAGGGTTCAAATCCCACTGCTGATCTTCTAGATCTTGAACACTTAACCCACCATTACATCACGTACAAACAGATTGTAAGCCCACCTGGGTCAAGAAAATACGTACTGTACCTGAATATAACTTGCCTTGAATTACTTATAACAATTATGTGTGCAAATTTAATTACCCGCTTTTCCCTAGATTCTATATAGCATGCCTAGAGATCCCTGCCAAAATCCAGGCAGATTCTATAACAGCATGCATAACTTAATTGGCTTAACAAGCTAATCAGCATTGATAACAGCACTTAACAAGCAATAGTGAGCACTAATTGGCACTAATTAGAACTTGCATACAGAATTCACTAAGCATAATCTTTAATGCACTGTGCCTAACATCTAAGGTGTACAGTGAAAATGGGGCGTGGTTATGGGTAGGGAAATGGGCGTTTCGTGGGCATTGTGAAATTTACACATATAGTTAGTGCACCTAAATCTACATAGTAGGATTTAAGCCATGTTTTCATTGGCGCAAATGGAAGCACATAGTTTTAGGTGCTGAAATATCAACTAAGCATATTCTAGATACTGCACCTAAATCTAGGCACTGCTTATAGAATACACTTAGGTAGCCCTTTGGGCCAGATTCTATATATGGTGCTATGAGTTATGTGCGTTAAATTGGGCATGCACCCAATTTAATGCATGCAACTTAATTGAGTAATAAGCCAATCAATGCTACTTGGGTGTTAACAATTAATTATCAGCACTAATTGGCAATAATTAGGATTTATGCACATATCATATTCTATAACTATATGCATGTAGATCCTAACGCACATACTTATTTGGGGTGTGGATAGGGGTATTTCTGGGGCGTTCCCAAATGTTATGCTCGTTGATGTAGAATATGGCCAAACTGCACTTAACTGTAGGCACCTACATTTAAGCCTGTTCATAGCATGCCTAATTGCAGGCGCCTACAGTTAGGCACAGTTTATGCCTATGGCCTACAGGTGATTCTATAAAGGATGCATACTCTTTATAGAATCACGATATGCGCATTAAATTTTCAGTGCTGATTTTTAGGCGCTACTTATAGGATAGACCCCGTTGTGTACATGGAGTAAGGAATTCAACCTCGTGCAAAGCAGTTAGTCTGTTGCAGGTTCCAAAAACCCCAAATAGTTAAAAATGTTACTCAGATAAGCTTCTTTTTTTTTTTTTTTTTTTCGTAAAGTCTTCTTTTTTTTTTTAAAAAGAGCCATCAGCTATGTTTTGCACCAAACGTAAGCCCGTGTTTTTCATTACATCAGAGGAAAGTACACAAGATTTCTTTAATGCTTGTTACCTTTAACCCTAAGTCCTTCTTGTATCAGGATTTCAGATATTTCATATCAATTTACTTCTCTGACCATTAAATATCCAGAGAGTACTGAGTTCTGATCACCATCTGAGGAAGGGGACTGTATAATCTTAAATGATCATAGCTATACAACAGCCTTTTAGAAGCTACACAGATTTCATATTAGCAGAGAATAAGAAAATGAAACATGGCTCTTAAGAAGAATTATTCTCTCTGTAATTTTGTTTTTACATGGCTCATGTGTTCCTTCCCAAGATCCTGCTCATCTCTTTGTATATGACGGATGACTCTGAGTCTCCAGTGCATGTTGCTGGGATTCGTTAGCATGCTTAACGAAAAGTACGGCTAAATGATGGATGGGTGCTGTTATTGTACCATATGATCATTTTGGATATCTATCATAACAACGGGAATTCGCTGCCAGCAATGTCTATATATTATCCATCAACCACAAGTTTTTTAAAAGTGTTATTTTGTGGAAATATATGTGTAGTCTTCTGACAGGGACATGCTGATGAATGAAAGGTCAAAAGGAGAATTCTGAAGGGAGCAGAAGAGGTGACTATATGGTATACTGAAACAAGCTGTTAATGTTGTGGCACAGCGGAGGGACACCGCAAAAGTGGAGGAACGTATTCCACTACGTCAACAAATACCAGCGAAAGGAGTAGTGTGACCAGCAGAGTCTTTCCATGAAAAAACAGCAGGACATGGAATATAGTAAATAAAACTTTTATTTTTCAGGACCCGACACAGCACTGTGTTTCGGCATAAAGCCTACGTCAGGGGTTTGTACACAAGATCACCGAAGAGTGTAGGAAATTGTAATCGCTGGAAAACAGTCTTGATAAAGACGTGATCCAAAAAAGTAGGGTCAGCAAGTGACACACAATAACAGCAATGCTGTTCTAATGAATCTATTGTAAAGGGACTACTTTTTGCTCTAAACATATTTGTATGGGAGAAAGTCCCGTTATTGCACATTGATTTTATCAGATGCCATAACACATTTGACCCCTGATGCAGGCGCTGAATGCCAAAACACAGCCTGTGTTGGGTCATCTATGGAAGATTGACGGTTTAATAACGTGATTAAAGGAATTGTGTCCCGACTTTGAAGGCTCTTGGTGCTTTTTTTGTTATTTGGACTTTGTTCTATACTTTGGACCCTCTCTGTGCTATTGCTTAATTTTAGGTACCATTTATTGAATGTACCCCAATGTCACTTAAAAGACCTATATATTGTATACATAACACTAAGGGTTCCTGTTACTAAGCTGCGGTAGAAAGTGACATTAGTGTGCCCTTACATGGGTTTTTCTTGTATAGTAAGATCCTTTTTACCACAGTTGGAAAATGACTGATTTTGTATTTATTTATTATTACATTTGTACCCCGCGCTATCCCACTCAAGGCAGGTTCAATGCAGCTTACATAATAATATGGATTACAGAGAATTGATAAAGAGAAAATAAGTTGATTAAAGCAGAATAATAAAAGAGATAGGTAGGTAGAGATGGGCAAGGGTGAAGGGAGTAGGAAAGGTACGAGCAAGGTGTAGTTGAGCATTGGAGGAGAGGTAGAGGAGGCGGGAGGGGGGATGGGATACAGGAAAAGCATAGGGAAATTTGGTGGGAGATGTAGTTATGGTCATTGTTGTAGTCTCCTGGATATGTGTTGGGTAGATGGGTTCTTAGAATTAGTTTGGGTCATTTCCCTATTTATGGCCATGTGCTAATGTTAATCACAACAACACTACCCACTAGTTCTCAAATCTTCAATAAAGAAGCATCAAAAATTAGGAGGAAAAGCCTCAAAGAGTTCCAGGCTTACAAGCCCTCAGAGCTAAAATCCTTCATCATTGGCATAGGAAAACCTCTCATTCAAAACATGCTGCAATACTTTTTAATCTATTTTTCGATGGCTATATAGCTTTAACTATTGAAATAAGCATGGCAAGCATTCACTTAGCTGCAACATTATAGTACTGTGGTAGCCTTCCTCCAATTTTCCAAAGTAAGATCCTCTGGCTTGTAAGCCTGGAGCTCTTTGTTGTTTTTTTAGGAAATTAAAAAAAAAATTATTTTAAAGAAATTTTTAGCTTAATGATTGTACATGCTGTAATTGATTCTGTATTGTTCGCTCGCAGGGTTTGCCTGTTTTTCTTTTTTTCATCTGCACTGAACTCTTTTGGGTAGTTGTGGAATACAAGAATCAATATAATGAAATGTAATGAAATGTAACGGAACCCACGCAGGATGGAGCTAGATCTGATGCTTACAAATGGGGAGAGTGTTTCTGATGTCACGGTGGGTGATCATTTGGCATCTAGTGATCATCGAATGGTGTGGTTCAATATTATGACACAGGAGGAGAGGACAAGATTGAAGATCCTAGATTTCAAAAGAACTAAGTTTGCCAAGATGGGGGAATATCTCAAGGATGAGTTAGTTGGATGGGAACAGATGAAGGAAGTGGGCAAAACTGAAAGGAGCTATTTTAACGGCGACAAACCTTGTCCCCCTATTTTACCATATCGGTTACCTTTTCCTCCATCTCATACAGTAACACTTCCGATGTTCCATTGTTTAAAATAGTATCTCTCGATAATTATAGGAACTTGATTTTTTACATTGTAGGAATGAAGCTTCGGATTTTCCTACCTTTAGAGATAAGGATCTTGAAGAATTTGTATGACTTTAAAAAGGTTCTAAAGACTATGCTGTTTCAGAGAGTATTTAATATTTCCTCAGGATAATTGTTGCTGATTAGGATTGTCGCTCATTGAAAACAGTTTTATTGCTTTTATGTGAGTTTGCCTTTGTATATGAAGCTTACTGTCATATATTTTTTTATTTGATGAATATTGATCATGTTTTATTACTCTGCTCAGAACTGTAGATGAAGCAGATTAGAAATTGTATAAATAAATAAATAAAATAAAACTTAGTCACGTGATAGCCTGCTTCCATGCTTTAACAGCACATCAACCCCGGGATTCTATATATGACACCGCAATTTGTGCAGGCAATTTTTAAAAATGTATTTATTTATTAACTTTTAACATATGTCCAAGCAATTTACACTTGTACAGAAAAGTGATTATTTGAAGAAGTAAGAAACTCCCCCATAATATAATCTATCTAAGCCTAAGTAGGAAATTATACATCACTCAAGTCCACAATAAATGGAGATCTGAGGAAAATAAAGGAAAATGAAACAAAAAGCAATTATGTATGCAAGGTGCAAGCAACTAAATGAAGAGGTACAATCAGTATCCTGACACCCGTTTAGAGGCCAAAAAGGCTGACAGATGCAAAGGTTCAAAAAAGACATACTCAGTAGATTTGTATCTAATGATGCATTTACAAGGATATCTTAGAAAAAAGGTACCCCCAATCTGAGGAACACCTTGTTTTAATAACAAGAACTGTTTACGACGACATTGGGTATCTCTGGAAACATCCGGAAATATTTGAGGCTTAGAACCCATAAACATTTTCTCTCTATGCGGAGGCAATTTAATTGAGCCAATAATTGGGTGCTAATGATCAATTATTGGTCTTAATTGGCAACAATTTGGATGTGTGCATGCATCTTGCTACAAACTGTTCTATAAAGATGCATGCGCAAATATTTTAACGTGTAACTTAAAAGATGGTATGACCATGGGAGGGGCATGGGTGGGTCAGGGGCATTCAATAAAGATGTGTGCAGTATTATAGCATTTGGGCGATGCATGCCTAATTTACATGCAAGGATTTATATCAGGTTTCAGTGGTGTAAATCCATGAGCCCAAAGTTGGGCATGGATCCTGGCATTATTTCATAAATGGAGGAGCAATCAGTCCCTACGTACATAAGCAAGAGAAAGTCTAGGGAGTAGGGTAGAAAGCTCTTCCAAAAAAACCAAGGGAGACACCAGTACAGAAAGGTCATCTTTATTGGAACAACTCAAACGACTCGACATAGCTGCTGTGTTGCAGCATCAAAATAGATATTTCAAGCGGGTCCAAATACTTTGGATCTACTTTATCCTTTTGAAGTTGTATGTGATCTTGGAAACATTGCTCACTTCTGTATAACGAACATCATGACACTCCTGAAGCAGACATTTTGATGCCGAAACACAGCAGCTGTGTTGAGACGTTTGAGTTGTTCCAATAAAGATCACCTTTTCCTACTGGTGTCTCCTTTGGTTTTTTGGAAGATCCTCTCTACCCTACTCCATGGACTCTCTATTTATAAATGGCACCAAACCCGGAGTGCTGCTTATACATTTTTTCGGTGCCCAAATTGGACACCATTTACTGAATCTTGTCCTAAGTGTTTAACACCCTTTAGTACAAGGGCCCCTATCCAATTTCATCTCTCAACCTATATTATTTATAAAATGTTTTTAAAAATATTTTGCAGCATGACAAAAGCCAGCCCAAGCCACTTTAAGAGGGCTAAAAACTGGAAACATTTTTCACTGAGAAATAGTGACGCTTAATCCTATAGACTATAAGCTGTAAACTTGGACATGGCTAGCAATGCCTTTAAGCTGTGTTGAATATTGCATTTTTCATGCAACATTTTTGTCACATTTCAACCATGATTTTGCACTTGAAATGAACTAATAAAAACTACATTCTGCTTAGAGCAAGCACAACTAAAAAGTAGATGCATTAGTCTGAAATGAAAATTTAGTATCATCCCTAATGTGTTTGTCATCATTACCATTTTTATTACACTTTTATTCCTGAACTTGAAAATCTGGGCCCGGTGGTTGTGCGTGGAACAAATCATATCTGAAGTGCTGATTACATATAGAACATTGCTCTTGTTTTTATTTTTATACCATTTGTATCTTCCCCCATAGCTACAATAAAAATCTGAATGAATTACATCAAGGAAATAGAATCAAAGTAAAAGATGATATATGTACATCTATTTCACAAAGAAACACATATATTGCAGATGAATCCTGATAATTTGGATTTAATAACTCACTTTTCCAAAGCCGAACTGAAGATGAGTTACATTTCAAGTACAGTAGGCATTTCCTTTGCCCACAGGGCTTACAACTTTAAGCATCCTTTTACCAAAACTGGGATAAAAAGTGGCCTTAGCATGTGCTTACATGGGTCATTCCCACGCACTAAGGACATTTTTACCTCAGGTGTAAAATATGCTAATTTTCTTTTTTTTTTTTAATGTATTTATTGTAGTTTTTAACAACATTTTTACAAGTCATTCACTTGTTAACAGAAACACAGCTATGGAAAAATATCAGTAAGAAAAAAGTATTATCACAAAAATTAAATTACATCAGCTTAGACCACATAGAGTGGGGGCGTGAAATAGGAAATAACATAGGAGTATTATACTTTAAAGGCTACGTGAGGTGCCTCTAATTTTACTTTATCCAATATTATTTTAACTTTTTCAAATCTAGAAAAGCTTTCAATTGTTCAGGTGTATAAAATATATACTTTGTCTCTCCAAATCGTATCAAACATTTACTTGGATAGGCAAGGAAGAATGCACCCCCGAGTTCCAATAATTCATGCTTCATAGACAAGAAAATCTTTCTCCTTTCTCGAGTTGTTTTAGTAACGTCTGGATAGACCCAAATTTTTCCACCCCCAAAAGTTCTTTGGAGTGTTTAAAATAGAGTCTTAAAATAGCATTAAGGTCTTGTTTGAATACAAAGGAGACTAGTAATGTGGCTCTCTCCGTAGCATTTTCTATCGATTGTTCCAAAATAGCAGATACTGTATATTATTCAGGTCAATAGTTTCTCCCCCACCTCTGAAGTCCCCTTCACTTTTCCCAGGCTTTTTAGGAAGATAATAAATCTTGTTGATCAGGGGAATAGCATCTTGAGGTATTTTCAAATTTTCAAGCAAGTACCTTTTAAATAAGTCAATAGACAAAGACCCCGGTACTTTTGGGAAATTCAAGAGGCGCAGATTCAAATGCCTATTATAGTTCTCTATCTGCTCAATTTTCCTGTGAAGAGCCAATTTGTCTTTAACTGTTGTAGAGTTAAATTCTTGTATTTGTTTCATATCATTTTGAATCAAGTTAACCCGAATGGTTAAGTCTTCCTTCACTACTTTCACTGTCTTTACCATATCTTCAAATTTGAGAAACAAAGCAGATATCTCACCTGAAGATTTTTGAAGTGTTATGTCCATTTCGTTAAGCTTTAACCAAATTTTTCAAAGACTAACCTCCGTTGTGGTTGTATCTGAGGCTCGGATTAAACCACGGGCCTCACTCTCCAAGCGTTTCTGCTGTGGCGGTGGGCCCTCGCCAGAGAGGTCTCGCACTGCACTTTTGGTAGTGTGGAAACTATCTTCCACTGCCACTGTTAACGCAGGGCAGGGGGGAATGTTGGAGTCAGAGGGAGGAGATAAAGATGTTTCCAGTCTCAGCAGAGGATCTGCTCCTTCGGTAACCTCCGCAGTGGGAACTGCCGCCCTCAATTGATTTGAAGAGGCCCTGGTGAGAAAACAGTCTAGGCTCTGCTGGTTTGGAGAGGGAGTCAAGGTAGGTGGGGGAAAAAAACCTCACTGTCCCTTTTCTCTTTGTATGAGGCATATTAAACGAAGAATTCAGATATTATCATCCAGCAAGAGCACAGCGTTTCACTAACCACCAAATCACACCGCCATCTTAGCACGCCCTCTCAAATATGCTAATTTTCCTATTTGTTTGTGGCCATTAGCAAGCTTGTGCCTGTACCACCACCCATTAGGAACAGACACAGGTTTCACACTGGTTTCTCAAGTTTAAATATATTTTAGCATAGAGAAAAATTGGCCTTTGGCTACTCAAGTAAATCACTACTAAAATTTCACCAGTGGCCAGGAAACTTTGATCATCAAGGTGTTCGGTATTCAGCAGGGAACCCTCAAGGAAGATGATGAATTTTCTGCTTCCATAGTGGTTGTAGGAGACTTCAGATTAATTTTACCAACATATTTGGTGAAAATTCAAAGATATTTTAAAAATCCAAGCCATATCTAAAGAAAATTCACTGTGGATTTTAAGTTTTAACGGTTTTTATTCAGGATCAAAAATATAACACAGAAAACTGCTGAACAATATTACAAGCAAAATCGTCTCTAAAGTGCATGAGAACAAATAAGCAATGATAAAAGACTTACATTTGCAAACAGAAAAAATCCTAAAGCTGTCTAAATTCGGAGGTGAGCACAAAATTTATTCTTATGTCATTTATGCTTTACATCTATATATATGCTTTACATTTATAATATACCTGTAAATTTTGGCATCCTAACTATTGAAGCTAATATAGCATTTGCACGCTGGTTCTGTTTGCAAAACGATACCCTTCTACACTATTTCATATATATATCGGCAGGATTATTTACTGCATGCAATCTTGTGGTTAAAATGAATAACTCTTTGATTTTAAAGAGAAAAGGAAGTGACTGCGCATGATATTTTCAAAACATATTTAAAAAGTTTTTTTGGCTTTGATTCTTTTGGTCTTGATTTTCGTTTTGTATTTATTTATTTATTTATTTATGGCATTTGTATCCCACAATATTCCCGCCAGCAAGCAGGCTCAATGTGGCGTACAATAGTCTATTAAACAAAACAATAGTACAAAATACAGTATTCAGAGTCATAAGAGGGAGAGAGAAGAGGTAATGATTTGTCACTGAGATAGCCATGATTCAGAAGGATGTGGCGCCAGGCGGGCTTTCGGCGTATGCTCTTCCAAATAGGAAGGTCTTGAGTTGCCTCTTAAAGGTCTGATGATCTGGAGTGAATTTGACCTCTTGAGGCAGCCCGTTCCACAATTGAGTACTGAGATAGGGGAAAGAGGAAGCATAGACGGTCTTATATTTGAGGCCACTAAAAGCTGGGTAGTGGAGATTGAGGTATGAATGAGCTGACTTGCGGGAGTTCCTAAGCGGCAGGTTAATGAGAGTGTCCATATAAGCGGGGGTTTCTCCATAGATGATTTTGTGCACCAATGCGCAGATCTTGAAAGCAATGCGGTCCTTCACTGGAAGCCAGTGCAACCTCTCACGTAGTGGCCTTGAACTTTCAAATCTCGATTTGCCGAAGATGAGTCGGGCTGCTGTGTTCTGAGCAGTTTGTAATTTTTTTAGGAGCATGCTTGTGCATCCCCCATAGATGCTGTTGCAGTAATCTAGGCGACTTATGACGAGAGACTGGACTAGGTTGTGGAATACTTCTCTAGAGAAATAAGGCTGGATATGCTTAAGCTTCCAAATGGAGAAGAACATTTGCTTGACTGTAGAGTTCACATGCTGTTCCAGCGTCAAGGATCTATCTACTATGACTCCCAAGATTTTTAGGGACTCTGAGATTGGTAGGACGAGCTCAGGAGTGAGTAATGAAGGAGGCCTGAGTTTGTTATAGGGAGAGGAGAGAATCAAACAATGTGTTTTCTCGGCGTTGAATTTGAATTGAAATGAGTTGGCCCAGTCGAGCATGGTGTTGAAGCCTCGCCGTATCTTACTGGTTATTTCATTTAAGTCTTTCTCAAAGGGGATGAAGATAGTGATATCATCAGCATAGATAAATGGGTTAAGAACCAGTTTGGAGAGAGCCGCTGCCAAAGGAATCAACATCATGTTGAAGAGGGTTGGGGATAGTGGGGAACCCTGTGGCACTCCACAGTCTGCTTTCCAGTGAGAAGGAAAGTTGGAGTTGATGTTTACTTGGTAAGTTCTTGACTTAAGAAAGCCTCTCAGCCAGGATAGTACGTTTCCGCTGGCACCAAAGTAATCTAGGAGCCGCAGCAGGATGCCATGGTGCACCTGTTATCTGTTATAGGTATTGGATACATATACATTTTACTCTATTTACATTCAAACCCTGGTAAGAATCTCAGCCATAAATTTATTATGATATTTTCTATTAAAAGCTTTAACTGTGAACCAGAATCAGTTAAAGATCACACATAAGGTTTGCTGCCCTATGAATACATATGAATATATTAAATTAATAGTCTCGTGTATATCTGTTTCATTTAAAATAGATCTTAAAAAAAAGCTATACACAAAATTTATCAAGATGAATTGATTCATAAGTAGATGTGAACAAAATAATCATACTATAGTATTATGAAAGTTCTTGAAATTACTACTCAGTGTATTGTAAAATATGTTCTAATTAGGTTAAAAATGAAGCACATTGATAAACCAGATGAATATATTTACAAGTAATTCGAGTTAAATTGAGTACTTTGGACACATTCAAAAAATATATTTATTATTATCATTGTCTTTATATTTAAATATGAATGTGTTCTGATATACATGTACCTTTTCTATATAGATTTTATGATTTGTTATCATGTGAATTTTATACACAAAAGTGGACACATCCAAAAAGTATATTTATTATTATCATTATTTTTTTTTATATTTACATATGTTGCTTTTTTTTTGTCTGAAAAAGGAGTACACAAGATGTGCTGGCAGGGCACACTCATTCCGTAGCAGCATGTTAGCATTTTGAGTTGCAACTATGGTTGGATGACCATTTTTGTTTGTTTGATTTTTTTTTTTGGGGGGGGGGAGGGGGGTAGAAGCACTATTGCTTTACATTGCTTTCAAATCATGCTATGACATCCACTAAGAGCAGGCCATCAAGCAAGAATACCATGAAACAGTATCCACCCCAGAAAGGGGGATTCAGAAGTGAGGCATGTCATCTCATTCATCTCAGAGGAGGTTAGTTGGAAGTTACAGTCACACTCATGGGAGGATAGCTGCAACCTCAGGCCTTGATCTGGGACAGAGATGTTATGACTTACTATTTGCCTATTAGTCACATGGAAACTGAGCATGACATTTGCTTTATTAAATAAATACATTTACAAAGGATTACAGGTGGCCTGTTTATAATACATATGTCGAGCCCTGAGGCGCTGTCGCACGTTCCTGATGATATCAGGGTGGTCCCGCTGTACGCGGTGGAACCTTCGCCTTAGGGACTCAAGGTCCCTCCTGATGCCAAAACGTCTGTAAGATACAAGTTTGTACACCAGAAGTCAGGGGATGGCCCTTCTTGCCTTCACAACATAAAATCATTTGGCAGCCAAATTGTAGTGACACACATCACTGATGATGGGGGGGGGGGGGGGGGAACATGACGTTGGTACAGGTGATGTCATTGAGTTGGACATGAGGACAGAGAGTACCGTTTGTGTGTAGTATTGTTGGGAAGTGAGAATGTTTTTCCTTTCTAGTAAATTGATTCTATTAATGAATGTGCATTTGCACATACTGATTACTCTTGAATGCAGACTACAGTTAGTGCTTACATTGCTGATGGAGCTCTTATATGTGTAGCTACAGGAGGGGGACCTCATAGGCCAGGACAGGGGGGGGGGGAACAAACAGTTACCTTTGCAAACTGTCTCTTATACGACTCCAGGGTTGTATAGAGACAGTCCTGGGAGGCAGGTGGTGGTGGTACATGAAAAGGGCACGACGGTGCCTCAGGCACAGCTCGATGAGCCTTAGATTTTCAGCAATGCTGAAATTTGGCTCTCGCCATAAAGACATGTTTCTCAGTGAATACCCGTTGGAAAAGTGCATCGCCTTATATGGACGTCCATGCGTGATGGACGTCCTTACATGCACAGTTCCATATATGGACGACCATCCCATATATGGACAAAGCACATGGATATCCTGGCATATATAATGGGTCCATGCATGGACGTCCATGACGTGCATGGACTGTCATCACGCGTTTGGGGCCTTATTTGGATGAGTATATGTTCACACGTGCGGGACCTTTCTTATATGGATCATTATCAAGCGTGCAAATCTCTTCATATATACATAATAAAATATGTATGTTCCTTATATTTCCCATACTTGCATGGTCCGCAAGTACAGTGTATGTAGTTGCGGACATCCAGATATGGGAAATATAAGGAACATTCATAAGTGCAAAGTACAGTGACAAGGACGTGTTTCTCACAGAATTGCCAAAGGATGTCCATCGTACAGGCCCACTGGGCTCTATCCTTTCCTGGTTCTCTTCCTACCTCTCCCTCCGCACCTTTAGTGTTCACTCTGGTGGATCCTCTTCTACTTCTATCCCTCTGCCTGTCGGCGTACCTCAGGGGTCTGTTCTTGGTCCCCTCCTCTTTTCTATCTACACTTCTTCCCTTGGTTCATTAATCTCATCCCATGGCTTTTCCTACCATCTCTATGCTGATGACTCCCAAATCTACCTTTCTACCCCTGATATCTCACCTTGCATCCAAACCAAAGTTTCAGCGTGCTTGTCTGACATTGCTGTCTGGATGTCTCAACGCCACCTGAAATTAAATATGACCAAAACCGAGCTTCTCATTTTCCCCCCCAAACCCACCTCCCCGCTCCCCCCGTTTTCTATTTCTGTTGATGGCTCTCTCATTCTCCCTGTCTCCTCAGCTCGAAACCTTGGGGTCATCTTTGACTCTTCTCTCTCCTTCTCTGCTCATATCCAGCAGATTGCCAAGACCTGTCGTTTCTTTCTTTACAACATCCGTAAAATCCGCCCCTTTCTTTCCGAGCACTCTACCAAAACCCTCATCCACAACCTTGTCACCTCTCGTTTAGACTACTGCAATCTGCGTCTTGCTGGCCTCCCACTTAGTCACCTCTCCCCTCTCCAGTCAGTTCAAAACTCTGCTGCTCGTCTCATCTTCCGCCAGGGTCGCTTTACTCATACTACCCCTCTCCTCAAGACACTTCACTGGCTCCCTATCCGTTTTCGCATCCTGTTCAAACTTCTTCTACTAACCTATAAATGTGCTCACTCTGCTGCTCCCCAGTATCTCTCCACACTCGTCCTTCCCTACACCCCTTCCCGTGCACTCCACTCCATGTATAAATCCTTCTTATCTGTTCCCTTCTCCACTACTGCCATCTCCAGACTTCGCGCCTTCTGTCTCGCTGCACCCTACACCTGGAATAAACTTTCTGAGCCCCTACGTCTTGCCCCATCCTTGGCCACCTTTAAATCTAGACTGAAAGCCCACCCCTTTAAGATTGCTTTTGACTCGTAACCACTTGTAACCACTCGCCTCCACCTACCCTCCTCTCTTCCTTCCCGTTCACATTAATTGATTTGATTTGCTTACTTTATTTTTTTTTGTCTATTAGATTGTAAGCTCTTTGAGCAGGGACTGTCTTTCTTCTATGTTTGTGCAGCGCTGCGTACGCCTTGTAGCGCTATAGAAATGCTGAATAGTAGTAGTAGTAGTAGTAGTAGTAATGGTGGGGACGTCCTTTGGCGGTTCTGGAAGATGGGCATCCTTTATTACTTTACTTTGGACGTCCCTGACTTGGGCGTTTCGCACTGCGATAATGGAATGTCTAAGGACGTCCATACTATTTTTTGATTATATCAACCTGATTTAGGACGACCTTTCAAAAATGCCCCTCCATGCTTCGTTAGGGACTTAATTACATCCATTACTAAGAGGCAAAACCATCTTCCATAAAAGTGCAGGCTGGGGAGGTGGGGTTTTACCACCAGATGATAGGGAGAAAGTTGAGGAAAGGGGAAACCTGCACATTTTTCCAGTCGAGGAGGCACCATTTCTTACATGATAGTATACTGGATCTCTTACCAATGTCGTCTTCCATGTACTACCTCGAACTCCTTTTCTTTTACCCAGGCAGAGTTTTAGACAGCAATTCCTGCTCCTTGCTCCTCAGTTGGCTTCGAAGGGGCTCAAAAGGTGGTGGGAGCTTGTCCCTTTGGTCACGCCTCTTTGAGCATGAGCCCATGGGTGCATTTGGTGGTAGGAGTCAGTTCTTATAGGCTAATGAAGGATCAACAGATAACAACACTTCAGAAGCCACTGCCCACAGCACAGCCTGCAAACCGGTAAATGTCAAAATTCGTTGTCTAGGTATGGTCCCGGGTCCAGTCCGTAGAGGCAGTAGATTCTCAATAATGCACAATCCACACGGGTTTGGATAGAAAGTATATTATATATATATATATATATATATATATATATATATATATATATATATATATATATATATATATATATAGGCTCACAGCACTTAGTACAGATAAGTATTGCAATGCTGTATCTGGGTGTGTGTTTAGATGAGAATCAATGAGAGAAAAGTAAGTATAGGGGTGTTCAGAGGAGGAGAGAGATAGAGAGCTTCGGGGCACTTGTTCTGAAGTAAGGATGTTCCCCCAATTCACTGATTTTCTAGAGAATAATTCTCTCCTTGACTTTTTTCAAGGTGCATTCAGGAAGTGTAGCAGCATTGAAACTGTATTGCAATCTATGATGGACTGGTTACATTAGCAAATAGATAAATGAAAGGTGTAATGGGAGCACCACTGCATTTGATACAATTGAGCATGGGATAGGAAGTAGTGTTCTATTGCGGGTTAAAAACTGGTTAAAGGATAGAATAGCTAGTTCTACGTTCATGTGGTTCACATTTTTCTCTGACAGAGAAACAAAGTTTATAGGGTAAGGGTAATTTCATCTGGAAACCATCAATGTCTGGTGTTTCTAAGGGCTCTTCCCTTTCTGTCATGCTTTTAAGTTCATATGGTACATAACAGAGTGGGGAGATGTTCCCAAAGAAGAGCAGAGACAAAAGTTCTTCCAAAAGGTTTATTCTCAACAAAAGTTACAGGTATCACTTGGACCCAACACGGTCCGTGTTTTGGCTGTATGCCTTCCTCAGGGGTCGCAAGTTGCCCTGGGATGTTCTGGGTGGAGCATAAAGGGTCGACAACTTTTTCATGTTGTTTTTAATCAATCCACTGCTACAGGGTTTTCACATCTGTATATGGTTTCTATAATAATAAACAGAATAAATACTAGAAACCAACAGTAACATTAAAAATGTTTTATTCAAAAAGTGTGATATAAGTACATAAGTACATAAGCATTGCCATACTGGGACAGACCAAAGGTCCATCAAGCCCAGTATCTTGTTTCCAACAGTGGCCAATCCAGGTCACAAATACCTGGCAAGATCCCAAAAAAGTACAAAACATGTTATACTGCTTATCCCAGAAATAGTGGATTTTCCCCAAGTCCAATTTAATAATGGTCTATGGACTTTTCCTTTAGGAAGTCGTCCAAACCTTTTTTAAACTCTGCTAAGCTAACCATCTTTACCACATACTCCGGTAACAAATTCCAGAGTTTAATTACACATTGAGTGATGAAAAAGTTTCTACGATTCGTCTTAAATTTACTACTTTGTAGCTTCATCGCATGCCCCCTAGTCCTAATATTTTTGGAAAGCATAAACAGCACAAACGCTTCACATCTACCCGTGCTCAGAGTGAGTTCATTTTTCCCAGTTGAGGATAGAAGTTCTTGACCTCAAAGCACCATGATTTTATAATGTCAATCCAATGTTTATGGCAACACTGATAAAGTGGTGTCAGCTGTTTGAATCTCTCGAGGGCACTCTTCTTGATTACACTCTTTGACCGGGTACTTGAAGAAACATGCTTAATGTGATTCAGTACCCATCACTGGTAACATACCTCTTGATCCCTATCATAGTCTTGATCTCAACATGGTCCCCTGTTTCGCATATCCTGCGTCATCAGGGAGCAAGATTGACTGGCTCTGCTAGGAAGGGTTTTTGTTTCATGTGATTCCATGGGACTGGGCAATAGAATAACAGTTTTATTTGTGATGTGCCTTCTCAAAATATAAATAAAAAACTGTTTAGTAGCAAAATCAGGGAAAGAGAAAATGTGAGAGGGGTGGGGGGGGGGGGTAGATGTTATTTAAATTACACAAATTTCTCAGAATGCACCTGAGCAGCTAAGCTGACTGTATCAAAAGAGCAATCCCTTGAGACAACTTTGTAATTGAAGGCAGATTCTCCGCCCCACCCCACCTGGCCCAGGTCCAGTAATGGTCTTGGCTATCACACTAATTTTTTTTTTTGCCAATATGGCTTCTGCTACTGTAGAAACATAATGAAGATCACTGATCTAGTTGCTGACAGCAGCTGTTTTTGCTCCTGCATACCCCAGCCAGTCAGCCTGCTAACCTCTAATTGCTAGAGTAATAAACAGGGAAATATATATATCTAAAAAAAACACTGGAGGAAAAGTTAAATATAATACAGAAAACAAACAACCCACAGCTTGACCCAAGCTGTTGTTTGTTTGTTTTCTGTATAGCCTCTAACTGCTGTCATTAAAGAGTAGGTTAAAGATCAGAGTGTTGAAGTCTTCTCCGGGAATGTTTTCTCTTAATATGAACCCCTCCCTTCTTACCCAATCACGATGAATTTTAATATGACATTCTTCCATGACTTTGAGGCAACATTAGAGCAGAATATGTATGTGTGTGTGTGTATGTGTGTGTGTGCAAGTGGTACACATGTATTGTATGTTATTTTATGCATACTTAAGTGAATGTGCATCCTGATGAAGAAAGGCAATGGTGACAATCAAGGAGAGGAATAACAAACAACTCGGGAGTCCACCGGAAGTTGATACTTTTCTCACCATGCACTTCTACCTTTTGAAATGCATGTCTAAAAAGAACAGGGCCGTGTTTTAATCTATAATGGAACAGAAGGTATCATTATTCTTAAATAATGCACATGCTGTTATTTATTAAGTATTAATGGTTTATCGAGTGCTACAGCTCTTACAACCTGCCTTTGGGCTGCTGGCTGCAATCTCAGATGCTCAGATTCAGCAGCCATGGTGTGCATTGGTACCAGACACAGACTGGACCAGGAATATTAACCTGATTAACTCTTACTGTTCTTTTCTTTGGATTGGTACATTTCAGGAGCTATATTACAACCAAACAATTACTGGTTACAGCCAATAAGTTCACATCTTTAGAGGTTTAATCAAAGAGAAGGAAGAATTTGTGCTGGGAATAAAGGCAGGCAAAGGAAGATAGTGGGGCAGTGGCCAAAAAAGCAAACAGAGGGCTAGAAATTATTAGGAAATTGATAGAAAATAAGACAAAGAATATTCTGTCTCTGTGTTGCACCATGGTTCAACTTCACCTTGAGTACTGTGTGCAATTCTGATTGTCATATCTCAAAAAATACATAGCGGAATTAGAAAAGGTTCAAAGGGGGGCAATCAAAATGGTTAAGGAAATGGAACTCCTCTCATATGAGGAAAGGCTTAAGATGTTAAGGCTCTTCAGCTTGGAGAAAAGATGGCTGAGGGGGGATATGATTGAGGTCTACAAAATACTGAGTGAAGTAGAACAGGTAAATGTAAATTGATTGCTTACTCTTTTAAAAAGTACAAAGACTAGATGACACTCTATGAAGTTACATGGTAATACTTTTAAAACAAATAGAAGAAAATATTTATTCACTCAACAAATATTTAAGTTCTACATTTCATTGCCAGAGGATGTGGTAACAACATTTAATGTATCTGGATTTAAAAAAGGTTTGGACAAGTTCCTGAAGGAAAAGTCTATAATCTGCTATTAAGATAGACTTGGAGAAAGCCACCACTTATCTTTGGGGCCAGTAGCATGGAATCTTGCTACTCTTTGGGATTTTGCCAGGTACTTTTGACTTGGATTGGCTACAGTTGGAAGCAGAATACTGGGCTAGATGGACCATTGGCAGTGGTGTTCTGGAGCCGGCTCGCACTGGCTCGCAAGAGCCGGTTGTTAATTTTTTTAAAGATCTTACGAGCCGGTTATTCAGCACGGCGAGCCGGCTCCAGTAAACGAGGGTGCCACAAGCCATGCTTACCCCGTTTACCTCACCTCCCACCACTGCCCTCGTTTGGCTGCGCCACCCAGCGATTCTCCTCTCTCCCCTGATTACCTCTGTTGAAGTGGCCATGTCATTGAAAGCCCTGCCTGTCTCTAGCCTTCCTTTTGTGAGTTCGTTCCCTCAGAGTCCCGCCTTCTATCGTCATTTCCTCTTTCCGCAAGGGCGGGATTCTGAGGGAACGAACTCGAAGGGAAGACTAGAGATGGGCAGGGCTTTCAATAACGTGGCCGCTTCGACGGAGGTAATCAGGGGAGAGAGGAGAATCACTGGGTATGGATGACTGGAGAGGGGGGCATGGGAGAGAAGAGAATCGCTGGGTATGGGTGACTGGAGGGGGGAAGGGTAGAGAAGAGAATCGCTGGGTATGGGTGGCTGGAGGGGGCAGGGGAGAGAAGAGAATCACTGGGTATGGATGGCTGGAGGGGGCAGGGTAGAGAAGAGAATCACTGGGTATAGGTGGCTGGAAGGGGTGCAGGGGAGAGAAGAGAATTGCTGGGTATGGGTGGCTGGAGGAGGGGCAGGGGAGAGAAGAGAATCGCTGGGTATGGGTGGCTGGAGGGGGCAGGGGAGAGAAGAGAATTGCTGGGTATGGGTGGCTGGAGGAGGGGCAGGGGAGAGAAGAGAATCGCTGGGTATGGGTGGCTGGAGGGGGCAGGGGAGAGAAGAGAATTGCTGGGTATGGATGGATAGAGGGGGCAGGGGAGAGAAAATAAATTGCTGGGTATGGATGGATGGAGGGGGCAGAGGAGAGGAGAGTTGCTGGATATGGATGGAGGGAGGGCAGAGGAGAGGAGAGTTGCTGGACATGGGTGGATGGAGGGGAGTGCAGAGGAGAGGAGAGTTGCTGGACATGGGTGGATTGAGGGGAGGGGAGAGGAGAGTTGCTGGATATGCGGGGATGGAGGGGAGGGCAGGAGAGAGAAGAAATGCTGGACATTCATGGATGGGAGGGAAGAGTGAGAAAGAAGATGAGATGAGGGAAAAGGAAGAGAGGAGAAAAACTGCACAGGGATGAAGAAAATAGGCAGAAGCTGGATCCACTGGACAGTCAAGTCTGCGAAGGACCCAGCTTTTATTTATGGATGTAGGGCAAGAAATGAAGAAGAAAGGTGGAAAGTAAAGAAATAAATGGAATGGAAGCCCTGGAAACGGAGTTAAGAGGACAGATATCAGCAGAATTGGATACTGGGCCATCATGATCAGAAAACAAAGTCACCAGACAACAAAGGTAGTAAAAATCATTTTATTTTCATTATAGTACTTGAAATATGTCCACTTTGAGAATCAGGTGCTCAACATTAAAAGTTTTTATTTATTTACTTATTTATAGTATTTTATCCCACATTAAACATGAATTAGATTGGAACCTGGGATCATTTAATTTTTTTTTCCTGGAGTAATGCATTGCTCCCCCCAGGCTCTCTCCCCGGCTATAGCCAGCTCTGCAATTTGGGGGGGGGGGGGCGCAGAGGTGGACGAGGGGGGCAGAGGTGGACAAGGGGTGCAGAGGTGGATGGGGGGGGGGACGCAGAGGTGGACTGGGGAGAGAGCCTGTTGTTAAACATTTACCAGCACACCACTGACCATTGGTCTTACCCACTATAGCTAGTGTGACAGAACAGTGTGTTTTAAGCCTGTAAAGTGTATTGGGTATTTCCTCAAGTGTATTTCTCTAGTGTGGCCAGCAGGTGGTGCATGTTTATATTTTTAAGCTGCTGTTGTTCTGGGCTCTGATTGGCCCAGGAACTCAATTTCATTTGGAATGTATTGGTTTTTGACCCAGTCTTAGCCACGGAGAAAAGAGAGTAGGATCTCTTTGCTGAGGCTTCCCAGGTACTACTTAAATAGTATACACATGTTTAGTTAGAGTTATAATTGATCCATATATCAGTTATCTATTATTGTTCTGCTGATTGCACTTTTTATGTTTCACTGGTCAATATTTTTATGATGAACACTATTAGTTTGTTGCCTCTGCCTGTCTGGACTAATAAAAAACCCTGGTTGTTTGTGTTTTTGGTTTGTGAGTGCTTTCTGGGAACTGTGGGACCATTGGGAGTGTGGCCTCCAGTAATCTAGACATCACTGGGGATAATTTGAGAGCAGGAGACTCACCCAGAGACGGTTGTGGCACAGTCAGTGAGAGAAGGGTGCTAGTGCAGAGCACAAGCAGCAGGTGCAGGCGGACCTGATCTGTGCTGGGGATAGACACTCCAAGTAGCTACGGGATAACCCCAGGCAAGCGGCTAGGCATATATATGCAAATGAATATGCTAATATGCCCCGCCCCATCCTTTGCCCCCCCCCCCCCAAATGAAACAGTCAAACTACGCCCATGCCAGTTAGCTGGTTTCCCAGTATGCGCTAACCTTGAATCTTCAGCAGAGATAACCAGTTAAGTCCTGCTGAATATTCATGGTTAGCCATAAACAAGCCATTTAACTGGTCAGAAGCATTTTCTGGCCAGTTAAATAGCTTTGAATATTGGCCAGCTTAAATCCACCACCAGGCAACTTAGCTGGGCTAGCAAAAACAAACAGCAGTGCTCTTATCCACTGAATGAAAGTACTTTGCAGCAGCCCAAACCCATCAAAGGTTGCTCTGGTTCTATCAACTATTCATGGACACTCAATTTGCTATATTTGAGCCCATTCCTATCCTGGAAGACAGCCATGCATTGCATAAAATTGACACAAATTGAGAAAGCATACCCTTGTACCAGACACACTGATGTGAACTATCACCTCCGGAGATATTTGCAAGACCAAAGTATAGTATTATTGAACTTCAGTACTGCCCACCAGAAAAGATGATTTCAGAAATGCTGACTGTTCCATCATCCAGAGACTAGTGCCGTGAACTGGCAGATAAAATGAACTTTGAGAAATACGGTAATTCTTCTGATGTTGAGAAGGGATGTTGGAAAAACAACAGCAGAATATAGTTAATCATTTGCTGTCTGAGCTGAAAATATTTCCCATGCAGCTTAAGAGCCCCATAAGGGATGAGAGAACTGCCTAGCAACCTGGGACATCTTAATCACCTTTTTGTGCTGATTCATTTCTCTTTGGCTCTTTCCACTGTAAAGTTTTCTATTAAGTTCTCTTTCTTGTTTTAAGTTCCATAGTAAATGTTTTTAGTTACAATTTCCAGCTGAAGATTTCATCTGATTTCTTCAAAGTGATAATTGCTTAGACTCTTTTCCCCATGTCCCCAATGTTTCAGTTTTCTCCCTTCCTATTTTCTGTGATTCCTGTCCTCCATTTACAGCTGCTAGTTACTGATAGATTTTGAATTTCTATGGAAATGTTGTATAGTTCGAGTTCCAAACTTTGTATACTGTGTACGTTTTTATCAATTTTCAAAAAATTCAGGGATCCATCAATCTCTTTTCCTACCAGTCTAATCCACCAGTCTGTCTCTCCCTCAGCTCATCCCTACCAGTCTTTCTCCCCCGAGTTAATTCCCTCTCAGCTCAATTTCACAATTTTTTCCCTTTTCCTCTGCAGCCTCTCCTCACCAGTCTCTCCCCCTACACACAGGCCATCCTCACCAGTATATTTCACCCCGCAATCAGTTCTTCTCCACCAATCTTTCCTCCCCACCCAGCCTGTCCTAACCAATCTCTATCCACCTATTTCACCTCCCTCTACATTATCCATCCCTTTATTTCTTTGCTGCTACTGTGCTGCTGTTGACACTGCTACCACTGATCCTCTGGTAAATGATTTCTCGTGTTATTATTCTATATTTGCAATGCATTTATTAGAATAAATGTACTATTGTTTTGAAGGCCATGGTTGTCTTCTCCTGTCCTACTGTTTATTAAGATTGTCATTAGAACATAAGACTAGCTGTCACAAAACACCTAGCCACCCACCTGGGACTACCCCACAGCCACTTAGAGGGTCAATCCCCAGAACAGCACCCTCCTTCCAATGACTGGGTCCTAACCACCTCTGGGCAAGTCTCCTGCTCTCAAATTATCCCCAGTGATTTCTAGGTTACTGTGGCCACAATCCCAGTGGTCCCACAGTTTCCAGAAAACACTCGCAGACCCAACACACAACCACCAGGATTCTGTATCAGTCCAGACAAGCAGAATGAACAAACTGAAAATTGTTTATTGTCCTAAAAATATGGAACAGTGAAACATAAAAAGTGCAATCAGCAGAACAGTAACAGGCAACTGAAATATGGATCAATTATAACACTAACTAAACATTTGTTTACTATCTAAAAAGTACCTGGCAAGATCAGGGCATATAATTGTTCACTGAGCCTCAGCAAAGAGATCCTGTTCTCTTCCTGGCTAAGATTGGGGGGGAAAATGGTATAGTTCAAATGAAATGAGCTCCTGGGCCAATCAGAGCCCAGAACAACAATTTTTAAAAGCATACTGTAGACTGCCTTTCCAAAAGGCTTAAACAAAGAAACAGCCTTGGTTCTACAGCAGCTTCAAAACATAAATATGCACCACCTGCTGGCCAAACTAAAGAAATACATTTCAGGAAATAAGACAGTTTTAAAACACACTGTTCTGTCACACTGGCTAACTCCCTTGGTCGGCGGTCAGCCTGGATATTCAGTGCCAGCCTGTTTCCAGTGACCGTCACTGAATACCACTTTAAAGTTAACTGTCTAAGTCAATATTCAAAGATAGCCAGTTAACTTTAAACTGGCTAAAGATATACCAGCTATTTAAGTGGCCCACTTTGGCCATGTACAATAGCTGGATATGGATTGAATATTTAGGGATAGCCGGCTATCTCCTAGGTGCTAACTGGGAATATTCAGTATGGGATAACCGGCAATCCACCACTGAATATCACTGGATAGCCAATTAAGTGCCATTTAACCAGCCAGGTGCTGTTCCTGGCCAGTGAAATGGTAATGAATATTGGGGGGTTAGAATATTAGCATTTAAATACCTCATTGCCTACAGTTAGGTATAGCCATTGAGCTAGCATAAGTGCTCATGGCTAAAGCTGGACACATAAATGCGGACTTTTACTTTTACACTAGTATTCTATAATGACAATTGTGTGCACAATTGCTTATATAGAATTTGCGCATAGAGGGGCCAATATTCAGACTGCAGGAGTCCAAGGTCTGCAGTGAGGCAAGATATTCAGTGCCAGGCTGCTTCTGGTGACTGGCATTGAATATCCAGTTTATTTTTGGCTGGTTTAAACTTAACTGGCCAAGACAATATTCAGCACTCGCAAGTTAAATGTATACCCCCAATATTCAAAAGCATTTCACTGGCCAGAATCAGCATCCGGCCAGTTAAATGTCCCATAACCGGCTATCCAGCGATACTCAGCGGGGGATAGCCAGCTATCTCCCGTTGAATATCAATGGATAGCGACTAGTGGATAGCTGGTTACATTGGGCGATATAACCGCTGATTTTTCAGCCCCATTTTAGTGGCTATATTTGGCCTCATGAATACATAAGGAATCTTTGGCTTTTTTGAACATAACCAGCTAAGTCTGAATACCAGCTTAGCTAATTATGGAAGAGGAGGAGTGGCCTAGTGGTTAGGGTGTGGACTTTGGTCCTGGGGAACTGAGGAACTGAGTTCAATTCCCACTTCAGGCACAGGCAGCTCCTTGTGACTCTGGGCAAGTCACTTAACCCTCCATTACCCCATGTAAGCTGCATTGAGCCTGCCATTAGTGGGAAAGTGCAGCGTACAAATGTAACAAAAATAAAAAATTATCTTTAAACTGGTCAAAATTAACTGAATATTCAATGTCAGTCACCCAAAACAGCCGGGCATTAAATATCCAGGTTTAGTGTTGACTGCGGAAGTTAGCCAGGCTAACTCCCGTGTCTGACTATCAGCCCCATAGAGGGGCATAATCAAACGTCACCGGCAATCTATTTTGGCGGCGGCACTACAGCTGGCCGGAATCGTATTATCGAAAAAGATGGCCGGCCATCTTTTCTTTCAATAATACAGTTTAGCCCGGCCAAATGCCAGAGTTCGCCGGGTTTGAGATCGCCGGTTTTGTTTTTCTGTGATAATGGAAAACAAATGCTGGCCATCTCAAACCCGACGAAATCTAAGGCATTTGGCCATGGGAGGAGCCAGCATTTGTAGTGCACTGGTCCCCCTGACATGCCAGAACACCAACCGGGCACCCTAGGGGGCACTTCTAAAACTAAAAAAAAAAATACAAAAAAACCTCCCAGGTGCATAGCTCCCTTCCTTTGGGTGCTGAGCCCCCCAAATCCCCCCAAACCCACTCCCCACAACTCTACACCACTACCATAGCCCTTATGGGTGAAGGGGGGCACCTAGATGTGGGTACAGTGGGTTTGGGGGGGGTTGGAGGGCTCAACACTTAGCACCACAAGTGTAACAGGTAGGGGGGGATGGGCCTGGGTCTGCCTGCCTGAAGTGCACTGCACCCATTAAAAACTGCTCCAGGGACTTGCATACTGCTGTCAGGGAGCTGGGTATGACATTTGAGGCTGGCATAGAGGCTGGCAAAAAAGGTTTTTATTTTTATTGTTTTAGTGTGGGAGGGGGTTGGTGACCACTGGGGGACTACGGGGAGGTCATTCCCCATTCCCTCCAGTGGTCATCTGGTCAATTGGGGCACCTTTTTGAAGCTTGGTCGTGAAAATAAAAGGACCAAGTAAACCCGGCGAAATACTGCTTAACGCCACTTTTTTTTCCATTATCCGCGAAAGCCGGCCATCTGGTAGCCACACTCATGTCCGCCCATGTCCTGCCTTCGCTAAGCCACCAATACGCCCCCTTGAACTTTCGCTGGCGAGGCGATGGGAAAGCAATGATGCTGTCAAAAATGCCGCTTTCGATTATACCAATTTCGCCGCTTTTGAGAGATCACCGGCCATCTCCCGATTTATGTCGGGAAATGGCCGGCGATCACTTTCGAAAATAAGCCTGATAGTGGCTAAAGATAGGCCTGCTATTTGGATGGCCTGATTTGGCTGACAAACTTAGCCTGTAATGTGCTGAATATTCACGGACAGTCAGTTATATCGCGCAATATAACCAGTTAGTTGCTAAACATTGATCATAAATATTCAGTAGGAGATAACTAGCTATCTCTCACTGAATATTCAAGGATAGCCACTTAAGCACTATTTAACCAGCCAGGAGCTGTTCCTGGTTGGATAAATAGTGCATATGCACACACGCAAAATGGTTTGCTCAATGGGAAATCAATAGAAATAAAACAAAATAAAGCATGGAAAAGAAAATAAGATGATACCTTTTTATTGGACATAACTTAATACATTTGTTATGTCCAATAACTTTAAAAGTGGACTAACATGGCTACCACATCCCTGTAGTCATTGGGAAAGAATGCACACTCTTAACGTTGATTTTAAAACAAACAAACCCCTCCCCCCCCGCCAGAAAACGATTATACAAAACATTTCTGGCTGCCTAGCCTTATTCATTATTACACAGTAGGTGAAGGTAATCAGTTTGCTGCTTCTGTCTTATAAGCATTTCACCAGGCACCATCTGGTTACCCTGCATACTGTTCTCTGAATCCCTTCCCATTTCGCTTCACCTCACCCTCTGAAAGTCTAGTAACACAGTAGCAGACAGCCAATGTGAAGCTGGCTGAATGGTTTCAGGCATATGCAAGTATTGTATTGCTTATGTTCACGAGTTGATTAGGAACAAATTAAGGATAACAGGAGACTTGTGACATGGGTTGTCACTGTAGTCCTTCAAAATCATAATAATGAATGCCCATAAAGAATCAGTAACAAACTTGGGTGGGTGGGGGTGGGGGAGAAGCCATGAAAAAAGCAGTTTCTAAATGTCAGTGGGTAAACACAAGATTTCACTGTTGATGTTTGAACTTTCTCAGGAGGCTGAATATCATATAATAATGCTGCAGACTGGTCCACCCACCCATACCTGGTGCTCTGATTCCCCACACTGGGTTTTGTTCTTCCAGCTCCTTTGATGTGCTTCTGCCTTCTTTCTCCTGCTAATGAGAGAAAGTGGAAATATTTGGGCTTAATTAGTGCTAATAACCAAGAAGTGAAAAGAAAGCTGACTGAACAGACTAATCTATTGTAATACTTTGCTGCCCTGTGTTTATCCCTTCCTTGCTCTTTTTTAAATTCATTATCTTGTGCCTTTTAGTCATGTGAAGGGCAGTTCTATAAGGTAGGCAGAAACCGGGAAAGGGATCTAGGTGTCATTGTTGATGATACGTTGTAACCCTCTGCTCAGTGTGTGGCGGCAGCTAAGAAAGCAAATAGAATTTTAGGTATTAATAGGCAAGGAATGGAAAACAAAAATGAGGACGTTATAATGCCTTTGTATCACGCCATGGTGCAATAGCACCTAGAATATTGTGTTCAATTCTGGTCAACGCAACTCAAAAAAGATATAGTGGAATTAGAAAAGGTACAGAGAAGGGCAACGAAAATGAAAAAAGGGAATGGGACGGTTTCCATATGAGGAAAGGCTAAAGTAGCTAGGGCTCTTCAGCTTGGAAAAAAAGATGGCTGAGGGGAAATATGATAGGTCTCTAAAATAATGAGTGGAGTGGAATGGGTAGATGTGAATCACTTGTTTACTTTTTCCAAAATACTAGGACTCGCTTTAAGACCCAAATTTAATCCGGCTGACATTTCAAACTATTTAACCAGTCAGGAACGGCTCCTGACTGGATAAGAATCCTTAAGCTGTCTGAGTGCTAATATTCAGAGTGAGATAGCCGGCTTCCTTGGCTGAATATTACTGATTAGCGGCTAATCCAGTCACTGGCTATGTCATGTGACTTAGCCGGTTAGCGCCAATATTCATTGGCTAACCAGCTAAGTTTAGCAGCCAGATAGACCCGTGTAGATAGCAGGCCTATCTTTGGCTGCTATAACTTAGCCAGTCAGCTGATGAATATTAGCTTAATCGGCTATGTTTTTAGCAGCCAACCCCACCCCCCCACCCCCCACCCCCGGAAATTCAATACCGGTCACTGGATATGGAACGGACAATGAATTTCTGGGTTTGCTGCAGACCGTGGGAATTTGCTGGACTCCCTCCCATGGTCTCAATATTGGCCCGAATGCATTTTAGTAAATGAGCCCCCACATTTACCAAAATAAAAGTATAATTAAAAATTTTAATCTAGAATTTAATACATCTGACATTCTAGAATATACTATCCTGTTGCATCAGACTGAATCCCCTCAATACCACTAGCACATTTTGACCTCTTTCAGTTCAATGGCAAATGCATTTTTGTTCAGAGTGCCAGTGTTGAAGGCTGGCTACTTACAAGCCTTCCTTTTCCAGTTATTAACAATGATGAGTGAAGAATCAATCATTTACTCCTGTCAGTAACAAATTTCACTGTGAGTTCTGGTTTGCATGTAAGTGAAAATGTTTTAATCCCATATCATACACCTCAGAAAATGTGTACTTATAATTAAATGAAATATTTATTACAGGTAACATATAACCTTATGGGAAAGAGATGGAGGCTGCATACATTTATCCCTTGTGGCTAGACTTGGTCCATTCTTAGTATACCTCAGTTCTCTTGACTGTGAAAGGGATGAAATAGCTAAAATACCAGCAGCATGTACCAATTTTAATATGAAAGAGTAAGAATCCTCACTTTAAGTGGGAACTGATGGACTGTGAGCAAGACTGGCTCAAGGGACTGTGGTGACCTGAGCCAACTTTTTTTATCGGTGCCCCCCCACCACCACCACCCATGATGCAGTAGCTTCCCTTCTAAAATCCTGAATCTCAATCTAGCAACTCTCTCTTCTCTTTGCCCGCAAGGAAGAGGGAAGAGAGAGCTGGTCTGGGATTTTGGTGCCCCTTATTTATTTATTTGTTACATTTGTATCCTACATTTTCCCACCTATGTGTAGGCTCAATGTGGCTTACATAGTACCGGAGAGGCGTTTGCAGACTCCGGTGAAAACAAATACAAAGTGATGTACCTCACCTGGTCCAGAGGTTGAGCCAGCCCTGGCTGTGAGACTGCGGTCCATGTAAGGGATATGGACTCTCCATCTCTGTCCCCTCCATTAAGGTTTCCATTTACTTCCTTGAACACTACCTGTTTCTGTCTGACCTTAGTTCTTTCTCCCTCTGCAACACACAATAGTTGATAAAGTTGATAAAAATTAATTTGCAATGCATACAAGCCATAAAGCAACAGGGCTCCAGAACAAAATAGTGCAACTGAGTGGTAACTACAACAATAAAACAATAACTGGGTCAAGGTATTTAAATAAAGTGAAACACTGCTGACCATAGCAGAAATGAAAATGCTTTTCATGTTGAAGGCAACAGTACTATCAGGGAAACATATCTATTCATTTCATGTCGGATTTTTTATTTTGTCTGAAATGACAGGAAAAATTCCCTAGAAATTTCAGGGGGATTTTTTTTGTGTCTTACTGTAAATTGTGTGAACTATTCACAGACTGTGCATTCTTCCAATAGAGTATGCCCTTTTTGAGAAGAATGTGTACTATTTCCCAATAATCTGCACTCTGTTGGAAGATCATGCACTGTTTCCTGATAATGTGGAGTGGAGGAGTGACTGGGGCTGCACATACTGCAGCAGGACATGTTTATCTACTCCTACCCTAGCTGAGATAATATTTAACCATCTCTCTGACCTCATGTGCTCCTTTCTTTAGATTAGTCACCTTACTTTCTAACTCCTCTTACTCGCTTACCTATCTATATGCTCCTTCTTTGCTTACACCCTACACTGTCTATTAAAATGTTCTATTACATATTGTGTTAACATTGTAAGTAGTATACCACGCCATACTTTGTATTGTTATTTTGAATGTTTTTTCTGCTGTAATTAATTGCTCATGTTTGATCTATTCTTACTATACACCACCTTGAGTGAATTCCTTCAAAAAGGCGGTAAATACATCCTACTAAATAAATAGTACATGCATCAGGAGATAATGCCACTGAGGCAACCAAAGTTGCCACAGTGGCTGAGTCCGAAGTATCCAATATAGCCAGTGCTTTTTTTGTAGAAAAAAAGGTGCCGGTACTCATTATGGGCGGGGTCACCACATATGGCTCCACCCCTATGATAGCCACACCCACATTAACCACACCCCCTATACCAGCCATGGCGCATATAAACAGACATCATTGAAAATATTACAGTACTATAGGAGAAAAAAATAACGTGATTTTTTATCATTATAAATAATCTCTGTAAGCTCTTACAGCTCCAGTATACCCAGTGCAAAATAAGACAACAGATGTAAATTCTCAAATTGGACATACTACAAACACTAAAATGAAAATAAAATGATTTTTTTTCTACCTTTGTTGTCTGGTGACTGTTTTTCTTTCCATATTGGTCCCAGTCTGTGATTCTCCTTTCCTTTGTTTTCGCTTAACTCTTCTGTGCCATTTGTCATTTTTGTCTCCTTTTTCTTTGCTTTCTTCAATATTTTTCAGGCTCTCTCTCTGTCCAGATTTAATTCATTCTTACTATCCATTCTTTAATTTCATTCATCTACCTGTGGCTTTTCATCTTTTCCTCACCCTTGTTCTCCCCATGCCCCTTCCTCTTATTCTCCAGTCTTTCTCTATTCCCCTTTTCCATCCAGCAGCTCTGCTTTCTCTCATCATCCTTCCAGTGTCTCCCCTATTTCTTTCTAAATTCTTCCATCCAGCGTCTTCCCTCTTTCTCCCTATCCTTCCGTTTTCCCTCTCTCTCTCCCCATCCTTCCATCTGTTTTTCCCTCTCTCTCTCTCCCCTTCCTTCCATCTGTTTTCTCTCTCTCTTTCCCCATCCTTCCATCTGTTTTCCCCTCTCTCTCCCCATCCTTCCATCTGCTATTCCCCTCTCTCCCCAATCCTTCCATCTGTTTTCCCTCTCTCTCCCCATCCTTCCATCTGTTTTCCCCTCTCTCTCCCCAATCCTTCCCTCTGTTGTTTTCCCTCTTTCTCTCTCTTCCCAATCCTTCCCTGTTGTTTTCCCTCTTTCTCTCTCTCCCCATCCTTCCATCTGTTTTTCCCTCTCTCTCCCCATCCTTCCATCTGTTGTTTTCCCTCTCTCTCTCCCCAATCCTTCCCTCTGTTGTTTTCCCTTTCTCTCTCTCTCTCCCCATTCCTTCCCTCTGTTGTTTTCCCTCTTTCTCTCTCTCCCCAATCCTTCCATCTGTTGTTTTCCCTCTCTCTCTCTCCCCAATCCTTCCCTGTTGTTTTCCCTTTCTCTCTCCCCAATCCTTCCCTCTGTTATTTTCCCTCTTTCTCTCTCTCCCCAATCCTTCCCTCTGTTGGTTTCCCTCTCCCTGCCAAGTTTCCCGCGAACAGCGCGAAGTCGCGACGCACGCGGCACCAGCCCCTATTTCTGGCCGCTGCTGCTTCTCCTGTTGAGCAGCAGCGGCCGCTACACAAAGAAAAAGAAGATTAAAAAAAAAAAAAATTTGAAACCTGGCTGAAACGCGGCACCCCGGCACTGTAGACAGCCATTAGGCATTGGCTGTTGCCCCGCAGCCGCTCCTCCTCTTGCCTCTACATCACTGCCCCTGGAGGAAGACCCCGGAGGAGCGCAGTGATGTAGAGCAGTGTTGCCAGGTGGGCGGTTTTCCGCGACCCGCCGCGGGAAATTTTTGCCCGCGGCGGGTTGCGGTTTTTTGGGCTGCTTTTTGGGCTTCAGGGCGGTTTTTTGGGCAGCTTTTTCGGCCGCGGGGGGCGGGGTTAGTGACGTTTTTGGGCGGGGTTAGTGACGTTTTGGGCGGGGTTAGTGACGTAGGAGGCGGGGGCCGATGACGTGGGAGGCGGGGCCGATGACGGGGGAGGCGGGGCTGGTGACGGGGGAGGCGGGGCCGGTGACGGCGGGGGCGGGGGTGATGATGCGGGGGTGGGGGTGTCAGGGGCGGGGTTTGAGTTTGGGCGGGTTTTGGGCGTTTTTTGTGCTGGATTGGGTGGGAAAAAAATTTTCCACCTGGCAACACTGATGTAGAGGCAAGAGGAGGAGCGGCTGCTGGGCAACAGCCAATGCCTAATGGCTGTCTACAGTGCCGGGGTGCCGCGTTTCAGCCAGGTTTGAAGTTTTAAAAAAAAAATCTTTTTCTTTATGTAGCGGCCGCTGCTGCTCAACAGGAGAAGCAGCAGCGGCCGGAAATGGGGGCTGGCACTGCGTGCGGGACATGGACTCACGGGGCGGGGGGAGCAAAAAAAAAAAAGGTGCCGGTACGCCGTACCGTTGCGTACCGGCACAAAAAAAGCACTGAATATAGCTGAAATATCCAAAGAGGCTAGCTGCTGTTCCACAGCTTTCTTCGGGAGATACTAGAATTGAGCAAAAGGAGGAAATTTATCCTCCAGTATACTGAGAATTTCCTTCATATTTCCTTCAGTGGGGTCTCCAGAGGAAGCTTGGAGTGAAATGGGTCCTCGGGACCTACACTGTTTTTTTTTTTGTCCTTCTTAAATTGAGCGACCATCTACTAGAAGAAGACATTTTCTATACAAGATAAGTGACTTAGCCTATATATGGAAGAAATGTTAACATTTAGTTAAACTGCACTCTTTGTTGATTTTTGCTTGAATTTTGTTTGCTTGAAGCTTTGTTTACACTCATTGAGAATTTTTAAAGGGGAGGTTTTTTGGCCGATGATTAGTATTTTTTAACTGTGTGCATATTGTATCGCTATAAAGTGCGGATTTTGCCACAAGTTTCCATGAGGTCTTTTTCCTCTCTCTTTTTTGATTAAAGCAATATATAAAGAAAAGTTGAAAATGCTTATGCTGTGATTCACTATTTGGTTGGGATGACCAAGAAAATGTGACAGAAATGTTTTTTGTTTTTTTTTGGATGCCACAGGCTTGAAAAAAGGAATTTTAAGCACATCTTGATACGTTGCCAATATATGTTACATCTTATGAACTCCAGGAAGCTTTCTTTGGCACGATGTAATTCTTTGGCAAGTGAGAGTAGTAAATGTGAGAGACTGTAATCATACTCCACATACTGTGGCTTGGGAGTGAGGTTCATTACTATCATGGTATTCTCAAAACTAGTACATTAATATATCCACTTCTGCCTCTTCTGTGGATCATACCACTGCTATAAAGTGCACAAAAAAAGGAGGAGAAGAATGACGTCCGATAACAAGCCTTCTTATAAAGTACTAACATGCTCTAATGTTCTCATTCATCAGTCTAAAAAACCTCATCTTTAATACAAATAGCATATTATAAATATTGAATCAATGTATTTAATTTGTATAATTCAAAAAATATATCAAATATATCAAAGACAATTATAAAGTGAAAATCATTACTAGACTTAAATATTCCGGGGGTGGTACAGTAGAAGATTTTCAGTCTGAGGGCTTTAGGGGGTTATACTTGGGGGGTAAAGAGATACTTTGTGATGTCTGATCTATATTTTTTATTGTTTTATCTGTTCTATTTCTAAAATTTATTGCATTTATGTTTACTTTCAGGCTCATTTTCGAAAGAGAAGGACGTCCATCTCTCGACATAAATCAGAAGATGGACGTCCATCTCCTAGAGACATCCAAATCGGTATAATCAGAACCCGATTTTGGACATCTCCAACTGCAGTCTGTTGCAAGGACATCCAAATTGCAAGGGGGCATGTCGGAGGTGTGGTGAAGGTGGGACTTAGGCATGCCTAACACTTGGATGTCTTTGACTCATAATCGAAAAAACCAAGGACGTCCATGTTGAACACTTGGACGTTTTCACCCGGACGTGTTTTTTTTACGAATAAGGGAAAGGGAAATGGGACTTGATATACCGCCTTTCTGAGGTTTTTGTAACTACATTCAAAGCGGTTTACATATATTCAGGTACTTATTTTGTACCAGGGACAATGGAGGGTTAAGTGACTTGCCCAGAGTCATAAGGAACTGCAGTGGGAATTGAACTCAGTTCTCCAGGATCAAAGTCCACTGCACTAACCACTAGGCTACTCCTCCACAAAAAGGTGCCTGAAATGACCAGATGACCACCAGAGGCAATCGGGGATGACCTCCCATTACTCCCCCAGTGGTCACTAATCCCCTCCCACCCTCAAAAAACATCTTTCAAAATATTTCGTGCCAGCCTCTATGCCAGCCTTAGATGTCATACTCAGGTCCATGACAGCACATGAAGGTCCCTGGAGCAGTTTTAGTAGGCACTGCAGTGCACTTCAGACAGGTGGACCCAGGCCCATACCCCCCTACCAGTTATATTTGTGGAGGAAACAGCGAGCTCTCCAAAACCCACCACAAACTCACTGTACCCATATATAGGTGCCCCCCTTCACCCATAAGGGCTATGGTAGTGGTGTACAGTTGTGGGTAGTTGGTTTTGGGGGCTCAGCACACAAGGTAAGGGAGATATTTTCCTGGGAGCATTTTATGAAATCCACTGCTGTGCCCCCCTAGGGTGCCCAGTTGGTGTCCTGGCATGTCAGGGGGACCAGTGCACTAGAAATTCTGGCTCCTCCCACATCCAAATGGCTTGCATTTGGACGTTTTTGACTTGGCCATCTTTGGTTTCGAAAATCGCCGAAAGTCAAAGACGTCCAAGTCCAAGGACGTCCAAATCTAGGGACGTCTAAATTTAAGGATGTCCTTGGATTTGGATGTCTTTGACGTATTTTTGAAAAGAAAAATGGATGTCCATCTTGCTTCGAAAATACAGTTTTCCCCACCCCCAGATTTGGACGTTTTACAAAGATGTCCAAATTCAGACATGGACGTTTATTTCGAAAATGCCCCTCCACATAAACCATTTTGGATGACCATTGGTCGATAAGGCAGTATATACATTTTTAATGGTAGTAAAAAATCCTTCAAATCCCTTTGGAAGTTGAGTACTGCAATGCCATCCATGCTGGATGTAAGGAGAATGTCCTAAAGAGATTGCAAATGGCCCAAAATACTGCAGTTAGACTTATCCTCAAAACATCGTGCTTTGATAGAGCCACTCCTTTACTATGTAAGCTGCATTGGTTATCTATCAAAGCCAAGGTTATTTTCAAATCCTGTGTTTTTGTCTTGCAAATATTATACAGCATGACACTGGATTACATACAGTCTTAAATAAACATTTCCTTACATAATACAGTATTTGGATCCAGGGAATATCTTAGACTATGGGGCTCACTTTTGAAAGAAAAAAACATCTAAAAAGTGGCATAAAGCAGCATTTGGACTTTTTAAAAATTTCTACCATGGGGCACTTATCCGGTGGTAATCAGTAATTGGCACGCACTGCACGCTTACTGCCCAGTTAGCTCATGAGACGTTACCGTTAAGTCAATGGGTGGCGTTAAGGTCTCAGGCTGAAAATGGATGCACGCTGTTTTTTTCTGGCACATTTATTCCAGGCACACTCAGGAAGTGGACCAGTGCACGTCCCAACACATGCCTACACCAGCGCAGGCCACTTTTGAGTGCACCTTAGTAAAAGTGTCCCTATGTATTTTATGAACCTCAACAGTTAACTGCCTTTGTTGCTGCCAGGCTACTCGAGTCTCAAGTTGTGGTGACTCCATCTGCTCAGGCTGTGACTGGATAGTCAGCTAGACTGACTTTAAGTGGCTGCATTTAAGGATATTCTTGTTACTTATATAGATCTCATGTCTATTTCCTTTTTAACTGTGCCTGCGTTTTATGGATTAGATCTTCCCCTCTATTTTTGTGGACTTGTGAAGATGCTGGTGAATAGTTTATTCTTGTAGTGCTTATGTATCATAAGTACATAAGTACATAAGTAGTGCCATACTGGGAAAGACCAAAGGTCCATCTAGCCCAGCATCCTGTCACCGACAGTGGCCAATCCAGGTCAAGGGCACCTGGCACGCTCCCCAAACGTAAAAACATTCCAGACAAGTTATACCTAAAAATGCGGAATTTTTCCAAGTCCATTTAATAGCGGTCTATGGACTTGTCCTTTAGGAATCTATCTAACCCCTTTTTAAACTCCGTCAAGCTAACCGCCCGTACCACGTTCTCCGGCAACGAATTCCAGAGTCTAATTACACGTTGGGTGAAGAAAAATTTTCTCCAATTCGTTTTAAATTTACCACACTGTAGCTTCAACTCATGCCCTCTAGTCCTAGTATTTTCCTACCCAACACTTCTTTTCTATAGCAAGTGTGATTATAATTTGAAATTCCAATAAATATAAAGTGAAACAAAGAGAGGCGGAGAGAGAATCGACCCCTGGGGAACGCCACAAGAAAGAGGCATGTCAAGCATTGCCAGATACATATTTTAATGGTGACATGGACTACAACTTCCATCAAAACTCATGATAATACATGTACAGTATATACATCTCATCCTGCACAAATCTTTTCCATCTAATTACCCCAGACTTTGAGAGGTAAGTCTGTAGTGGTATCATTTTTTTTCCTAGCATAAGAATAAAAGGATAATTTATTCTGCCTTTCTCACTTGGTAACAAGAAGCATGCACTAGAATTATCATAGACTTAGTTTTCTTCTGCTCATTTTTGTTAGTACTGCTACTAACATCACTGCTAGATTTATTACTCCATTGCCTCCAGCTTCTTTTTTGTTATGAACACTATCAGAGCATCAACGGGCATCATCACCCAGTCAACTCTATAATAGTATTACTTATCTTCACATCAGCCACTGGAATTAATACCACCTTCTCCATTATCACATCATCATTTTAATCTTCATCACCATCATCGGTTTCATCATCTGAACTACTGTCATGTATCATCCTCCATCTCACTGCCACCTTTGAATCCTTTTCCTCTATTGTCTAATTTTATTCTTGTTAACATCGTAGCAGCCATTGCACCTTGAGCTAAAGCTTTGCCTCTTAGATCGCAGCCTGAATTAGTAAACTGAATCTCAATAAATTTAACCAAGAAATTATAACAGTGAAATGAAATAGCTATAGAAAAAGATGAACAGCAAACTCAGGCCCCCTTTTACAAAGCTGTGCTAGCGGCTGTTGGTGCGGTAATGCCGACACAGCCTATTCACTTTGAATGGGCTGTTGGCATTGCTGTGCGGCTTTGTAAAAGGGGTCTTATAAATGTAGCAGGCAATGTTTAAATGAGAAAGTTTTTTTGGATATGGCAATACAATCCCATTAACCTCTGTTGCTTCATTCAGGTTGGTATATCAAACGATGTAAATAAATAAATATCATATTTCCTCGATTCTAAGATGCACTTTTTTGCTGGTTTGGAAAGTAGGTGTGGCTTGCATTCAATGACACTTTAGAATTGAGGTCCAAAATTTGAAATCACGTAGCCTAATTCCTTATTCTCTTCACATATCCACTGGGGACCTTGAGGATCTGCCCCAACTGCAACCAGTACAGGTACCATACCTGTTGAAGGGCTGGCAGGCAACAGACCTGCACAGTACACTCTGCGCAAACACGTGCAAAATGAATGTACGTCTTAGAATTGAGGACGTCTTAGATCAAGTGTTTTTCCCCTTTGTATGCAAAGGAGGTGTGTGTGTGTGTCTTAGGATCGAGGAAATATGGTATATTCATGTATCCACTGTTTGAGGACAATTCCATAACTGGTATCAGATTTGGGTGCCTTGATGCAGGCCACAGGACACCCAGATTCCATTATAAAGTACTAGTTCAAATTGTCATCTTTGTGCTTACATTGAGGTGGATCTTCTTATGTCAACCGCAGACATAAATGGGCATGTCTAAATGCAGTAACAGTATTCTGTAAGTTACACACATGAGTGGGAACCCAGCCTATGCCCCACCCACAGTCTGCCCATGTGTATGCCCCCTTGCTTTTACACTCTAACCCCCAGATTCTATATATGGCGTCCAGATTTGCACTCATTAAAATCTTCATTTGCATCTGGCTGCATTCTATTCTATAAGGCATAACAACAAGAAAATCCCAGCAGACTAAGTTTTTCTTATCACCAATAACAAAACATTTTCCACAGAACTTTAATATATTTATCTTTGAAACAGAACTTTGATATTTTGGCAAATTTTTGAAATGGATGTTCAGATAGTTTGGCAAATGTACTGCATTAAACATTTCTTCTTTGATCCATTTGTTTAAACATTTTTTTTAGAACAATATGCAATGTAAAACTGGAAGCATAATTTAGCTACTTAGCTTTTTAAAAAATGGAGCCTCTGCCAACATGGCCAAGTTTCGACTATTTCCTCAGGGTAGAAGTCTGAGAAATTCCATTGCAAATTCACTCTCATTCAGCATAAGGGGATCCTTCACATGCTCATCCTCAAATGAAGTATGTGTCATTCAATGCAAAAAGTCTGAAGAAGGGTGCTATATTGAAGAAACAAGCCAGATGCTAAAGATGAGGCTCAATTTACACAGACACAATATTAAACATTCCAATTCCAACCAGGATGTCACCTCTGTGGGATAACACTTTAAAAAACCAGAACACTGCATCAATGATCTTATGGTAAGAATACTGAAAGGATATTTTAAGACAATCCAGGAACGTAAGACCTTTGAAGTCAAAATAATGAAATATTCTGACACCCATCAGACAGGACTTAACACCACTTTTTATCCCACTATAAACCATAAAATTCTATTGCTTTGTCACTCTTATCAGCCATCCATTTCTCCCTGTCTCTCACCCATCCAGCTCTCCCTGTTTCTCACCTAACCCACCCCACCCTCATCCTATGAGACTGTCATTGGAATGTTTTTGTGTTTCACTTATATATTCAGATATTTGTCAACATTTGCTTATTTCTGATCTGAAGAAGAAGAGTTACCTTTCAAAGCTAATCAAAAAATGTATTGTTAGTCCAATAAAAAAAGGTATCGTCTTATTTTCTTTTCTATGTTTTGTTTTATTTCTATTTATTACCTTTAAAAGTGGAGTAACACAGCTACCACATCACTCTTCCCAAGCTTTTAGCTTCAGTCTCCAGGACAGCATTCCATCTACTTAAGAAAATGGAGCTTCATTTGTAGCTCCTTCTATCTTCCTCTTCCTTCCCTTCCTTGGAAATCCCACCAATCTACTAACCTGCTTCCCCTAGTGTTATGTACATTTCCCAAGAAAACCTGTAAGAACTTGTATCCTGACTGATCAGTCATTTCTGATCCACTTTAGATAGATTTTATAAATATACATGGACAATGCACAAGTGGACAGGATCCAGATTTGAAGCCTTGTCAGTTGGTGTTACTGATGCTAACGGTTATTCCCTTTGGAACTTCCATTTTGCAAAATTTTAAATTTCAACCCTGCTGCTTCTGATATATACATTGAAGAAAACCTTTCTTTTTTTATTTCTTATTTTTTGTGTAAAAGCTTCCAAGGAAGTAGACGTGGGTTTCTGCCAGGTACTTGTGACCTGGATTGGTCATTGTTGGAAACAGGATACTGGGCTAGTTGGACCATTGGTCTGACCCAGTATGACTTTTCTTATGTTCTTGACAGTCTTTATAGAGAAGGTGCTCTGTTTTTGCAACTATCTATAAATTTGTTGCTCTCATAAATGGAAGTGACATCACCACAGGTACAACATGATTGAAGCGGAGCATGTGTATGGTTCATTATATTATGCTTTGCCTTGGTCTAGAGGTCTTAGTGTTTCTTGGAGTCATTAAAAGCAAAAGCCAGGTCTACACTTGCCGCTTTCCACCTAATCACATGAACATTGCTTCGATTTTTCCAGATTTTGCTTTTTATCCACTCAGCTTCATGCTGTAAATCTCTTATCTGTCTTGTTAATGGAGAAATTATGTCATCTATCACAGAAACATTTTCCTCAGGCTTCTCAGCATTTACCTTATAATCCCCTACAGGTTTTAGTGATGGATCCACAGCTGAGGCCAGGTTTGAAATGTTTAGATTTATGCTATTGATTACCTGGGCTGTTCGACTTTACACCTACACGTAGAGACAGAGGTGAGCCACAAAAGGGTCAAGAGTTAGATAAGTTAAAGAAGCTGACTGTTCAGAGACGCCACATTGTAGTTTCACTAATCATGTTGTATAGGAGTCTTGGCCTTGGCTGGCACTGGTCACCATCATATAAGGCTTTGCAAAATTGTTAGCTTATGTTGTTACTTGATATATTGGCTTGGAAAAATTGTCTCAAGATTCACTTACAGTTATCCAGAAAATATATATTTATAATAGGGAATATCAGTGTACATGTATATATTTCTAATCCAGTTCTGTGAGAAGCAAAATCCACTAGTGTTGTTCTTCTCTCTTCCGTTACTGGTCACCTGTCTTTCCTTTTGTACCCACTTCTTCATCCTTCTTCACATTACCAGTCTCATCAGAGTATGGCTACCTCCTTTCCCCAGCCTGAGAAAACTTCAGAAGCACTGCCCTATATGATCTAGTTCTTCCACTCTGCCTGAATCCCCCCTCCCCAAAACCCCCCTAAAATTAGGTGCATATGATCTCTTTGAGACATTATTCTTTATTTATGGTTATTTCATAACAGCAATTAGAAAAACAATAAATTCAATAGCATATTAATAATAACTACTGAAATGATCTTCGCAAGACCCTCACCTATTCCAGTATGCTCACGCATTCAGGACCATACCATCTCAGAGGAGGTGTGCACCATTTGGTTATAGCATCCCTCTTCTGGGATGGCTGCAATAGTTCTGCCTTCCCTTTAAGTCAGAGGCCCCTAGTGAGTGTGGTGTGATGTGGATTTTGGGTTGCTGTGTAGATTTTGTGGTAAAAGCAGTGCATGTTTAAAGCTAGCTAATACCACAAGACTGCCAGAGGCTGTGGTAGCCATTTTGTTACAGTAGAGGCGACAGGCAAGAATGAGTGGGCATCAGTCCTGCTCTTTGGTACCCAGTGGACCATCAAGCATCTATAAGGTAGGCATAGGTGAGAGGGGGACTGTAAGAGTGAGAGGGGTGGGGTAAGTGGCAGGGGCTTGATTGTCCCTTTTGCACTTTGGGATTGGAAGGAAGGGAGGGGGATCAAGATTGTTTTACGCAAAACATAGAAAGTCAGATTTAGATGTTGTATCGAAAATGCCCTTCCACGTGTGTTTAGATTCATAATCAATTTATTTGAAGGAGTGACCTGGTGGTTACACCAATGCCCTGAAAACAAAGGAAACCAGGGTTTAAATCCCACAGACCCCAGTAACATTCCTTGTGTTGACAGGTATGTCATTTTATCTCTAATTGTCTTATGTACTATTTAGGCCCCTGTTTATTCACTCATGGTATAATATCTTGATTGTTAGCTATTTTATCACAAGAAACTTTATTACAGGCTTCCCCAACCTTCAATATATCTATATCTATGTATACTATACATATAGCACTAGATATGCAATGTATAAAAATAGCCCCTCTGTCCCTGCATTGACTCCCTGTCACTGATCCTTTAAAAAAATGTAGATGCCCCCATAGACATTCCCCACATCCCTAATCCCTTTGAAAATTGAAGACCCTTGAACCCACCCCCAGACTGATCCTCAGTTACTCATTAAATATTGGAAGGTCCCAAAATTCACCCTCCCCCCCAATTTCCAACCCCTTAATGCAAATCAAAGTCCTACCCCCAATCTTTGCTGGTACTTACTGCAGTATCCCTGGTGGGTAATCTCTTTCCCTAGACATCCATGCTTTAAAACTGGTACATAAAGGTCAGTCTGCCAAATAAATGAATGCTGCCTTAGTGGTAGTACTATGAAACTACTCCTAGGAGTCCACGGCATCCATTTTTCAAGTAGAAGATGCCAGGGAAAAAGTGATCAGGGATCACTCCTGCCTCCACTATCCTTTAGGGATAGGGGTTTGGGAGATAGGATTTGCATCAAAGGATAAAGAATCAGGTGGTAGGTTTAGGAGTAGGACTAATTTGTATTAAAGAGTGACTGTATGAACACTCACATCTTGAAGAGGTTAAAGAGATTCAAATGAGGCAAACATGGATATTTGAATTGAGTTGCAAAAGGATTGGATGTATTATTTCCAGTTCAACAAAGGGTTTAGATTTCATCTCAACTGGACCATCCACCCTTAACCTGGAGTTCTGTTATTCATGCTAAGAAAGCAGGAATATGTGCTCTAGGACTCCTTGAAGGGGAATTAAAGTCAGACTGACTAGTTGCGCTAGTGTGAGTTGACAATCATGAATTCAATTTTATGTCTTAAAATTACTGTGATCTATTTGTTCCCTCCCACCATCATTCTCAAAAACTCTTCAAATATAGTAGAAACAATTGTTTCTTCTAGAACAGTGTTTCCCAACTCCAGTCCTGAAGTACCCCTTGCCAGTCAGTTCTTCAGAATGAATATGCACAATGAAGTGGAGTGGAGGAGTGGCCTAGTGGTTAGGGTGGCAGACTTTGGTCCTGGGCAGCTCCTTGTGACTCTGGGCAAGTCACTTAACCCTCCATTGCCCCATGTAAGCCGCATTGAGCCTGCCATGAGTGGGAAAGTGCGGGGTACAAATGTAATAAAAATAAAATAATATGCATGAACTTCATTTGCATACACAGCCTCCATTATATGCAAATCTCAATCATGCATATTCATTGTGGATATCCTGAAACCCTGACCGGCAAGGGGCACTCCAGGACCAGACCTGGGAAACACTGTGCTAGAAATGCACAGAAACTTGCAAGAAACAGAAGTTTTTGTTATATCATACGGGCCCTCCCCGAGTGTGTTAAATAAGGCGTATCAATCACTTGTCACCTCCTCCCATCTCAATACAAGGTCCAAACAGAATAGAACTCATACAGGAGCTTGAGGTACAGCTTACAGGCAACAAGGATCAGCACAGATGTTTTGGGGGATGAAAAATATTTTGGTCTGTCAGGTAGGATTATTAATGAAGAGCCCCAAAGGAGTTTCTGTCATGCAATGGAAAGAGAAAGGACAGCATGGGAACTGAAGAAGAGAGAAAGAAAATAAGAGAAAATATATTTATACCACTCAGTCTCAACACCTAGTGGAAAGTGGAAAGAAATATAGATACTTGTCATGTGTGCTATAAAAGTATAGCACTATCAATGTATGGACTGTGTGTCATAGACTTGTTATGATGGTCAGGAGAAGCCACATGATATACTTATAAAGAGGTTATTATTTAGTCTGCAATGGGAGTCAGTAACAGAAGAATGATGTATCACATTGGCTGATAACTTCATAGAGCAATTACTGAACTTAAGACATAAGTACATAAGTATTGCCATACTGGGAAAGACCAAAGGTCCATCGAGCCCAGCATCCTGTTTCCAACAGTGGCCAATCCAGGCCACAAATACCTGGCAAGATCCCAAAAATGTACAAAACATTTTGTACTGCTTATCCCAGAAAGTGGATTTTCCCCAAGTCCATTTAATAACGGTCTATGGACTTTTCCTTTAGGAAGCCGTCCAAACCTTTTTTAAACTCCGCTAAGCTAACCACCTTTACCACATTCTCTGGCAATGAATTCCAGAGTTTAATCACACATTGAGTGAAGAAAATGTTTCTCCGATTCGTTGTAAATTTACTATATTGTAGCTTCATCGCATGCCCCCTAGTCCTAGTATTTTTGGAAAGCGTGAACAGATGCTTCACACCTACCCATTCAACTCCACTCATTATTTTATAGACCTCTATCCTATCTCCCCTCAGCCACCTTTTCTCCAAGCTGAAGAGCCCTAGCTACTTTAGCCTTTCCTCATAGGGAAGTCATCCCATCCCCTTTATCATTTTTGTCACCCTTCTCTGCACCTTTTCTAATTCCACTATATCTTTTTTGAGATGCGGCAACCAGAATTGAGCTCAATATTCGAGGTGCAGTCGCACCATGGAGCAATACACAAGCATTATAACACCCTCATTTTTGTTTTCCATTCCTTTCCTAATAATACCTAACATTCTATTTGCTTTCTTAGCCGCAGCAGCACACTGAGCAGAAGGTTTCAACGTATCATCAACGACGACACCTAGATCCCTTTCTTGGTCCGTGACTCCTAACGTGGAACCTTGCATGATTTGGGTTCCTCTTTCCCACATGCATCACTTTGCACTTGCTCACATTAAACATCATCTGCCATTTAGACACCCAGTCTCCTAGTCTCGTAAGGCCCGCTTGTAATTATTCACAATCCTCCTATGATTTAACGACTTTGAATAACTTTGTGTCATCAGCAAATTTAATTGCCTCACTAGTTACTCCCATCTCTAGGTCATTTATAAATATGTTAAAAAGCAGCGGTCCCAGCACAGAGCCCTGGGGAACCCCACTAACTACCCTTCTCCATTGAAAATACTGACCATTTAACCCTACTCACTGTTTTCTATCTTTTAACCAGTTTTTAATCCACAATAGAACACTACCTCCTATCCCACGACTCTCCAATTTCCTCTGGAGTCTTTCATGAGGTACTTTGTCAGACGCCCTCTGAAAATTCAGTTACACAATATCAACCGGCTACCCTTTATGAGCTAAAAGAAAACAATTTTATTTCCAAAGTGGAATTTTATGGTCAGGGCAAGCGAGAGGGTCCCCCTTCCCCCCAAAAAAATTATATATATGAAATATATGTAAGGTACCATTTGACTTATTTTCTGCTTTTTTGCTCCAAGAAGTGTATAAGCTAGCTTAAGAGAGAAGGGTGAAAACATACAATACAATATTAACACTTATATTCCACAATCACCCAATAAATTATGTGCACTTTTAGTAATGCTTAGTGTAAGCTAAATACTAAGAAGCCCATGGGTACACCTGAGTGCCCAGATGCTATGTAGAATACTATTTTAGTGCATAAATTTTCGGTACCTAATTTTTAGCACCCTTTATAGTATTGCTGCCTGGACGGTGGCATAAAAAATTTCTTATGACCTCCTGGCACTATCTATAGGGTAGAGCATTCTGACAAGTTCTCTGCCCGATATTGAAAGAGATTGTCACAGCCTTGGGCCATAACCCCGATACCCGACTCACCCTCCCTGGTGGTGGTGTCTTCCTGGGCATCTTCGGCGGTCCCTTGGCTTGATGCTCCATTTCCGGTATTGTGTTGGCTGACCCTGGACTCCCTTGGTGTGTACTATTGTGGACCTGCTCCCGGGACATTGTGATGCCCACCTTAGCCTGCACTTCTGGTTCGGGAGAGATTTAAGGGAGCCTTCTTTGTTCTTCAGGCACCTTCACAATGGCTCCTCTTGGTGCCTTACTTCAAGGTCCTCCTGCCTTGTGTGTGTGCCGGTGCCAATTCCTTGCTTTGGACCCAGACAGCCTTGGAACCTTAGACCTTGACTTGTCTAGCCTAATCTTAGGACCAGCCCTGCCTTGTCTTTATGTTTCTGCCAAGTGCCAGCCCTGCCTTGTCTCTAAGTTCCTAACAAGCTCCAGTCCTGCTTTATCTCTGAGTTCCTGCCAAGCTCCGGCCCTGCCTTGTCTCTGAGTTCCTGCCAAGCTCCAGCCCTACCTCCAGACTTTGCCTTGCCTTGGGCCCTTGTTCCGCCCTGAGTAATTGTGTCTTGCCTAGACCATGTTTTCCTTTGGGTCTTGCCTTGTCTTTAATGTCTAGTCCTAGTCTTGTCTGTTTTGTTTGTTGTCATGTCCAGTCCCATCTAGATCCAGTTATTGCATTGCCCTCATCTTGCATGTCTGGACCCAGTTTTAGCCTAGTTCCATAGGCCTGCAATAAACTTCCTGAGCCAGTACGTCAAGCTCCATCTCTGGTCATCTTCAAATCTAGGCTAAAAGCCCACCTTTTTGATGCTGCTTTTAACTCCTAACCCCTATTCATTTGTCCAATACCAATGTCTGTTTTCTCATTCCCACCTTAGTAATTCACTTATTCCTTATTTGTCCTGTTTGTCTATCCTGATTAGATTGTAAGCTCTGTCTAGCAAGGACTCTCTCTTCATGGTCAAGTGTACAATGCTATGTACATCTAGTAGCGCTATAGAAATGATAAGTAGTAGTAGTGATACTCTTGCCTTGTCTTATCTGGGTTCCAGTTCTAGCCCTGTTGCCTTGCTTTTCCTTGCCTCGTCTGGACCTGGCTCCTGTCTTATCTGTTTTGCCTTGTCCAGCTGTTTGCCTAGCATAGCCTTGCCTTGCTCAACTCTAGTTCTAGCTTTGTCGTGTCTAGTCTTGTCCAGTCCTGCCTTGGGTCTTGCCTAGGTTCACCTTGCCTTGGGCCAGTCCAGGGGACTTGTCTGCCACAGCTCTAACTGCGACCCAAGGTCTTGCCATCCTGAATCTGTGACAGAGATTTAAACGACCCAGAGAGGCTCCTGGCCATTTAAATAGCTTGTCCGGAGCTAACTGAATATTCAGTGACACTTAACCAGTTATGCAGCTGAATATCTGCAGTTAGTGCCTAGGCTGAAACTGGCCAACCTGTGGGTATTCCACAGGTGGAGTTGACACTTCTATGGTTAAGTGCCGACATTCAGCCCTTAACTGCATAAGATAATCACATAAAAAGCAGTCTTATCTTTGGGGTTAAGAACTAAATATTGCACCTAACTGCATAAGTTTTAGCAGCCAACATACAACTGGATATTCAATGCTGATGCCTGGACATGGCCTGGCATTGAATTTCAGGGAACAAGGGCATAGCCAGACCTTGAGGTGGGAGGGGGCCAGAGCCTAAGGTGGGGGGGCACATTTTGGTCTGCTTCCCCACCACCGCATCCCCCTCTGCCGCCTCACCGCCCTGCCTCTCATCACCCACTGCCGCTGCTGTACATCTTGACTGATGGGGGTCCCAAACCCCCACCATCTGAAGCACTACCGCCGCAAATACCTTGGCTGGTGGGGGTCCCCAACCCTTGCCAGCTGAAGCTTTTGTCCAGCGCTGGTCTCCGGCACCACTGCATTGCCTACCCTGCTCTCTTGGCGGCGCCGGAGACCAGCGCTGGATGAAGGCTTCAGCTGGTGAGGGTTGGGGACCCCCGCCAGCCAAACCAGGGGCCCAGAGCAAATTTGGGGGGCCCAGGCCCTCATGGCCCCGCGTAGCTATGCCACTGTCAGGGAATACAGCTGGCAGTGGACATAAAAATGTTGACTGCTGCTGGCTGAATATATATAGCAGCACTAACTATGTAATTTTTAAAAAGTTGTAGCTGGTGTTTAAAAAAAAAACCACTCACTATTGCCACAGAATATTGATTTGTAAACCTGTTAGTCCCAGTACTTCAAATTGGCCTTTCCATTGCTAGGGTGAAGAGATATTGAATCAGCTGCACAGAAGACTAAAATGAAGACCTGTTATCCATTTTTGTGAAATTATAGTTTCTTCCTGTTCCTTTGGTGTAATTGGAATTAAATTTATGAGCCTTTATTCCCAAGCAATTGTGCTTTTCTCACATTGTTTAACAACCCCCATCTAACCAAGCCATTACAGGGCCACATACCACAAGTCTTTTGGACTCCAGTCGCCATGAAAGCTGGATCTGACCATTAAGTGTCAGCGGAGCGCAATGGCTAAACTTTCCTCTACCTCCTATATCCAGGGCTGGGGTCATTTTCTAAAGCCTTTTCTGCACATCAAACCCGCTTTACACATGGAAAACACTTTTATAAAATTGTACTACCATATATACACCTAAAACTTGTACAGATAGGGACTAATTCTCAAAAGGTCGCTTAAAGTTAAGCACCAAAAGTATGTGCTTTAAGGACTGGATTCTATGAATGACGCCAAAAAAAATCGGTGCAGAAAAAACCTGCACTTAGCGCTATTCTATAACCCGCATCTAATTTTAGGCATGGTTTATAGAATACAAATAGCGCTGGACCCTTGACTAAATTTGGTACAACCATTTACACCAACTAAAACCTGGTGTAAATACCCGTGCCTAAGAATCACGGATCGGGCCTATTCTGTAAGAGTGCGCATAGTTTCTAGGAATGCCCATGACCCACCCATGCCCCTCCCATGATCTCACCACTTTTGAGATCCGCACATTAGAATTTATGCAGATCACTTTACAGAATATGCTTAGAAAGTTGCATGCACAAATTCTAATTAGTGCCAGTTAGGGTTGATAATTGCTCATTACTGCCCAGTTATCAGTGCTGATTGGCTTGTTAAACAATTAAGTTGCACACGCAATTTTGGTTGCATTGCCAAATTTGCATACGCAACTTAAGCAGCCCTATATAGAATCTAGGGATAAAGGTAAAATTGAATTATGTGTGTAATTGCCATTATAAAATACTAGCATAAGTTCACAGTTACAGGACTAACATTAAGCTTGCGCCTGGCAGTTAGGCACGTAACTGACAGTGTTCTATAACCCATACCCCTCCCACATTCACACCCTTTGGCAGTTGCACGCTAAAGAAATGTAGTCCCTTTTACTAAAATACACTAGAATCTAGGCTTAACATATGCTAATGCAGAATTTTACCATGATTTAATACTTTGTCCTGAAAAGGCCATTTTTTTAATGGGCCGAGAAACGGGCATGTGAAAAAATTAAAACTAGTGTGTGTCTATTTATGGCCTGAGCCCTTACCATCAGCCATTGACTTAGTGGTAAGGGCTCATATGCTACCCATGTGGTAACCATGCAGCATGCACCTACATGGCCACACTGCCGATTACCACTGGGAATGCTCCCGCACTAGAAAATAGAAAAAACATTTTCTACTGTGGGATTTGGCACGTGCCACAATTACCGTTGGGCGCATCTGCTACCCTGGTGGTAGTGCGATTTAGTGCATGCTACCTGCGCATTAGCCCTCCCGCAGCTTTGTAAAAGGGCCCCGTTAACTCGGAAGCATTTACTGCCTCCTATTTAGGAGGTGCTCAGTGCTTTTATGTTAACTCTACATTGTAAAATGCACACAAATTCCAAAAGGAACATAAAAAAGCTGTATTATGAACCTCAAGTGTAAAAAGCCCAACACTACAAATGATAAATAATAATAAATTAATGTGAAAGGAGGCCTCAGTGTGAATATATTGAGCAATAAGTGAAGCTGATTGCTTGGCCACAATGCTCCATACACTCAGAGTGGACCCTGTTTACTTAGATACACTCAAGTCCACAGCATCATAGGACTCCTTAGTGTGAAAAAGTACCAAATTAATTTGTGTGTAAATCACCTGAATTGTGAGTATTTAAAACACACGCTGTCCAACATAGCTTTAAATAAAGTAACTCCAATCCTTCCTAAAAAGTCCATGCAACCCCTAAATACTTTCCTTAATGCAACAGGGGTAATTGTCCAATGCATAAAATGCACTTATCTTTTCTGTGTCTTCAGAATCTTTTCACAAGGATCCTACCAGTTCTATAGACCCCCGTTTTGGAGAAAACGCTCTTTCCACAGGAACCCCCTAACTTCTCAATGGCCCTATCCCCAATGGACATCCATTTCTCATGAATTTTAGTGCAAGCTGTATGTTGGCATATCCTGTTCTAAAATACATCAGAAATGGATGTCCATATGTAACATATAGACTTGAATGTCCATATTCTGAGTTGAATGGCCTTTCTTAAAATATTTCATAGGTGAACAGTGGCATAAACAAAACATAGGTAAAAAGAGACTACCAGATGAACGCTAGGAAATATGATAGTCAGTAAGAGGTACCCTAGCTTGAAAAACAGTACAAAATAAGTTACTGACAGATGGACTGAAGATTCACCTGTGTACATATCTTAAGATTGTTCACAGATTGTAAAACAGTAACATAGTAAATGATGGCAGATAAAGACCTGAACGGTCCAACCAGTCTGCCCAACAAGATATACTCATTTAACATGGTATGTAATACTTTATATGTATACCTGAGTTTGATTTGTCCCTGCCTTTCTCAGGGCACAGAAAGTAAAAGTCTGCCCAGCACTGTTCCTGTACTAAAAGTTCTGAAGCTAACGTCAAAGCCACTTAAAATTTACTCTCCAGTCCATCCATATCTATTCAGTCACGATCAGGGCACAGACCGTAGAAGTCCGCCTTGCACTGGTTTTACTCTCCAAATACCGGCGTCGCCACCCAATCTCCGCAATTGTTGGAATGAAGAAGCTTGGAAGGTATCAACAATGCTGTTTGTTGACTGGGATGCACACATGTATATTTAAAAAACATTTATTTCCTGTCCATCTACTGTTCTAGGTGGGGTAAAAAATAAAGACTTTGAGGGGCATAATCGAAAGGGGCACCCAAGTTTTCCTGAGGACATCCTCGCAGGACGTCCCGGCAAAGGGGCAGGGAAACCCGTATTATCGAAACAAGATGGCCATCCATCTTTCGTTTCGATAATACAGTCGGGGACACCCCAATCGCAAAATTTAGGTCGACCTTATAGATGGTCGTCCCCGATTTTCAGCCATAATGGAAACCGAGGACGCCCATCTCAGAAACGACCAAATCCAAGCCATTTGGTCATGGGAGGAGCCAGCATTCATAGTGCACTGGTCCCCCTGACATGCCAAGACACCAACTGGGCACCCTAGGGGACACTGCAGTGGACTTCACAAATTGCTCCCAGGTGCATAGCTCCCTTACCTTGTGTGCTGCACTCCTCCAAACCCACTACCCACAACTGTACAACACTACCATAGCCCTAAGGGGTGAAGAGGGGCACCTACATGTGGGTACAGTGGGTTTCTGGTGGGTTTTGAAGGGCTCACATTTACCACCACAAGTGTAACAGGTAGGGGGTATGGGCCTGGGTCCGCCTGCCTGAAGTGCATTGTACCCACTAAAACTGCTCCAGGGACCTGCATACTGCTGTCAGGGAGCTGGGTTTGACATTTGAAGCTGGCATAGAGGCTGACAAAAAATATTTTTAAAGTTTTTTTAAGGGTGGGAGAGGGTTAGTGACCACTAGGGGAGTAAGGGGAGGTCATCCCCGATTCCCTCCAGTGGTCATCTGGTCAGTTCAGGCACCTTTTTGAGGCTTGGTCGTAAGAAAAAATGGACCAAGTAAAGTCGCCCAAGTGTTCATCAGGGACACCCTTCTTTTTTCCATTATCGGTCGAGGACACCCATGTGTTAGGCTCGGCCCAATCCCGCCTTTGCTATGCTTCTGGCACACCCCCATGAACTTTGGTCATCCCCGCGACGGAAAGCAGTTGAGGATGCCCAAAATTGACTTTCGATTATGCCGATTTGGGCGACCTTGGGAGAAGGATGCCCATCTCCCAATTTGTGTTGAAAGATGGGCGCCCTTCTCTTTCGAAAATAAGCTTGATAGTAAAACATAAAAATGCCTGATAATATACCAAACAAGATACAAGTATAAAGCAATAAAAACAGAAAACAACCACAGACTCTAAAAAAATGATTGCTTTGCAAATATATTGATCATTGTATCTATTTCTGTCCAAATACCAAAGGTGAAAACAGGTTGCAAATCAACAAGGGAAATTTCTGGTGAAAGAGTAATGATTTAAATGCTTCCTAAATGCCGTCCCATCTTAAACTCACTGGCAGACAGTTCCATTCTGTTGACCATGCTACTGAAAAAGCATGCTTCTGTGTCTCAGTTGGATTCTGAGTATGTGATGTATACCATGACCCATATAGTATCTCATATACACAGCTTTTGTGTGATGCAGTCATTCATGTATGCAGTGTCACTCATCTCCCTGCTGCTCTATCAAGGGAAATAGCAGTCAGAAGGCTCCATTTCCCTTGATGCTGATTAGCTTCAGATGCACAAACCAAAGAGTAGGGTAGGTAGGCTCATCGAAAAAACACAAGAGAGATGCAGAAGTACGCAAGATTTATTTAAAATACACCGTAAGACTCAACACAGAGGGTGTGTTTCAGGTGGTCATTTCTCCACAATTTCCTTTAGAACTGAAACTGCTTTTAACTTGGTATATGGTTGCCTTGCAAATCCTTCCATTCTCCTATTCACAGAATTGGATGGCCAGTAGCAAATAGTGCACACCAGATTTTCAGACTCCTGAGGCCCAAGTTCTGAAACATGGCCGCTGTGTCAAGTCTTATGGTGTATCTTCAATAAATGTTACGTACAAGAACTTCTGCATCTCCCTTGTGTTTTTTGGATCAGCCCAACTACCCTACTCTTTGGTTTGTGCATACTACATCCGTAGGGATTGAGCGTTCCTCTATGCCCAGTGGTTGACCACCCCCCCCCCCTCCTGCTGTTGATTAGCTTCAGATCCCAGGATGCAGAGAAAACAAAGCATGTTTTGCATGTTCTCCATAACATCATAATGAAACATTAACTAACTAAGGGATGTTTTTACTAAGCTGTGGTAAAAAGTGGCCTTAGTGTACCCTTATGCGAGTCTTTCCAGAGCACTAAGGTCATTTTTCAGCAGCCATTAAAACATCTTTTTTTTCTATATTTGCATTATTGGCCATGCGTCAATGTTGCCATTAGAATGCAGCCATTATTTAAAATTACTGCATGAGTACTTACCGCCACCCATTTTGTAGGTGATAAGAGCTCACGTAGTGTCTGTGTACTAACCAGTTAACATGTGGCAATGTAGACGCTCTAACTGGTTAACGCAAGAGCATTCACACTCCATCCTTGACATCCTTGTATGCTATTAGCGCACACAGGGGGTCTTTTACAAAGGCGCGGTAGCGTTTTTAGCATGCGTTAAACACTAGACACCCATAGGAATATATGGGTACCTCTAGCATTTAGCACACATTTATTTTTAGCACATGATAAAAATGCTAGCACACACTTGTAAAAGGCCCACACAGATTTCAAAGTTATCGCAGGGTGCATGAGTATGTCCCGCAGTACTCCATCTTTAGTTGCACTAGGCGTTAGCATGTAATGCAGCTTAGTAAAAGGACCCCTATGTAATTTTTTATAGCTTCTTTTATTTATTTGGTTAGCACCACTTCGATAACTGATAAGAAACTAAGGGGTCTTTTTACTACACAGTGACAAAAGGGGGCCTGTAATGATGTTGGCGTGTATTTTTGATGCGGGCTGAGACCCCCTTTTACCGCAGCGGGTAAAAGGCAGGATTTTGTTTTTAAAGAAATGGACGTGCAGCAAGTGAAGCACTTGCTGCACGCCCATTTTGGGTGGGAACACTTCCCGTCACCACACTACCCTGGTGGTAACTGGGCAGCGTGCGGCACTGCCCAATTACTGCCAGGTACACACCGGTGCTACAAAAATAAAAATATTTTTGTAGCGCCGGAAATGGCATGCACTGGAGTAGCCTGGCATTACTTCCCTTTTAGCGAGCGGTAAGCCCGCGTAGGGCTTACTGCTGCTTTGTGAAAGGGCCCATAAGACAAACAAACAAATATTCCACCAACCTCTACCCTGTCTCAGTGAATTCCAGACAAAACAAGATAACAAACATGAACACAAATGTAGTTCACATTACAAATAATAGATGTTAAAAAAAAAACCTGATTGATAATGAGGCATGAATACAAAGGGTATATGAAGTGATGGGTGTTTTATGACTTTATTCCAGATTATTTAGTTTAATTATTTACGTTATGAACACCAGTCCTCTCATTAAGATCGAAGGATCGTTGTTTATTACAATTTCTGCCTGTAAAAAATGTGAGGTATAAATCCTTATCATAGTTCCAGTCTTGTATACTGTTCAGTAAAATGTTGGAATTCTCTTCCTTTGGAGTTAAGAGTGATGACCTCTTATTTTAGATTTTGTAAATTGTTGAAAGCTCATTTATTTTCTACATATTTGATCTAGTTTTTGACCAATTATTGATAAGGTATAGTTCAGGTAACAAGATACTTGTATGATTGTTGTACTTTTCCTAATGATGGCCTAGATGTTTTTACTTATTTTGTGATCCACATTGATCCTTTGTGGGTAAGTAGTGGAATATAAATTTGTATTGTATTGTATTGCATCACACAGTGCCAAAACATAGTAGATGATGGCAGAGAAAGACCTGTACGTTCCATCCAGTCTGCCCAACAAGATGAACTCATATGTGCTACTTTATATGTATACCTGACCATGATTTGTCCCTGCACAGACCGTAGAAATCTGTCCAGCACTAGCCCCGCCTCCCAACCACTAGCCCTGCCTCCCAACCACCGGTGCTGCCACCCAATCTCTGCTAAGCTTCTGAGGACCCATTCCTTCTGAACAGGATTCCTGCTCCACAAGTACTGGACTTAAGTAGATTATGACAGACCTGACAGCGCTATCAAATGGCAGAACAAATAGAGCTGAAAAGTCCCATACCACAGTGATAGGCACTCTGCTGCCATTATGCAGCTGGCAGTTCTCTCTGAGAGCTTGGGTACATCACCCACATTCATGAAACAGTCTGCTTAGCCTTCTGCTCTCAGGGTCTTACAACAAAGTGTTTAGCCTCTTGGTGGGGAAGAGTGATAAGCTACCTCGAAATGAGTGTAACCAAGGTTGCTGCGGGCAGAGAAATGTATATACTTTTAAAAATCCTATCTTTCCCATCTGTCCTTTGTGGTATATTACATCACTCCTCCCCCTCCCCCAGTCCTGAAGGGACAGGGCTTTGATTTAAAGTGTGGAGCATCAGTGTTGTGTGTGTGACAGAGGTGAAGTCTGTATGAGGAACCTGAAGAACGTAAATTGAATCTTTTAGGGAAGGATAAAGATGGGGAATTGAGTCACTAAGGGCTGTGTTTTGTTAAGTGGAAGTGGAAGTCCCTGATGGTGGAGATTTATCACAGTGAGGTTGATTAAAGATGTTGCTTGGAGTCTCTGAGGAGACTGTGGCACTGAAGCTAAATGGCTGCGGAGATACCTGGGGAAAAAAATTGCTTTGCTGTTCTCCATCTTCCCGTCTTGTATACCTTCATCTTTCTCCTTCATTTTATCATTCTATCTTTTCTCCCAGTCTTTCCTGAAAGCTTTTCGTTTTATTACAAGCAACAAATCCCCTGTCCAACGCTTATAAGGAAAGTTGAAGTTCATGCCCGGGACAATGGCAATTGGATCCATGTCAGTGCTTTTTAAAATGCCAGCTGTTGTCTGTTTTTTTAAATATTTGGATATTCATCATTGGGCTATACATGGATACTGGCGCTGAATATCTGAGTGAAAGTTGGCTGCTGGCATGTATCCAGGTGCCAGCAATATTCAGACTGGTATCCAGTGGTGTTCCTTGGTCGGCTGCCAGCCGGGGTGGATTGCTGCTACACCCCCTCCCCTCGGGTGCAGCAAGACACTCCCAGGGTGCAGCATCATACCCCCTCTGGCGCATCACCTCCAAGCTCCCCCCGGGTGCATTCTTCTTACCTGCTGGAGTACTGGGAGCAGCCCCGCGGTTGTCAGATCTGCCGGTTCCCTGTTCTCTCTGCCCCGGAACAGGAAGTAACAACAGAGGGAGCAGGGAACCAGCAGATCTGACAGCCATGTAGCTGCTCCCTGCACCCTTTCTGCAGCATGCACCCAGGGCAAACTGCACCCATCGCCCTGCCCTTGGTGTGCCGCTGCTGATACCTGGATAATTACTCCAATAAAGGGGTCCTTTTACTAAGCTGCATAAAGCATAACACTCACCTAATGCAGCAAAATATGGCCTCATGTGTTATTGTGGGATGTGCATTCAGGAACCATGAGGTAAATACTTTTTTGGAATCTTTTAGGGGGGGTGTCGAGCAGAAAGTGTGCTCTCCTATGCTGTCCAGTTAGTGCATCTACATTACCAAATGCTAACTGGTTAACATACGGCTAACGCAGGAGCTCTTGCCACCTACAAAATAGGTAGTGATAATGTAGCAGGGGGTTAAAGAGGGAAGAAAAATTAAAAATAAACTTTTTATAAATAAACTTACCTGGGGTCTGAGGGGTCCTGCCATTTTCGGGGGGTCCGTGTTGCAGGGGGCAGAGTCGGGATGTTCAGGGCCGATTTTAGACCCATTCGGGAAGTGGGGGAGCGCTTTGGGGTTCGGGTGGCGCGGGCCCTTCGATAGGGCCAGTGGCGCCATTGTTTTGCATGGCCGGGGACGATTGGGGACGTCCCCGGACCAGAGAAGATGGGATCGGGTCTGGTGGTGGGCGCAGAGGCGCCGAAGAAGCAGGCGAGGCCCGTTCTGCAGGGCCGGAATGAAGAGGAGAGGCGGGAGGAGCGAAGGAGTTCGTGCATGAGGCAGCGCGCCTCATGCACGAATCGGCGGCACGCATCGGCGAAAAAACTCCGTATAGGCCGAAGCCGGGGCCTAAATTTTGAGCCTGCTTCAGAGCTTTTTTGTTTTTAGCTCCGTTTTGGTTTGGAGACGTCCGGGACCATAATGGAGGGAAGTCTAGACATCAGAAGAAAATCATCTTCAAGGTAAGGGGGTTTTTATTTAACAATTTTAGTTTAATTTTAAATTGTGCAAATGTGTTCTTTTATTTTTAAAAAATAAAGGGTTAAAGTTTTTTAAATTCTGATTTTGGTTTTGTGTTCGGGGAATTTTTTAGAATTTTTGTGGTGAGTTAGTTTTTGAATTTTTAATTTTTAAATAGGGGTTTTTGATGGGTGTGGGTTTAATAGGGTTAGGAAAGAGTTAATTTTTTAAATTTGACAGGGTAGGTCCGGGAGGGGATTTAAAAATTTTGGGGATGATTTTTGATTGGATTTGGGATTTTGAGAAAGGTTTAGGATAGGTTATTTAGGGGCGGACTTTGGAATTTGGGATTTTTAAAATTGGAAATTAGGGGTGTGTAGGGAATGTGGGGTTGGATTTTTGGTTGGAGTTGGAAGTATTTTTGATAATTTTTGGCAAAAATGTATGGTTTCCATTATTTTCAATGGGAAAAGTGGTTTCAAAATGGAGCTGGAGCAGCGCTGCCCAACATTCCGCAGGTCAGCTCAGCCAATTCGGAATGTTGAAAAGGGTTGGTGATTGGCTGAGTGGACCTCGGAATGGCAAGCCAGGCTGGTCTCCTAGGAAACGGTGGTTGCAGGCAGTTGGGGAGAGTGTGTTGGACAGTCTGAGAGAGAGGAGGTGTAGTTGGTGATGTGGAGTATTGTATGGTGTTTGAGAGGTTTAATTTGAGAGATTTTATAGTGAAATTGGTTAAGGCTTAGTGGGAAGGTTACAGATTAAAAGAGAAGATTTTTAGGGTGTTTTAGTGGGATTTTTGGGGTTAAGGGGCTAATTATAAGGGAAATAGGGGAAGGGTCTAGAAAGGATTGTTTAGGAAATAGTGTAGATAAGCAAGAGTTAAGCATATAGGGATAGGGGTTAAGTAGGGGTTAAGTTGTGGGTTAATAGGGGCACAGCTTAGGTTTAAATTGAATGGTTTGTGAAATGATGATATGCATTGTGAATAAATGGTGAAAAGAAGAAAACTGCCAAACACACCTGTGTTAGTGCTAGTTAGGGAATAAAAAAATTTAGGTAGAGAAGGAAAGAATCTGACAGAGAGGGAATTTGAAATTATTTTTTTATTTCTTCAGCCAGAAGGCCACAGTGAAAAAAAAACCATTTGCTTCCCTGAAGTGCAGAATCCTTATTGACTTAAACAGAGTAGATAGGGTCTTGCTTCCATTTACTTTAAATTTAAGGAAAGGTTTAGGAAGAAGAGTCGTGCACACATTCTTCTGAAGACGACTGCAAGGGCCCCGATGCAAGAAAGATTTCGCTGCACGTTTGGGAGAAAAGAAGTCTGAAGCATCAGCAGCTAAGTGACTGTGGAGAAAAATGGGACTGGGGTAAAGGATAAGGGAAAAGAGAGAGAGATTTACCTGGGAAGGGAAAAGGAAAAGAGAAAGAAAATAAATAAAGCACTTACCTGTTCCTGTAAAAAGTGAGTGGAGACGTCTCCTGAAAAACATAAAAGTTGACACAAAGTATCAAATTCAGAAAGAAAGTTAACCAAAGGGGCATTAAGAAGAGTTTAAAAGGGGAACAGAATTAAGGAAAAAGAAATGTAATACTTATCTGACTTCTTTAATCTGATGCAGAGGTGTGAACTCCTGGAAAGAAAAGAAAGTATTTTTTTTTAGTTGACTGTGGGGTTTGTTGTACAAATTTTAATTGCATTAAAATTACTTTGTCTATTTCACTGAAAAAGGGGTACTAATAAATGTTACTTTGTTATTGATAAAAAAAAAACCTGTTGCTGTTTGGGTTTGTACGCTCAAGCAAGCAAGTATCCTGAAATTTAGTTTCATTTCCTCACTGAGTCTGAGTGGCTGAGTGACGTGGTTAGTTATTGTACCCACTCCTCATTCTTGGTGTCAGGTGTTCCGACAAGGCTGGCACGACTACAACCATCAGGCTGTTGGAACACCGTCATCTTATACATCACACTCAAGAGTGTGGGGGGGGGGGGTAACAATAAGCACCTCCGCAGTAGTTTTTAAAAATGGCCGCATGCTATTGGTCACAATAATAAAAAAAATAAATTGAGGGGTCTTTTTACTAAGGTGCACTGAAAAATGGCCTACGCTGGTGTAGGCATGTGTATTGGACGTGCGCGGGTCCATTTTTCAGTGCACCTGCAAAAAAGGTGTTTTTTTTGTCCAAAAATGGATATGTAGCAAAATAAAAATTGGTGTGCGTCCATTTTGGGCTTGAGACCTTACCGCCACCCATTGACTTAGTATTGACTAGTATTTTTGAAAGCATAAACAATCGACTCACCTCTACCCATTCTACTCTTCTCGGTATTTCATGGACCTCTATCATATCTCCCATCAGCCATTTCTTCTCCATCCTGAAGATCCCTAACCACTTTAACCTTTCCTCATAAGGAAGTCGTCTCATCCCCTTTATCATTGTCATCGCCCTTCATCTGAGTCTTCTTGTAGTGATGTTCTATACTCTGGTTTAAGCTGCATGCCAATCACACCCAGTGAAAGAGCAGAACTCAATATCCATTACACTGTAGTTCAAGTACTGAGTAGGTGGAGTAATCTCCATTGCCAATAGATTTTAAGATCAAATTAGTTGAACATCTGTAATGGTTAGTTTTATGCAGATAGAGGAAGATGTACTGGATAAGTTTCAGAGAAGGGAACCCAAGGATGCAAAGCTTGTGTCCTCAGAAATCTCTAGGTGGATCTGAGATGGGGGGAGGGGGAGAAAGCGAGTAGTGATGCTTGAGAGGAGCAAAGAGTGCATGTGGGTGCATAGACAATGATAAGGGATGCTAAGTAGGAAAGAATACCAGAGAAAAGTGCAGGCCTCCATATTTATAGTGAACTCTCCCAGCTCAAATGTAAGAAAGCACAAAAAACCTGGCTCTTGAACCTTGTCTTTGGCTTACTCCCCCTCCCCCAAGCAGGGTTTCTGCAGATTATCTGACTCTTCTTTGCTTTTTACTTCTGCTATCAATACTTTATTTTGATTTTCACTCCTATCAGTATTTTCTTTGCTTTTTACTTGGCCTATTAATATTTTGTTATTGTTGTTTCTGGATTGCTCATTTTGTGTGCTTTCATTTTTCTCTTATGTCATCATGGGAGCAATGCCATTGAGAATGCATGCTCTTTCAAATAGTGCACCCTCCTTCCCGATAATGCATGCATGCAAGCTCAATTTGTACATGTATGGTAGTTCATGTATGTGTGCACTTTTGAGAAAGAGTGCACACTATTATTGGCCAATTAACCCCCCACCCACCCACAATATACGCTGTTTTAATCCCACCCGAGGTAAGAAGGACTATTTTGCTCCCAGCATGGGGAGGAAGAAGGAATATTTTGTTCATATTGTACGTGGGCAAGGTCCCATTTGTTGTGCATTCAGTTTTTTAGCTAGTTTTTCTTACACCAAATAATTAGGATTGAATGACCTCTGACGCAGGTGCTGTGCACCGAAACACAGCCTGTGCCAGATCAGTGATGAGAGACTGATGTACAAGATTCATGCTGTACAATTAAAGGACTTGCCCTGCTTTTGAAGGCTCCTAGTACTTTTTTTGCTTTATGAGATATGTTTTTGATATTTTTTCCCATACCAATGCAAATAGAAGCCCATGTCTATTAGTTAACTGGTTAGAGGATGGAATATCACTGCTAACTGGGTAACGTCCAATTCTACCTAAGCTCTGCCCCAGACCACTCTGGCATTATCTGGATAGGATAGGAGGGGTGTTAGAAATCATTTTCAGTGGCATTATCCAGATTTTCAGAAAGCACTAAAGACAGACCTGTTCAGAAGAGCATACCCCACTGACCCAACATAAAAATATCGGTCACTTGTGACACAACATAACCAAAGACTGCAACGGACATTCCCCCTTTCCCTCTCTAAGTTCCCCCCAACTGTTTCCTACCATACATATACCTCATTATACCACAAAATCACTTTGTATTCATTCATACTATGTATTTGTTCTAACCGTAATCGGCTAACACCGTTAACGGTTATATGTAAGCCACATTGAGCCTGCAAAAGGTGGGAAAATGTGGGATACAAATGTAACAAATAAAATAAATAAAGATGCCAAATGGTCCTCCATCAGCACAGATTATCCAGGAGTCTCAGTTCCTGAAGACTAGTGAAGAAATGTAAACATGATAGAAAATAATGGCAGATAAAGACTCTATGATATATCCCAGGGGTGAGTAACCATGGTCCTTGAAGGTCACAACCCAGTCAGATTGCCAAGATTTCCACAATGAGTATGCCTGAGGTTGATTTGCATTTACTGCTTCCACTGTATGCAAGTAGATCTAATGCATATTCATTGTGGAAATCTTGAAAACCCAACTGGGTTGTGGCCCTCAAGGATCGTAGTTGCCCACCCTGATCTATCCAGTCTGTTCATCCATACAATCTACTATCCTTTCCTCTTCCTTAGACATCCTACATGCTTGCCCAATGCTATCTCAAATTTAGAAACAGTCTTGATTTCCACCACCTCCACTGGGAGGCTGTTTCATGGATCCACCATCATTTACAGATTTCTCGAGTCTATCCTCTTTTACTTTCATCCTATGCCTTATTATTCCACAGCTTCCTCTCAATTGAAAGAGACCCACCTCCTGTGCATTTATGCACAGAAGTATCTTCCTTCTGCCACCTTTCTTCCAAAGTATACATACTGAGGTCTTTAAGTTTGTCCCAATACGATTTTTGATGAAGATCGATGGCCATTTTAGTAGTGATCTCTGTTCAACCCAATAAAAATATATCACCTTATACCAGGGGCGTAGCCAGACCTCGGCAGGAGGGGGGGTCCAGAGCCCAAGGCGGGGGGGGAGGCGCACATTTTAGCCCCTCCCCCTGCCGCCGACTCTCCCCACCACTTTCAACCTCCACCACCGCCAGGTACCAATCCCCGCCAGCCTTAGTCTTCTTCAGCGCCAGTCTCCGGCGTGTTCGTTGATCTGTGCTGTGAGTCCTGACAGACGTCCTCAGATGTTAGTCAGGCCTCACAGAACAGATCAGTGAATACGCCGGAGACAGGCGCTGAAGAAGACTAAGGCTGGCGGGGGTTGGGGGCCCCTGCCAGCAAAGGTACCTAGTGGCAGCGGGGGAGGGTTGGCGGCAGGGGGGTCAAAAGTAGAGGAGGCCAGGGCTAAATCTGTGGGGGCTCATGCCCCTATGGCCCCACCTAGCTATGCCCCTGCCTTATACTTTTAAAAAATTGTTGTCAACCTATTTTCCAATAAATATGAGGAAATACTTTTTTCATGGAAAGTATGTTGAACATGTGGAACAGAATACAATGGGGATGGCCAACAGTGCCAGAATTCAATCATGTGTAGAACAAAGGAATTTCATTGGAAATGAGGAGAGCAAAGGTTGAGTAGAGCCTGCAGCAGACCAGCAGGCGAATACAATGGGACAAACAGTGCAATTTCCATATTTTAGAAGACCACTAATTTCCTCGAGGCTTGTGTTTATTCTCATCCTCAGCCCTGCCATTACTTGGGTTTGGAGTTTGAATGATCCTAACAAACAGAGCTGTTCTTTGATAGCTGTTATTTCCTTAATTATATTGTGATCATTTATACTAGCATATTAGATGAACAGTAAGAAGGAAATGCTGAATCTGGCAGGGATCAGAGCTTCCCCTTAGAGAGGGCTTTCAGAGGCCAAGGGGAAGTGTGAGACTCTTTGTAGCTAACAGACTTCTACTAGGAGATAGATATTATGTTCAGATAATGGATATAACCCAGATTTCATTTAGAATTGAATGCTTTGCTAAGTTCCAACTCACAAATTGTTTTCTGCCAACTATGCAAAAATGAGGAGTGAACTGTCTGTATAAATTGTAATATAGGATAACTTTGCTGGTTGATTTACTAAAGAAGCAAAAAAGATGGCATTACATGCATTTAGAACAGAGTTATTATAGTGGTAAAGGATCCACTTTCAAAGGCTGCACCAAAAATAGAGCCCCATTTACTAAGCTGCACTAGAGGTGCGTTAATGCTTTTAGCATGCGCTAACCATTAGCGTGTGCTAACTATGTAGGCACCCACAGTATTCCTATGGGCGCCTACACAGCGCTTGCTGGTGTTATATCCCGTTGGAATATAACACCAGCGCACCTTAGTAAACAGACCCCCATAATCCCCTTACTGCAATGTCTGGAACAATGGATTCTTAGGATGGGACCAGCAATAGCTGGGAGGTCAAGGCCTAGAAGTCCACTCACACCCCATAATCTACTCAAAAATAGTCTACCATCCAGGAGTCTGTTCCAAAACCAGAGTAAGTTTATGGTCAGCTGCAGAGTAGAAAAAAAGATGGCTACACTACAAATTAAACAATTTCCATAAGTTTTTAGCAATTTTTCATGTCAGAACTAGAAAACACATCAAGTCCACCAACTAACCCAAACTGAAATTTCTTAAGCACTCCCTGAAGGAGTCTCCCTTTTCTTCCACTTGAGTCTTTCCTCCCTCAATCCCAGGAAAAAAGTATGAAAGTCCTCTTCTCCCTCTTCAAATAGAAAAAATAATTTCAATAACCTGTTAGAGGACAATGTCCAAGGACTAAGCTCCTATTCCTTAAACATAGGCATATTCACCCCTCATATATACTGTTCTTGAAAGCACCTTGTTTTCAACTGTAATAGAACTTATTGAAGATAGTGATGGAACAAAATGTTTTGTTTTTAATATAACACACTTTTTCTAAGGATAAAAGTTGAGACCATTACTGATATCCTTTCTAAGATGGTGTTCATATACTGTAATAAAACAATATGTTCTGCCCCCATGCATGCATGGAGGTGGCTGTTTATATATATGTTAAGCATTGTTACAGATTACATTTCCTGCACCTTTAAGAAGGCTGTGCCCTTGAACTACAAATCCATGTTAAATCTATGTAATCCTGTAGTTACATGTAATAGGCTTGTTCAGAGCACATGATCAGCTCCCTGTCTTATGGGACTCTTTCTATTGGCTTGCTGTGTTCTCTCTGCATGCTGGGCTAGTTACACCCCTCCCCCCTTCTCTTCCCATGGGGTCTGTAAGAGTTAGTCTGCAGCATTGTTCTCTGTGAACTGAGATTGCTTATGTTGTATTTTGCTATATGACCCCTTGAAGCTACTGTGATGCTATCGAGATTTCAACAGTGTAAAATTATAAATAGCATCTCTACTCAGTGTGCTGTTGAATTACTCCCAGCTTCTCTCTTGCATGGAGGGAGAACTGGTGAACAGACTCTCAGTTTGCAAAGCAACAACTCTTGTCCAGCACATCTAAACTGTAAGTTATTTTTCCTCGTTTGTTTACTGCATTAAAGAATATTTTGGTTCAAGGGTTAAGAACATAAGTGTTGCCATACTGGGACAAGCTGAAGGTCCATCAAGTCCAGTATCCTATTTCCAACAATGGCCAATCCAGGTAACAAGTGCCTGGCAAGATCCCAAAACAGTAAAACAGATTTTATACCACTTATCCTAGATGTAATGTATCTCCACGGAGAGGTGAGCCCTTGAACACGATGAAGGAAACCCTTACCGGGCTGTCGGCCAAAACCCTGAGTCCTCTCTGTGCCTCCCGCCGTTCCCCAGGAGTTGAGCCCCTGAGTTCGGGCAGCCAGCAACAGAGAGAACAAAGTCCAGCACAAAGTCCACAGGGTTAGACCAAGCAGCAGGTCACAGCAAACCAGGGCTAGGCAACAGGTCAACACCAGGCAGCGGTCACTAGAAGGTCCAGGAACAGGCAGGGATCAGTACCAGGCAGCGGTCAAAAGCAGGTCCAAGAACAGGCAGTGGTCAGTACCAGGCAGCGGTCAAAAGCAAGTCCAGGAACAGGCAAAGGTCAGAACCAGGTATCCGTCAGAAGTAGATCCAAAGCACTGCTACTAGTCAGCGAACCGAGTAGTCTGTCGCGTTCTCGAGGACCTTGGCATTCTGTCAGGCTTCTTCCCCGGGAACCCTGGGTACACGAGTCCTTGGACCACGGCCGAGGAGCGGCAGTGGCAGGCAAGATCACCTTCGGAGCAGTGAAGAGACAAGGCTGGACTGGAGTCCTGCACTGGAACACTCGGGACTGGAACGCACCGGACCGGAACACACTGGAGTAGGCTTCACCTACGCTTAGCTGCCTTTCCCCGAGGGTTGAGCCCTCAGGTTCGAGCAGCCGGTAGGGCTTACAGGAAAACCAGAACTGGAACCAGCAACAGGAACAACCGGAGTCAGGATCCAGCAGTGCTCCCAGGTACCTAGGCTAACGTGAGACAGGCAGGCAGGGAATGTCCGGGTTCTGGCAAACGTCCGAGACAGGTGGCTGGCAGAGAAGATCTGAGTACAGGCAATAGGCAGAGACAGGTGGCTGGCAGAGAATAACTGAGTATAGGCAATAGGCAGAGACAGGCGTGGTCAGGTTCAAAGCAGGAGTCTCTGGGCAGGCGGTAGCAGAGCAGTAGATAGGTACAGGCAAGGGTCAGAACCAATAGCAAGACTAGGGCTGGAGCTCCAGTAACAAGGAGACCTGGCAAAGGATAAGACTAGGGCTGAAGCTCCAGAAACCAAGGAAACCCCACCGGGGAAAACCAGAGGCTAAACTCAGGAGACCTGGAAGCTGTACACAAGCTAACAAGCAGAGCAGTGCCCAAGCTAACTAGGCAAACACTAGGAACTCACACAGAGCAAACACAGAAGAACTAGTAAGCTGTACACAGGCTACCAAGCAAGGCTGTGCCCAAGCTAACTAGTCAAACACACACTGAACTGGACAATGTAGCAGTGCACAGAGCACTCTAACATACCAGGGACCTTAGACGATGCAAAGGCAAGGGCTGCAGTCTCCAAATGATTAATAAAGCCCTTCAACACCAGAGGCACAGCTGCAGCAATCTCCTTGCCTCCAAACAGAAGCTTGACACACAGAGAAATCAGCCCCACAGGAAGGAATAGCAGGAGCCATCTTGGATACTGGCATAGAGGAATCGGCAGCCATCTTGGAAGAGGCATAGCCCACACAGGTGAGGTCCAGTAAGGCAATCAGCACACAGAGCCAGAGAGCAACTAAGACAGAGACAGACACAGAGACAAGCAGAAGCCAGCACAGCCACTGACTCCCAGAAACAGGGTACGAATGAGGGTGGTCACGGCCACAGACGTGACACTAGAAATAAGCAGTGAATTTTCCCAAGTCTATCTTAATAATGGCTTATGGACTTTTCTTTTAGGAAATTAGCCAAACCTTTTTTAAACCCTGCTAAGCTAATTGCTTTAACCATATTCTCTGGCAATGAATTCCAGAGTTTAATTACACGTAGAGTGAAGAAATGTTTTCTCTGGTTTGTTCTAAATTTACTACTTAGTAGCTTCATTGCATGCCCCCTAGTCCTAGTATTTTTGAAAGCGTAAACAAGCAACTCACTTCTACCCATTGTACTCTACTCAGTATTTTATAGACTTCTGTCATATCTCCCCTCAGCTGTTTCTTCACCATGCTAAAGAGCCCTAACTGCTTTAGCCTTTCCTCATAAAAAAGTCATCCCATCCCCTTTATCATTGTCATTGCCCTTCCTCTGAGTCTTCTCATAGTGATGTTCTATACTCTGGTTTAAGCTGAATGCCAATCACACCCAGTGAAAGAGCAGAACACAATATCCATTACACTGTAGTTCAGGTACTGAGTAGGTGGAGTAATCTCCGTTGCCAACGGATTTTAAGATCAAATTAGTTGAACAACTGTAATGGTTAGTTTTATGTAGATAGAGGAAGATGTACTGGGTAAGTTTCAGAGATGGGAACCCAAGGATGCAAAGCTTGTGTCCTCAGAAATTTCTAGGTGGGTCTGAGATTGGGGGGGGGGGGGGGAGGAGAGAGCGGGTAGTGATGCTTGAGAGGAGTAAAGAGTGCAGGTGGGTGCATAGGGAATGATAAGGGATGTTAAGTAAGAAGGAATACCAGAGAGAAGTGCAGGCCTTCATATTTATAATGAACTCTCCCAGCTCAAATGTAAAAAAGCAAAAAAACGTGACTCTTGAACCTTGTGTTCAGCTTACTCCCCCTCCCCCCAAGCAGGGTTTCTGCAGATTATCTGGGCCATCTTTCCTTTTTACTTCTGCCATCAATATTTTATTTTGATTTTCACTATCAGCATTTTCTTTGCATTTTACTTGCCCTATTCATATTTTATTTCATATGATTTTTTTGTTATTTTAAACTGTTGTGATACACCTCTTGGTGTCAATAGTGGTATATCAAGGGTTGCTAAATAAATACAATTTCTACAGTTTGTATGATTCTTTAACAGCCTTCTCTTACAAATATGATTCCTTCATTTCCCCCCTTTCCTTCCCCTCTCCTATTGTTCTCTCACACTCAAGATTTTAGTCAGAAATCTGAATATTAGGGCAGTCAGTAGAGACTAGGGCTGGAGGTAAGGTTTTGGTGTCCACAGGCAAGCCCAGATAGCAGATCACTGATGGGCCAATGATCAGAAGCCTCGCGCTGTTCCAAACAGCACTCTAAAAATAGGGCTGGAATATCATGGGGCTATAACGCCTCTATTATCAAAGCTAATAGCATGCAAAGTATGTGTGCTATTAGCCCTGATCATAGGGGTACTTCTCTGATCATGAGGTTACTTCTGCAGGAGGATTGTGCCTGGGCATGCGCCCAAGGCACAGTCCTCCCGCAGAAGTTGTTTGACAGGTCTGGGCTGTCAAAAGCTCAGATCTGTCAAACAGCAGAAGAGGTTTGACAGGTCTGGGATTTTCTCTGGACCTGTCAAACCTAAGCCTGCCACCCCCCCCCCCCCTCAAACACAAGATCTGGAAGTCCACCTACCCGCAAAGCACAAAAATCCTGGTGGTCCAGTGGGACCGCTAGCTTCCCCTCCCACCCCCCCACATTGAACAAAAATGCCCTGGTGGTCCAGTGGCACCGCTATCTATCCGCCCCCTATCCCCGGCAGCCTACCTCTCCGTAGTCTTGGTAGTGGGAGGAGGGAGGGACTAGCACTCCCTCCCTCCTCTTTGGGTGCCTTCTCAAAATAGTGGCATCCCGCTCCCACCCAGTGCATCCTGGGATGCACTGGGTGAGGCTTAACTTCCATATATGGGTTAAGCCTTGCCCGGCACATCCCAGGATGCACCGGGCAGGGTGAGACACCGCCATTTATATATTGGGGTGAATATTCAAATATATATATATATATATATATATATATATATATATATTGTAAGGAGGTTGGAGGGTCTAAGCAGCTCAGGAGGAGGTATGGGGCCAGACTACATTCCCCACAAGGCCCTGAGAGAAGGGATTGGGGTGGTAGGTCCCAAAACCCGGTATGGCCCCCACGTGGAAGGGAGGGGGAAAAGGACTGGAGAGAGCAGCTGCGATGGCAGGTGAGGGCCAGAAGGGGGAGCAGGGATGACAAAGCTCAATACCCGTGGGTTAGAAATCAGTACAAGATTCCTTCCACCTGGGAGGGGGAGGAGGTCTCCAACCAACAGCCTAGCAGAGAAGCAGAGTTAATGGTGTGTTTGGAGGAAGGGGAGGCTGGAGAGACCCACACACCAGTTTTGGAGGAACCAGTGGACATGGACTGTAATTGTACTTTGGGGCAGAGTTGCAGGGACTGAAGGCAGTGGGTGGTCACAGGAGTTAATTAGCTGTGTTGTGGGCGGTGTACTGCCATTCTGCAACCACCCAAGCAGAAAGACTTTTAAAACTGAAACCCAGGCTGTTGAACTGGGGGGAGAAACTTGGATTTAAAGGGAAGTTTTTTTCTTGTTGCTTTATTTTGGAAACCGCATGGGACTTTAACCCCTTGAACTGAGATTTGGTGGAGGAGGGGAAATAAACTGTTGGGAACTAAAAGCTGTGTTTTCTGGAAGGACTTTATTTGTGGACTGCTAAAGGGAGCCTACCACCCCTGAAGGTTTGCTACCGGGATTACAGTTATTACAATATATACAGGTATATATATATATATATATATATAGTGGTGAATATTCAAAGAGAGGCTCCTGTGCAGGGCTATCTGCTGATATTCACTGGCACATTACTGGTTAGTGCCTCTGAATATCAGCACTAACTGCTAAAATAGAATTGGTGATTTTGTGAGTGGGGTTGACACTTATGTGGTTTAGAGCCGATATTGAGCACTTAACTGGCTAAACCCCTGCTTACTAAGCTGCACTATGAATGGGCTGTGTCGGTGTTGCTGTGCGGCTTAGAAAATAGGGGGTAAGTTAAAGGGTCATTGATTTGACATGCTGCCTTTCTGTGGTACAACCAAAGCAGTTTACATATACAAACTGTCCAATATTTAAAACCATTTAACTGGCCAGGAAGGGCTCCTGGCCGGTAAATGGTGCATAACTGGCAATCCGGCAATCCACATAATATTGCTGGTTGGCGATTATAACCACTATGTAACCGACTATCCGCTGATTTTCAGCGCATTGCTGGCTATGTTTGGTGGCCAAATTAGGCCACCGAAATAGCAGGCTTATCTGTGGCCAGTTTAAACTTAACTGGCCAGCATTGAATATTGAATGTTCACCAAAAACACCCAGATATTCAATGCCGGTCACTGGAAACGACACAACATTGAATATCTAGACTCACCGCTAACTGTGGGAGATATCCAGGCTAACTCCTGTGGTCTGAATATCGGGCTTATTATATGCAGGTACTTTTCCCTGTCCCAAGTGCGCTCACAGTCTAAGCTTTGTACCTGGGGCAATAGAGAGTGACTTGCCCAGAGTCACGAGGAGCTGTGGTGAAAATTGAACTCAGTGGAATGGTGAAAATTGAACCCAGTTCCACAGGTTCTCAGCCCACGGCACTAACCAGCAGGCTACTCCTCCAGTCCTAAGTTAAATGGACATATCAGACCACATAAAACATAGATTGATCTTTGTCCGGTTTCACTTAGGTGGTTGTGCAAAATATTGCGCTTAACCGAATAACGGATAGCTTTCTGCACAAACCTGGATATTCAACGCTGGTGCCTGGACATGGTGTGGTATTAATTATCTGGGCATAACGATAGCAGTGGCCAAAAATACGCTGACCACCGTCAGCTGAATATTTGCCATAAACACACATCTATCTATCTATCTATCTATCTATCTATCTATCTATCTATCTATCTATCTATCTATCTATCTATCTATCTCCACAGTACAGTCCTGATTATCCGACTGAAATGGGATCAACCCATTGTCATATATATGAAAATTGGATAATACGGAAAACACTGCATAAACCCCTCAAACAATGTATGAACATAGGCATAGAGTTCCTAATTTTCAAACATTGTTCTAAAACAAAGATTTTTAATAGAAATAAATGCGATGATGTTACCTGGTGGGGGGATGTCTGTCAGATATGTTGGATGGTTGGATTAGCGATGGTCAATTAATTAAGACTGCACTGTGTGTGTATATATATATATATATATGTAGATATATATATGGAGTCCATTTGATAGTCCTATCTAAACAAGGGGTTACACTTGCAGAAGCAAGTGCAGGCAGATCAAATTCTGTAGTATCTGCTGCCCGTGGTGTTGCTTCCCGCTTCATTATACTACCCCCCCCCCCATTCCCAACTTATAAAGCATTTAAGTCAGTGCTTCAGCTGCCGATAGCTGCCTCAGCTCCCTGAGATATTTAAAATGAGAGGAAGGGAAATTGGTGAGATGACAGAGAGACCCCTTCTTGTTCTTGCAATAATTAATCCCGTTGGAATATAATTAATGAGCTCTACTGCTGCACACATCAAGCCTTCATCACTAAGGCAAACATCCTAACTAGCCATGCATTGTTTGAGCACAGAATATAAATATTTCAGCTTTCCCTAGTGGGATCTTAGGCCTTTTCCATACCATTTGTAATTTAGCTTTGAAAAATTGCCCTGCTATTGAGAATTAAATGGCTTTGTAAAAAATCTGAAACAATTCTGCTTGGCCCCTGCTTTTCAACCTGAGCAGATGTTTCAGGTGTTGCAGGAGCCAGACCATAGTAACATAAAAATAATAATGGAAAGGATTCACTCCCACCCCACCATATACCATAGGATCCAAAGGTCCGGCATTGTAGACTAACGTCCAGGCTCTGTGATGGGGTCATCTCTCATAATGAAGTTTAATCATACTTATAATCTGCTTTTACCCAAAGCAGGATACAATATCACATACATAATCCTAAAAACAATTACCAGAACACAAGCAAGCACATCATAAACAGATCATTACAACACAGTAACATGGCTAGTAACACAGTGACATGCTGGTGAGCTTTAGCTATACCGCTAAAGCTAACTAGCAGGTCTCAGTAGTTTACAATAAAAAAACATAAAGGTTTGAAAAAAAAAGAAAAGACCTACAATTTGGATAGGAAAGGTAACACAACCTAGCAATAAAACAAACTTACTACATAAGTATATAGCTACGTCATGCAAGGTTCCACGTTAGGAGTTACGGACCAAGAAAGGGATCTGGGTGTCGTCGTCGATAACACACTGAAACCTTCTGCTCAGTGTGCTGCTGCGGCTAGGAAAGCGAATAGAATGTTGGGTATTATTAGGAAAGGTATGGAAAACAGGTGTGAGGATGTTATAACGCCGTTGTATCGCTCCATGGTGCGACCGCACCTTGAGTATTGTGTTCAATTCTGGTCGCCGCATCTCAAGAAAGATATAGTAGAATTGGAAAAGGTGCAGCGAAGGGCGACTAAAATGATAGCGGGGATGGGACGACTTCCCTATGAAGAAAGACTAAGGAGGCTAGGGCTATTCAGCTTGGAGAAGAGACGGCTGAGGGGAGACATGATAGAGGTATATAAAATAATGAGTGGAGTGGAACAGGTGGATGTGAAGCGTCTGTTCACGCTTTCCAAAAATACTAGGACTAGGGGGCATGCGATTAAACTACAGTGTAGTAAATTTAAAACAAATCGGAGAAAATGTTTCTTCACCCAACGTGTAATTAAACTCTGGAATTCATTGCCGGAAAATGTGGTGAAGGCGGTTAGCTTAGCAGAGATTAAAAAGGGGTTGGACGGTTTCCTAAAGGACAAGTCCATAAACCGCTACTAAATGGACTTGGGAAAAATCCAAAATCCCAGGAATAACATGTATAGAATGTTTGTACGTTTGGGAAGCTTGCCAGGTGCCCTTGGCCTGGATTGGCCGCTGTCGTGGACAAGATGCTGGTCTCGATGGACCCTTGGTCTTTTCCCAGTATGGCATTACTTATGTTCTTATGTACTTATGTAAGTACAAAACAGGAGGAAGTTAAAAAAGCAACCAAACAGTTTCAACAGGTGTCTAAATTCAATTGCATATAGCCACAGAGCCCATTCTCAAGGGAACGCACTTATAATTCTTTAGTGGCTGTGAAGCGATACAAGGTGCTTCTTCGGCGACCTTTGAAAAGACATGAGGGGCATTTTCAAAAGAACATCCAACACAGACTTGGGATGTCCTGCTCATAACGTCCAAAAAAAAAGTCTATCTCACAACCATTGGGATTTCCTGTTCGAAATACATGAGAAGGACATTCTTGCACTGAAAACGTCCAAAATGAAATGTCCAAAATATGAAAGCCAAAAGATAGGCACAAAAAAGTCTATCTGGCATCATCTATACAAAAATGGCCACACAGATGTCCCTGCAGAGCCTAGCGGTCAGCGCAATGGACTTTAAACAATGGGACCCAGATACAAATCCCACCTTAATGCCTTTATATATTATTGTGAACCCTCCAGGAACAGATAAAAACCTACTGTACTTAAAGGTCTACCACTACAATAGCCATTACACTTGCAGTCGTCTTACAAATTCAGGTACAGTAATTATTTCTGTGTTCCAGGAGGGTTCAAATATTTGTACAGAAATAAAGGAGTATGAGTTACACCTGTGTCCCGTTGTTCAAAGTCCACTGCATTGACCACTAGGATACTCCTTACACTTGCTTGCTGCTTGATTAGGAATGGCCATAATACCTTAAGGTATCATAGAGCTTGGGATTCACTGTTACTTTCACTTCTTATGGGCAGGGGGGGAGGGGAGGTGGTCAGAAACCACTGGGAGATTAAGGAGGGGTCATGCCTTCATCTCTCCAGTGGTCAGCTGCTCAGTCAAAGGTACCTTTTTGAAATCTGGCCGTGACTGAAAAAGGTCTGGATAAAAAAAAAAGGTCCATTATCGCTGAAAGATGTCCTAATTTTGGATTCTCCCTAGTCTGGCCCAACACGCCCCCTTGCTATTTGGTTGAAATAGAGTTAAAAAGGTCCAAATTCTGCCATTCAAAAATCATGATTTGGACGTTTTGGGCAGATGGACCTTTTTTTGGCCATTTTGAGATGTCCATCTGCTTCAAAAATGAGCAGCCTAGTGTTCCGCTGCTGCTTGATTGGTAATGGCAATGAGTTCTACTCATGAGGTCCAGTAACGTCTTCTATTTTTGAGTTCAATTCCCGGCACAGGCAGCTCCTTGTGACTCTGGGCAAGTCACTTAACTCTCCATTGCCTGCTGCATTGAGCCTGCCATGAGTGGGAAAGCACGGGGTACAAATGTAGCAAAAAAACAACAAAAAAAAATCCATAATAAAAAGGGAAAACGTCTCAGTGCTGTGTGAAACTAGGACTGTGAGTCCGGGAACATATTGGGAAAGAGTCAAAGGGGAAAAGTAACTATTGAAGGGGGCGGGGGTTGACACGTCTGAATGTGTGCCGAATGCCCGAGTTGAGAACCAGGCACACCCATTAAAGGGGGAACGACCACAACCGGGCTGAAGGCCAGCGAGGACAGAAGTGTGGGGGAGGGTACAGGGAGGGTCAGCTAGAGAGCAGAGGTAGTAGTGAGAGGGAAACAAGGGGTAGCAAGGGGAGGGGGCAGGAAAGAAGGGGAGGAGCAAGGGAGGAGGAGAGAGGAATTCGAACTGCACAGGAAGTCCTTTTGAATTTGGAGGCAGGAGAAGAGCAACGCCCACCCGCCCACCCACTTGAAAGGCAAGATTTGTCGCAGCGAGGCGTTAGACTACAGTGTTTACGCACAGCCAGCAATGGGTACACAGCAGCTTGACATATAACAGTTACAAGTTTGGGTTAACTACTGCTGCAGAAAGAGTTGTGTGGAAAGTTATCAAGTTGATGCAAATGGTAGGCTTGCATGTGAGCAGCCTTGTTATAAGGAAACAACGTGTATACAGCTTGTCTCCTGGCTTCGATGGCCGGGAGGCCTAGAATGTCATTTTGTAAATGTGGTAGGTGCCTCCTTCAACGGGAGACACCAAGTGACGTCGGGTGCTTGGAAAACAGCACAGGGGGCCACAGGGGCTTGGTACGGCTTGGCCTGTGGCCCAGAATATGCAACTACGTGTAGAAGCTGTGTACCCGGGTAAAATTGCATGCTGGCATAATTATTATTAGAAGATGTAATGTAATTTGTTTAAGTTGTAACAATTTTGATGTTCCTGGCTGCGGCCAAAATAAATCCAATTCTATCAAAGATACGGCTTGTAGTGTGGTATTGAAGGGGGCAGGGGTTGATACGTCTGAGTGTGTGCCGAATGCCCGAGTTGAGGAGGAGAAATGATGCCCTTTTCCCCCCAATTCTATAAACATCCATTCAGAATTTTACTTAGAGTGAAAGGTTGTGCACATAAGTTATAGAATAATGTCAGTTGTGTGCATAATATGCATATAAGGTAATACAATAATTAGCTTCTAAGTAGTGTTATTTACCAATTATTGCTATAATGGTGCTAATTGGCACTAATTAGCAGTTACGCACCTAACTGCTCTTAATTGGAATTCTGCAAATTGCATATGCACAATCCATAGTGTGCAACTGCAAAGGAGGGGCATTGACCTGGGAGGAGCATGGGCACGTCACAGGCATACCTAACACTTATGCACATGTGTTATAGAATACTAGCAATTATGCACTTAACAGATTAGAAACAAATATTTACAACGTCCTTTGAGTGCACAATTGCCGTTATAGAATTCATGCTTGGCATGCATCATCCTGGCGACTAACATTAGGCAGAATGAGCAAACACAAATAATAGTGAGGCAATAATAGTGTAGAGGGTGACAGATGGAACAATAGTCAGATCCAAACTTCAGAGGAAGCAGATTTGATTGAAAAACCCATCACGGCCCATGTTTTGGCTATTACTTGAGTCAGGAGTCTGCACTTATCAAAAACATCAATATAAAATATAGATAATAATAAAATTAAAATTGCATGCCATATACAATAAATAAATAAGAAGCCATCACATAAAACACAGGCATAAATACCATAACTGTGACAGCTATACAAAACTCTTGGCTCAATCACACAGTCAGAATGGTAATGTCTCTATAATGGAATATTAAGGTAATCAAAGCAAGTTCAAATGGATAAATAAACAAGATGCCCAGCATTGAAAATCCGGGTCTAATTCATCCTATGGCTCTCAGCGGCTTTAAAACTGATGACTGCCAAGGGTTGAATTCTTAATTTCCTCTGCTTTATTTTAGTATATAAGCACTAGCTATGTATTGAAGACTTTTCCTATAGGTTGTATAGGTTGGCATTCAAAAGATTTGTTTAGGTGTTGGTATTTTTGAGATCTAGGCAAATCTCTGGCTTTTAAAATTGCCCCCTCCCCAAGTCATTAACTAAATTTTGATCAGGTAGCCTGTTGACATTTCTCTGGTAAGGTTAAGGAGATGCAGAGTTTGACATTTCAGGAGAGTGCAGAGATGCCAAGGGTGGCTCATCTCAAAGCTGGAGATTGAAGGCCAATGAATGAGGTTTCTCTTGTGGGGCCCCAGCTATTTCTAAAACCAGCTCTGGCAGATGTACATTCCGAATCCTTAGATATTCTGATCAAAACATAGAAAATAAAATTTCCTTTTCTACCTTTCTCATCTTATCATTTAATTTTCCTCATGATGTTAGTCTGTCTCTGGTTTCTGCTTTCCTCTGTCTTCTCTTAACTCACCAGGGTCTCTTGGTCCATTTGGCATTTCTTCTTTCTTCATGTCCACTACCCTTCTTCCCTTTGTGTCGCCATCACCCTGTCTAGTATTTATTATTATTTGTTGCATTTGTATCCCACATTTTCCCACCTCTTTGCAGGCTCAATGTGGCTTACAATACGTCATGAGTAGTGGAAATGCATGAGAAAGTATACATTTAGTAATAACAGAAGGATTTTGGGTAACATGATAATGATAGAACATGATTGTATTTTTCAGCTATTCTCTGCTGAATATCCCCAGTTAGTGGCTGGCTAGCAGCTAGCGGCCATATTTGCCTGCGTGAAACCGTAGAATATCTTTGGCTGGTTTCACGATAACCAGCTAAGTCTGAATATCGACTTAGCCGGATATCTAGAAACCGGCTGAAAATAAACCGGATATTCAATGCCGGTCACCAGAAATGGCTTGGCATTGACTATCCGGGCTCAGTGCTGACTGCTGAAGATAGCTGGTCTAACTCCTGTGGTCTGAAAATCAGCCTCTCAGAAAACATAGCGTATATGCACAGATGTGCACACATAAGTGCATTAATAACGATGTGCTGTATAATTGCTATTCTGGATCTACTTGCATAACTTTGATAATGTGTGGTTTGCAGGCATGCGCATGCAAGGAATAAGTTCTGGGCATAGCATGGGTAAGGTGTTCAATCATGAATATAACTTACACAATATTGTCCCCCCCTACCCCGATATTTAAAACTATTTAACTGGCTATCTGGCAATATTGAGCGGGATATAGTCAGTGGAGCTTAGCCGAAATTGGGTGGCGGAGCCGGTGGGGGGGAGAGGGGTTGGTGGTTGGGAGGCGAGGATAGTGGTGGGCAGACTTATATGGTCTATGCCAGAGCCGGTGGTGGGAGGCGGGGCTGGTGGTTGGGAGGAGGGGATAGTGCTGGGCAGACTTATACGGTCTGTGCCCTGAAAAAGACAGGTACAAATCAAGGTAAGGTATACACTTATGAGTTTATCTTGTTGGGCAGACTGGATGGACCGTGCAGGTCTTTTTCTGCCGTCATCTACTATGTTACTATCCAGCTTATAATTGAAAAAGAAAAACGCCTATATTGCGACCCAAATCGGGAGATAGACGTTTATCTCACAAAAACGAATAAAGCGGTATAATCGAAAGCCGAATTTGGACGCTTTCAACTGCACTCCGTTGCGGATGCGGACAAAGTTGATGGGGGCGTGTCAAAGGCGTGGTGAAGGTGGAACTGGGGCGTGGTTATCGGCCGATCAGAGATAGGCGCCTTTCGCCGATAATGGAAAAAAAATATGCGTTTTTAGCGAGAATTTAGGGCACTTTTCCTGGACCCTGTTTTTCCACGAATAGGGCCCCATAAAGTGCCCTAAATGACCAGATGACCACTGGAGGGAGTCGGGGATGACCTCCCCTGACTCCCCCAGTGGTCACAAACCCCCTCCCACCACAAAAATATGCCGTTTCACAACTTTTTATGTTCACCCTCAAATGTCATACCCACCTCCCTGGCAGCAGTATGCAGGTCACTGGAGCAGTTATTAGGGGGTGCAGTGGACGTCAGGCAGGTAGACCCAGGCCCATCCTCCCCCCACCTGTTACACTTGTGCTGGTAAATGGGAGCCCTCCACACCGCCCCCCAAATCCACTGTACCCACATGTAGGTGCCCCCCTTCACCCCTTAGGGCTATAGTAATGGTGTAGACTTGTGGGCGGTGGGTTTTGAGGGAGATTTGGGGGGGCTCAACACCCAAGGGAAGGGTGCTATGCACCTGGGAGCTTTTACCTTTTTTTTTTTTTTTTTTTTTAAAAGTGCCCCCTAGGGTGCCCGGTTGGTGTCCTGGCATGTGCACTACGAATCCTGGCCCCTCCCACGAACAAATGCCTTGGATTTATTCGTTTTTGAGCTGGGCGCTTTCATTTTCCATTATCACTGAAAAACAAAAACGCCCAGCTCACAAATTGTCGATTAAAACATGGACATCTATTTTTTTCGAAAATACGGTTCAGTCCACCCCTTCACGGACCCGTTCTCGGAGATAAACGCCCATGGAGATAGACGTTTTTGTTCAATTATGTCCCTCTATGTTATCTCCTGCTGAATATTGTCAGTTAGCGCTTACCTCTGGATTCTATATAGGACGCCTAGTGATCCGTACCGAAATACAAGCGTATTCTATAACAACGCATGTAACTTAATTAGCTTGACAAGCTAATCAGCATTGATAAAAGCTCTTAACAAGCAATAATGAGCACTAATTTGCATTAATTAGAATCTACATGCACAACTTTCTAAGCTCATTTTGTAATGCAGTGTGCCTAACTTTTAATGTGTGCAGACAAAAAGGGGCATGGTTATGTGTGGGGAAATGGGTGATTCATGGGTGTTCCAAAATTTACGCCCATAGTTATAGAATATTGCCCAGTGTGCCTAAACCTATGCACTTGTATTTACACCACATTTTCATTGGTGTAAATAGAGGTGTGTAGTTTTAGGCGCTGAGATATCAACTAAGCGTATTCTATGTACTGCACCTAAATCTAGGTATCGCTTATAGAATACACATAGTTGGCATTGATTTCCACGCTGATTTTTTAGGCACCATATATAGAATCTCCCCCTTAGCGGATAACCAGTTATATCACACGATACAACCGTCTATCTGCTAGTATTCAGCACATTGCTGGCTAGGTTTGATGGCCAAATTAGGCCACTGAAATAGCAGGAATATCTTTGGCTGGTTTAAACTTAACCGGCCAGTGCTTAATATCGGCGGCCAAAAAACACCTGGATATTCCATGCCAGTCACTGGAAACAGCCCGGCATTGAATATCTGGGCTGACCGTGGGTGTTTTCTGAGCTTCCTGAATATTGAGCCCTGTAAGTTATACACCTATACCGAGTGGAAGAGTAGCCTAGTGGTTAGAGCACCAGTCTTGACACCTAGAGGTGGCCAGTTCAAATCCCACTCCTGTTCCTTGTGATCATGGGCAAGTCACTTACTTAACCCTCCATTGCCTGAGGTACAAAAATAGATTGTGAGCCCTCCTGGGACAGAGAAATACCCAGTGTACCCAAATATAACTCACCTTGAGCTACTACTGAAAAAATTGTGAGCAAAACCTAAATAAATATTACTGGAACTTAGGCATAAGCATTTACACCAGCTCTAAGGCTTGCTTTTGGCTAAGTGCATATGGAGGGGCATAATTGAACGAAAACGCCTATCTCCATGGGCGTTTATCTCCGAGAACGGGTCCGTGAAGGGGCGGACCCAACCGTATTTTTGAAAAAAATAGACGCCCATATGTTATTCGCTAATTTGTGAGCTGGGCGTTTTTGTTATTCAGTGATAATGGAAAATGAAAGCGCCCAGCTCAAAAACGAATACATCCAAGGCATTTGTTCGTGGGAGGGGCCATGATTCGTAGTGCACTAGTCCCCCTCACATGCCAGAACACCAACCGGGCACCCTAGGGGGCACTTTTACAAAACAAAAAAAAAGGTAAAGAGCTCCCAGGTGCATAGCACCCTTCCCTTGTGTGTTGAGCCTCCCAAATCCCCCTCAAAACCCACTGCCCACAAGTCTACACCATTACTATAGCCCTAAGGGGTGAAGGGGGGCACCTACATGTGGGTACAGTGGGTTTGGGGGGGTTGGACGACTAACGCATTAAGCAGCACAATTGTAACAGGTAGGGGGGGGATGGGCCTGGGTCCACCTGCCTGAAGTCCACTGCACCCCCTAATAAGTGCTCCAGTAACCTGCATACTGCTGCCAGGGAGGTGGGTATGACATTTGAGGGTGAAAATAAAAAGTTGTGAAACGTCATATTTTGTGCTGGGAGGGGGTTTGTGACCACTGGGGAAGTCAGGGGAGGTCATCCCCGATTCCCTCCAGTGGTCATCTGGTCATTTAGGGCACTTTTTGGGGCCTTATTCGTGGAAAAACAGGGTCCAGGAAAAGTGCCCTAAATTCTCGCTGAAATCGCATATTTTTCTTCCATTATCGGCGAAAGGGCGCTCATCTCTGTTCGCCCGATAACCACGCCCCAGTTCCGCCTTCGACACGCCTTCGACACGCCCCCGTCAACTTTGTCCGCATCCGCGACGGAGTGCAGTTGAAAGCGTCCAAATTCGGCTTTTGATTATACCGCGTTATTCGTTTTTGTGAGATAAACGCCCATCTCCCGATTTAGGTCGGAACTTGGGCGTTTTTCTCGTTCGATTATAAGCAGGATGGTCATATATACACTGTTAAGCTACTTTCTTTTATACAATATGTGCCAATCAAGCACCCTCTGACACTGTTATAAACTTGCCCTTCACATGACTGAGAAGGTAACTTGGGAAATATAGACACGCCAGCCTTTGCGATCACTGGGACTGAAATCTTTACATAAGAGGTAATTGTTCTATGCATTTTCTCTGCACACATAATATTCTTAAGGGCTTCTCAAAATGTCACAAACCTTTGAGAAATGAGGCAGTCTACAGCGGCTTGTGGGGAGTGGGGTTAAGCTGGAGAGAAATGCAAGGTATTATGTCTGCCTTTCTCAGTCTATGCTTGTCTTTCTTTCCTTCTTTCTGTTTTATCTCTAGGATCCTGAAGCAGGAAAGCTCCCAGCGGATGGAGGGGATCAGAAAAGTCACACGCATGAGAAAAATCAACAAACATCTATCACACACCGAAACCTAATGCCTGCCCTGAACTCCGCGCCACAATGATTGTTTCCATAGCAACCAAAGTACTTCATCTACACTTAATTCTGATGCTCTAAGGAGCAGTGTGAAAAAGCATATATGTACTGGTGGGGACTCATCATCGGGTGGTCAGGTGTGAAGTGGAAATCTATAACTGCTTTATATTTATATACTTCTTTCTCTTTGCCCACCTTCAGTCTGAGAAAAGCAGTCTGGGGACATGTGAAAGGAAAGATGACTTTTCACTAAGGCACAGCTTATACTCTAGTCTTCAACTGGGGGTCAGAGTCATTTTTCTTTGCCATAGACTGGGGCTTCCCAAATGCATGGATGAGACAGATTTGCGTACACTGAGCCTTCAGTATGTGCACATCTATGTCATGTGTATTTTTTTGTAACTTTATATTTATTAGGCTTTGTATAAATTACCAACCAAGCAAAATATCACTTGTACCGAAAAGCTGAACATAGCAAAATTAGGAAGATACTATAAAGGGAAAACAGAAATAAATTCAGCAATAGTCCACTACATTAAGGGACCCAATAACAAAGAGGAGGAAAAAGTAGGGGAAATAAAAAAGAAAAAAAATACAGAAGCAAATTACTAACAGATGTTGAATCAGTAACGTGTTCCACACTCATAATCTTCATGAACCACACCCTATAGGTGAATCAACCTTCAACACTCTCTTGGTAGCCAAAAAGGTGGACAAATATGAGGGTTCCCCCAAAACATATTTAGAAGACTGATAAGTAATAATACTTTTGCAAGGAAACTTAAGATAGATAAAGGCTCCAAACTGGAGAACCCCAGGGTGAAGTAACAAAAACTGCCTCTTCTGGATTTCACTTGAAACATTTGGAAAAATCAGTAACACAGGGGCTCTTTTACTGAAGAGAGATAAGTTCTAATCCATGCTTAGAACATGGAAAAACAGGTTATCGCAAAATGCTTTAGTGCGTTTTGCATTGTTTTGCCTGTTTGCATGCACTAAGCATGCGTTAACTATTTTTCAGAAATACGTTTTTAGAGGGGGGGGGTGTTATGAACAGACAATGGGTGTGGAAGCGTTAACCAGCTAGCGCTAGTTTTATTTTTGTTGTTCCAGCAGTTTCCTTCCTTTCTTCTCTCTCTCTCTCTCTCTCTCTCTCTTCACCATGGATTAATTTGATGTCTCCCAGTTTATTTTTAAACCTTTGGAAATAATGAGATGGTGAAGGCTGGGGAAAATGTGGTGGGCGTCCTAGGTGAAACTTCAGCTTTCACTCCTCCCCAAATTAACTTTCAGGCCTCTAGCTTGCACTCTTCCACCTCAAGATTTTGATAAATCAACTTGCCCAATGCTCGAAGCAATCAAACGGCCAGGAAATGTTCCTGGCATTTAAATGGCTTGCCCAAGGCTTTCCGTGGATATTCAGCAACACTTAACCAGTTAGTGGCACTGAATATTCCCACTAACCGACTAGCCCCTAACCAGCTAGGTTAGAGGTGCGGCTGAGGCAAGGCATGGGCGGAACAAGAACTTAACCAGTTAATGCCAATGAATATCCACGCTAACCGACTATCCTCTAACCAGCTAGGTTAGGAGCGGCACTAACCAACTATCCCCTAACCATCTAGGTTAGGAGCAGGGCTGGAGCAGGACATAGGAGGTGCAAGAACTTAACAGGTAGTGCCACTGAATATCCCTGCTAACTGACTAACCCTTCACCAACTAGGTTAGGGGTGGGGCTGAGGCAGGGCATGGGCGCAGCAAGAATTTACCCAGTTAACAGCAATTTGCAGTCAGCTAAGTAACCACATAAAGGTAGGACATAAAAAGGCTGTCCTAACTTTATGCAGTGAAGTTAACTGGGTACTGGTCTGAATATTGGCCAGCACCCGGTTAACTTCCCGGTGACCACTGAGACTTGGATATTCAATGCCAGGAGGTGCTTATACCCCTCACATTGAATATCCAGTGTCAGTTCAGCCTATAAAACTGCAGATTAAAGTCAGGGGCGTAGCCAGACCTCGGCGGGAGGGGGGCAGAGCCCAAAGTGGGAGGGGCACATTTTAGCCCACCTCCCCCAGCTGCTGCCCCTCCCCCGCTGCTTCTGACCCCCCCCCCCCCCGCCACTACTGTCGCTTCCTATCCTCCCCTGCCGCCGCCGCAGGGTACCTTGCTGGTGCAGGTCCCCAACCCCCACCAGCTGAAGCGTTTATCTATCCCACGCTGGTCTCGCATTCAATTGCTTCCTCTTCTGTTTTTAGTGCACCGTGCACTGCACACTCGTTTTAATGAAACTGAGCATGTGCGAGCATGCTTAGTTTCATTAAAACGAGAGCATACACGGCGCGACTGGAAACAGGAGAGGAAGCAATTGAATGCGAGACCAGCGTGGGACAGATAAATGCTTCAGCTGGTGGGGGTTGGGGTTGGGGACCCCCGCCAGCCAAACTGGGGGCCCCAGAGCCAATTTGGGGGGCCAGGCCCCCATGGCCCCCCCATAGCTACACCACTGATTAAAGTATGTGCTGATGGTTCTTTGAGCTGTGTTTCGCTGTCAGTTGCTTTGACTGCTGCTGCTGCTGTTTGCTGTGCCTGGGAAGCTGCTGCCATAGGCGATCACCTACTCTTTCCTAATGTTTGAGCCAGCCCTGCATCTGTCCTGCATAGGGTTCTGATGAGGTTCACTGAAATACTGCCCTGGGTTACTTTTCATAAAAATGACAGAGCCAAGCAAGAAGAGTTTTCCAAATTTGTAATATTAATACTGTCAGAGACTTGAATGGTTTACCTCATATGAAGGGACAACAGCATAATCTGAGACATGTTTAGCAGGGACTTTTGCTATAAAATAGTTTCTCGCTGGTCACAGCAGACTCTCCCCAGCCCCCTCCCCATGAATGTTCTGTCCTGCTCTCTTTTCTGGTGCCTGTCACTGGCAAAGGCAGCTCCAAGGAGAGTGAATGAGATTTGCTCAGTGTAGTGCGGCTCTGCGGGAGGAAGAGGGAAGACAAAAGCATAGTGGAAGCAGCACAGTAAGATGGCAACGGGCTGGGATATGTAAGCTAGCCCAACAGATGGCAAATGAAGTCTAACAGTGCCAAGTAATATCTCAAACGTTTTGAGCCAAAATGAAAAACAATTTACACATTAGGAAAAACTCCCACAAAGGGGCACCTTACATGCACTTCAACTTAGCTGCCTTTCCACGGTTCTGCAGGGAGTGTACAGCAGCACAGACCCCTGGGACTTTTTACGCAAGGAACACTTATGCTAAGAACATGATAGGAAGGGATGTGTATTGTAATGTAAAAGTTTCCATTGCTTTTGAATGATAAGCCTTGAAAATGTATTTTGTTAATAGTTAATAAAGCATATTTTATTTATTTATTTATTGCATTTGTATCCCACATTTTGCAGGCTCAATGTGGCTTACAATGTATTGTTCTTGGTGGTATATAGATTAGAAAATAGACACTTAGTGTTACATAAAGACCTTGAGTATCATAGTAGAAGTTTAAAACAAGCAGATATTATGAAAGCAATTCTGAATATGAGTAGGTGATGTGTAAAAGGAAGTCCCTGATGTCCAGTGGCCAAAGATTTTTTCCTCTTCTGTGCCACTGCAATACACTTGGGCAATGAAAGCGGAAATGTTTTGTAAAGTATCTATAAATGAAAAAAATCTTAAATCATTGCTGTGTTTTCTTATCCATAGCATTAAAATAGTGCTCGTTTTCAGTAGGCATTGGCCATAGAGAAATCTGGAATCTGTGTAGGCAGCCTTAGGGGTCCTTTTATGGAGCGGTGGTAAGCCCAATGCAGGCTTACGCTTGCTCTTCCGGGACTACCACCTGGCCAACGCAGCCGCCGGTGGTAGTCCTGCCCCAAGCACACGCCATTTCTGGGGGAAAAAGAAAACCCACGGAAATGGCTTGTGCAACGGTAACCCGGCGGTAATTGGGCATTGCCACACACACTGCCCAGTTACCGCCGGGTTAGCGCAAGAGTCCTTATCACCATATCAATTGATGGCGGTAAGGGCTCCTCATCTCATGGTCATGCGGTAAGAGTTCTCTTTCCGCATGGCCATGTACGCCTGGGGTCTTTTTACCCACTGCGGCAAAAAGGGCCCTGGTGCACAGGAAAAACAGCCCCCACCGCCAGCGCAGGATCACTTTTCCCATAGCTTGGTAAAAGGACCCCTTAGGTTTTTTTAAGGGAATGGGGTGAAGGAGTACCCTAATGGTTAGTGCAGCAGGCTTTGATCCTGGCAACCTGGGTTCAATTCCCACTGCAGCTCCTTGTAACCCTGGGCAAGTCAGTTAACCCTCCATTGCCCCAGGTACCAAAACTTAGATTGTGAGCCTTCTAGAGAGAAAAAAAGCAGCTGCATATAATGCATGCAACATTGCATATACCTAGTAGTGCTACAGAAATGATGAGTAGTAGTAGTTAAGCAGTACATTTATTACTGTGCAGACAGACAAAATGGATGTGCTTACTTTTGTACTTTGTTGAATTTTGAAAGAGAAGTGTAACCATTTCTTGCCTGGTGAGCATCAGGACAGGTTACTTAGAGTAACTTTTAGGACTGTTCTGGGGGTCAGAGCCAGGACCCTCAAGCTGGGAGGCTGAAATTCACTGCAAACACACTGATCCACCACATTCTTCTCATCCAATAATGTACTGTAGGCCAGTAGGTGCAAATCCAACCAAAAGATTCAGGGGTCCTTTTACAAAGGCATGCTGAAAAATGACCTTCGATAGTGTAGGCATGGGTTTTGGGCATGCGCAGAATCATTTTTCAGCACACCTGTAAAAAAGACCTTTTAAATTTTTGCCGAAAATGGACATGCGGCAAAATCAAAATTGCCACATGTCCATTTTGGGTCTGAGACCTTACCATCAGCCATAGACCTAGCGGTAAAGAATTTGGGCGGTCATGACCTGTGCGCATCCACTACGCACATCCAAAATAAAATATATCTTTCAGACACGTGTAGTGGAAGCACGCCAAAATGAAATTCCCGTAAGAGCCACACGGTAGTCGGGCGGTAACTCAATTTTGGTGTATGTTGGGCGTGCGTAGATGTTTACGCGGCTTAGTAAAGGGCCCCTTAATTAACTTGGATGAGGCAGGTAAAACATGAGTCAACTTTTCAGAATCAACCATTTATAGTCATGAGAAAGAATAAAGTAGAATCCAGCACGTAGGGGACTTTTTTACTAAGCTGTGTTGAGCAGCTAACACAGGCTTCACTTTCCACTAGACAGTAGATCAGGCTTGTGATATTGTCTCTTCAGCTAAAAAGGCAGGCCAGCACAGTAAAAGTCCCACATTAGCTGCCTAATGTGAAAGTGGGCTGGATTTGGGCGTGACACAGGCAGATGGAAATGTGGCCCGCTGTGACAGCTAGTGTGTGGATCTCTACAACACACACTAACTGAAGATCCCTAACCTCTTTAGCCTTTCCTCATATGAGAGGAGTTCCATCCTCTTTATCATTTTGGTTGTTCTTCTTTGAACCTTTTCTAATTCTGCTATATCTTTTTTGAGATACGGCAACCAGAACTGAATGCAATACTCAAGGTGAGGTCACACCATGGAGCAATACAGAGGCATTATAGTATTCTTGGACTTATTTACCATCCCTTTCCTAACAATTCCTAACATTACTGTAACGCATTGTATCTTGGGTTACCTCTAGGTAAGATCTGTACTTTACAAATTGCTCAAAATGCTGCTGCTTGTTTGCTCACAGATACCTCTCGCTTGGCTCATATTACACAAGTACTTGGTTACCCATCCAGTGGAGAATCAGGTTTAAAATCTTGTTGCTAATTTTTAAGAGTTTAAGCAACCATGTGCCAGTTTCTGTGACTAGTTCTTTGAAGTTCTATCAGCCTGCTCATGCATTGTGTTGTTAAACTTTTGCTTGTTACTCCTTCCTTTATCATATTAGGCTAATTGAGTACCGTTCGACTATTTTTTATATTGAGGGTGTGAGGAAGTGGAATTTGTTGCCCTTTAAGTTAAGAGATATGACTTCACTTCTTTTCAGTTCCGTAAACATTTGAAGGCTTCCATTTTGCCCAAGCTTTTACGGTGGTTTAAAGCTGGGTATTTAAACTCCTCATTGTTTTATTGACAGATTTGTTTTAGAATCTTTTATTGCATGTGTGTATGTATGTCTTCTTTTAAAATTATATTATGTATGTTATGCTGTGATCCACCGAGAGTTGTAGAATCATGCAAAATAGAATTAAAAAAAAATAAATTAAACAAGCAAGCAACAGCAACAACAAATGTAGCAGATCTTACATGTTGGGGCTGAGGGATACCCCTGAGGCTGGTGCACAAACAATTTAATTAAGGTCTGTGGCCAAAATGCACTTCAGTTTTCCTAACTCCTCTCTTAATATGCACATACCCCCAAATTCTATATATGGTGCCAGAATTTGCATGCTGATCAGAGATCCATGCACAACTTAATTGCTTAATTGGGTCAATAATTTATTAATTGGTGTTAACAAGTAATTAATGGTGTTAACAAGTAATTAACTTACACCAGTTTGGGGTTACACGGGCCACTGATCCATGCACCTGTCTACAAACCACTAGGCTTGCTCGGATCTCAAAAGGGGGCATGGCCATGGGAAGGGCATGGGCATTCCAAAAAGTTACACACAGTGTTTTAGAATAATGGGTCTCAGTGCTCAGCTTGAGTGTTGAGATTTACACTAGGTTTCAGGAGGCGTAAATCTGGCTCCCAGAGCTGGGTGTAGGAGCCAGCACTGAGTGCTTTTATATAGATGCTCCTTTTATAGAATAGAGCTTAGCACCAATCTGTTCTGGCGCGTCCATTTTTCAGCACCATTTATACAACTGCTCCCATAGGGTCATCTACTGGTACGTTTAACAATAAATAATTAGCATTATTTAGGCCCAGCAAAATCAAAGGCACAAAGGTAATTGGGAGACTGTTGTTAATTATTAGAAAATTCCTGTTTATTGGTCTCTCCAATAATGTGTAAATATATACAAAATTAGGGATATGAAAACAATGAGGAAAATATCCTTTTACTAAACACTAGAATCTGGTCTTAGTGCGTTTTAATGCAGGAATTTCCCGTATACTAAGATCAGATTCAGCACAGCATAATTGCAGGCTTCTAAAATATATATAGTTGTTCCGGTCAGGTGCTAATGTTTTCATTAGCATGAGGAACTGATAAAAAGTTAATGTGGGGGCCCTTATCATTTCCTATTTAGGAGCTGGTAAGTGCTCCCATATTAACTCCATGTTAGCCAGTTACCCAGATTCTATATATTGTGCCTAGCGTTCTGTGCCACAATCCAAGCATATTCTATAACAATGCATGTAACTTAATTTGCTTAACAAACTAATCAGCGTTGATAACAGCACTTAACAAGCAATAATAAGCACTAACTGGTAATAATTAGAATTTACACGCACAACTCGCTAAGCGTATTCTATAATGAACTGCGCCTAAATTCCAATGCAAACTGTTCAAAAGGGGCATGGCTATGGGCGGGGAAATGGGCATTTCAAAATTTATGTGGATAGTTATATGGCCCAGTGAGTGTAAATTTATGCGCAGGGATTTATGCCACATTTTCATTGGTTAAATGGAGACACATAGTTTTAGGCGCTGGGATATCAACTAAGTGCATTTTATGATTTTATGATGTATATATCCTTACTCTCCTTTATGCGGTCTTTATCCTCCTCGATGTTCATAGCCCCTCTCCTTTACCAGTTATTATAATCTGGTGGGCAGTGGTTAACCCCAATATTTTACCCCTGCCCCCTCTCTCTTGATGGCAAACAGTTCCTCTTTGATCTAGTCACACTTGTAGCTTCTCTCATGATCTCCTGTGGCTCTGTGTCCCTCCAGTGTTAATTTGCTCTTTGGGATAGGTACTGTAAGTTGATAAGACCCTGGGTGGGTTTTATCTCCTGTCATCAGTTTCCATATCCTTTCCCTGTAAGGACTGTCTTTATGGCAGCTGTTTTACTCTGCTACTTTCTTCTTCAGAGCTTCAGGATCAGGTCTCCTCAGTGACTTTATCTCTCCTCTTTGGGTTGTGGCACTCTGTGCCTCAGGGAACATCTGAGGATCAGACTGGCAAACCCTGTGCTGGTTTGCCCTTCTTAGCCCCTGAGCAGTGAGGCAAGGCTTTAGCGGGCTGGAATGCCATCCTATGGGAGGTGGTAGAGCTGAAAACGGTTACGGAATTTAAAAATGCGTGGGGCAAACACAAAGGAATCCTGTTTAGAAGGATCGGATCCAAACAAGCTTAGTGGAGATTAGGTAGGAAAGCCGGTCTGTGCCCTGATCGAGGCTGAATAGGTTTGGATGGGCTGGAGTGGAGCTATTCAGGGGCTTTGACAACAACTTCAGAAATCTTAGAACAAGGCCAGTGCCGGGCAGACTTCTACGGTCTGTACCCTAAAAATGGCAAGGATAAATCAAGATCACATATACATGTGATGTATCACTTCATACCATATGTAATCAGTTTATCTTATTGGGCAGACTGGATGGACTTTACGGGTCTTTATCTGCTGTCATCTACCATGTTACTATGTTAACAGCTTTACATCTCCTCCTCAGTGGATTCTTTATTGAGAAGGAAAGAACTGTACTCCTTCCTTGAATCATAGTTTTATACCTTCCTCCAAAAGCTTAAGCTTCAATCTTATTGGGACACTATCTCAGAACAGACCACTATTCAGATTTAATTGGCACCTTTATGGATCCAGAATGTTCTTCCTGCAACTGCATAGGAAAATATATTTGGCAGCCTGCTACACACAAAAAACCCCCACAAAAAGCAAAAGAAACAAAGAAAATGACATGGAATAATGACATGGGGAAAAGTTTTCATGTTAGGTTAATTTTGCCTTTATAATTTTCTTTAATTCTCCATTATTTGGAATTTTGGACCCGAATTGTGGACTTCAGTATGATTAACAGATGAATCATTTTTCCTTACTTTTGTTTTTTTTTCTTTGGTATATCTTTTTATGTTATCATACTTTTCTGTACAAGTATTCTTTTTGCTTGATTAATTTCTGAAATATTGATTAAAAAAAGTTTTCCTAAAAATCCCTATAACAACTTACTAAAAACCCTTATATTAAAGGACTATACTGCACAAATACAGTGCTCTGTGTCTACATGAGACATTTTATATTGAAATAAAAAGATATTTTCTTTATACTTTGAGTAAGCTCCCTTGCTCCTAATATTCCAGCCAACTTTGTGCAATGGGCAGTTAAACAAGCCAGAAGCTTTGGGATAGAGTACAGGCATTTGAAGAAAAAGTATTTTCGCTTGAAGGAGGCAGTGGATAGAGCTAATAGAGCACCACAGAGGTACAGTAGCAATAAATCATAGGTTCTTTAAGAACAGTGTATGTATCTTTACGAGTCCACTTGTTTGAATTTATTTGTGCTACTCCTTTGCTATTTTGCATGTCTTTTTTTACACTGATGCTGTCGAACAGTAAAAGATAGGTATGGCTTATTAGAGCCATTCCTTCTAAATCCTCATACCCCCAAGGTGACTCTTCAGCAGTTGATCATGTGTTTTCCAAATGTCCCTCATTAGCTTCTCTCATGCACTTTATTATCTTGTGAAAGCCAGTAACAGTAAACAACTTTATAAGTGTCCCTGTGGTCAGGGGACTCTGCATTGCTCATAAACCACGGGCAGACAAAGATATGAAGCTGCAGTAATGAAAGCGAGGAAACTAAATCTATAAAGAGGAGTCTGTCTATTTGGAGCCTATTCCAGAGGAGAAAGGAGGCACCTACTTTTCTGTATAGAATACAAGTGGAGCAAGGCAAAGGGGTGACCAGATTTTAGGCGTAACCACTTAGACCAGCCATAGAGCAGGTGCAAATGTGTGAACCTGGACTGCTGAAAAACATGTATAACTTATAGTATTCTATCTTTCAGACATGCAATCGTGTAACCTTCCCCTGCTCTGCCCATGTGTACACCAAAGTTCAAATTATGCACCATTGCATTTATGAGCCATTTTACTGGACAGTGTATCAATGACATATTGACAAATATGTGCATATGAATGCACATACATGCATGATGCTTATATGCCGATATTCTGGTAATTTGGGATGTTACTAGTGCCTAAGGGGGTCTTTACTAAGGTGCGGTAGCGTTTTTATCTCATAGGCATCTCAACATTTACTGCTAACTGATTTCTACCAAGAGATAAAAACGCTACTGTGCCTTAGTAAAAACTACAAACTAGTAAATTTTAAATGAATCAGAGAAAATATTTCTTCACTCAACGTGCAATTAAACTCTGGAATTCGTTGCCAGAGAATGTAGTAAAAGCAGTTAGCTTAGCGGGGTTTAAAAAAAGTTTGGATGGCTTCCTAAAGGAAAAGTCTATGGACCATTATTAAAATGGACTTGGGAAAAAATCCACTGCCTATTTCTAGGATATAACAAAAAATGTAACAAAAAATGGCTTATTTCTATGATAAGCAGCATAAAATGTATTGCACTTTTTTGGGATCTTGCCAGGTACTTGTGACCTGGATTGGCCACTGTTGGAAACAGGATGCTGGGTTTGATGGACTTTCGGTCTGTCCCAGTATGGCAATACTTATGCACTTATGTACTTATAAGACCCCCTAAATGTTGGCACCCTCATTGTAAAATTACCCCCTAAGAGGGTTATCCTCAAAAGGTCATTGAAATTTAAGCATGGGGGTGATGTGCGCTAAGCGCAAATTCTATACCAGCATTTGTGCATGCAGCTGTCATTATGGAATACTAGTCTAGTCTATCCTTCTGTCCAGAACTTATACGCTTTCTTCCTCATTTTCTTTATTCTCTTTTGCCTGACTTCTGGTAGTTTTGTTTACTTTCTGCTTCCTTCCATATTGTCCTGTGTAATGCAAACACTTTTCAACATCTGTCCAAATTTGTTTTCCTTTCATCTGCTGATGCGCCTTCTTGTCTTGACATCCTGGCTCAGATGCAGAAAGTAAATTCTGTTGACTGTATCTCAATCCCACTGAAGAGTTTTCATACTTCATGTTAATCCTGGCAGCTTAATTGCTTTTTTTTTTTCCAGGCTGTAACAACTCAGAAATTCTATTCTCTGTTTTTGCAGCTTCTTGCAAGCCTAAGATCATGCATAGTTGCTAACATACAGTATCATCTTCTTTAATTTCTATACAGGATCTTATTTCTAGCCTGTTATTTCCCATTATAAATAGAGGGGCCTTTTACAAAGGCGCACTAGTGTTTTTAGCGCACGCTAAAAATAAGCATGTGCTAAATGCTAGAGACACTCATATATTCCTATGGGTGTCTCTAGTGTTTAGCACATGCTAATAATTAGCATGCTCTGAAACTGTTAGTGCCCCCCCTATGGTATTATTTAAAATGAGGAATAAGGGGAGGTAATTGATGGAGATTACTTTTTAAAAAGCTGTCTAAAATGCTCTGAAGCCTAAAAAGTAGGTATGTGCCCTGAAACTTTTGTCTTATAATTTCATTTTGGTATTTTGCTCATTTTGCTGTTTGCTTCATTTATTTAAAATAATATGAAATTAAAAACTAAAAGAAAGCAAAACAAAACAAAATGAATGAAAAATAGTGTCATGTTGAGGTCAGGCCCAAAGGTTTTTTGCACTTCTCTACATCCCAACTCCCGGTCCTTCCCCGGAGATCCCAGCATCTTACCCAGTTGCTCCTGTTCTTTCTGTTCCATAATCCAAAATAGCACTGGCTAACCCATCAGCAGGGTGACAGTAACCAGGGATCATTCCTTGTCCATTTAAGCCCTGGAGATTATATATATAAAGAGGTGGGGCCAAGGCCAGGGGGATTTTATACATAAGGTTAGCAATAGATTAAATGGGCGAAGGGGAGAGAGAGGCAAACATTAAACAAAAGAAAGTGTAAATGTGCTTTTTATCCACAAATGTCTTCAGTAATAACTATCTGACAATGGTTGCATATTCTTGGAGTGAAATCTGAATGCTCCATGTCAAGGCGCATGCCATAGAGGCGTATTTTCAAAGCACTTAGACTTACAAACCCCCCTGTTTACTAAGCTGTGCTAGTGGCTACCATGTGCTAATGCCGATATAGCCCATTCACTTTGCCGCATAGTAGCCGCTAATGAGGCTTAGTAAACGGGGGGGGGGGGGGGGAGTTAGATAGTAACCTATGGAACTTTGTAAGTCTAAATGCTTTGGAAATAAACCCTGTGGAGGGGCATAATCGAACGGAAACGCCTATCTCCATGGGCGTTTATCTCCGAGAATGGGTATGTGAAGGGGCGGCCCGAACTGTATTTTCAAAAAAATGGACGTTTTTGAGCTAGGCATTTGTTTTTTTTAGCGATAATGGAAACTAAAAATGCCCAGCTCAAAAACGTCCTAATCCCAGCCATTTGGTTGTGGGAGGGGCCACGATTCGTAGTACACTGGCCCCCCTGATATGCCAGGACACCAACTGGGCACCCTAGGTCAGTGCGGTGGACTTCAGAAAAAGCTCCCACATGCATAGCTCCCTTACCAAGGGTGCTGAGCTCCCAACCCTCCCCCCCCAAAACCCACTACCCACAAATGTACAACACTACCATAGCTCTTAGGGGTGAAGGGGGCACCTACATGTGGGTACAGTGGGTTTTGGAGGCCTCCCATTTACCAGCACAAGTGTTACAGGTGGGGGGGGATGGACCTGGGGCCATCTGGCTGAAGTGCACTGCGGTACCCACTAAAAGTACTCCAGGGACCTGCATACACGCAGCCTCTAGGACTGGTTGCTACTATATAACATTGGCACACCAGTTGACACCTGAAGACTAATCTCTCCGAAAACGTCCTTTATTGGAATAACCGTGTTTACTCACAGTTAACTGCAGATCAGAGGTTGTGCCCCACTGGCAACGAGTCTCCCTGGTAGTGAGATGAGCAGTAGGTCAGAGCTGGCAGAATGCTGTACAATGCCCTCTTTCAGCCACATTCAAGGGAAGAACTAAGTTGTCTAACGTGGCTAACACAGGAAAGGGAACTAAAACTGGCTTACAAAATGGCCACTACCGCATGGACTACAACAGGAAACACAACAGGGCACATTCTGACCCAGTAGGCAGGGGGAAAAGCACCATGGGAGAAGAGCCTACCAATTACCAACATCGTGAGACTGTAACACAAGCTAATGAAATCACGGAGCCCAATACCCTACACCCATCACAATGCAATGCTGATGTGACCCTGTACTGCACCGAGAGCCACATCTGACCCAGGGAAAGGCTGTGAGAGGATCGAACACATTCTGTTGTCATGGAGGTGGGTACGGCATTTGAGGCTGGCATAGAGGCTGGAAAAAAGTTTGTAAAGTGGGTTTTTTTTTTTGGTGGGAGGGGGTTAGTGACCACTGGGGGAGTCCAGGGAGGTCATCCCTGATTCCCTCCAGTGGTCATCTGGGCAGTTGGAGCACTTTTTTGGGACTTGTTCGTGAAAAAAAGGGTCCAAAAAAAGTGACCCAAAATCGCAGTAAAACGCCTTTTTTTTCGATTATCAGGTAAAGACGCCCATCTCTCCTCGGCTGATAACCACACCCCAGTTCCACCTCCACCACGCCTCCGACACGCCCCCGTCAACTTTATTCGTTTCCGCGACAGAGTGCAGTTGGAAATGCCCAAAATCGGCTTTCAATTATACTGATTTGGGCGCCTTTGCGAGACAAACGTCTATCTCCTGATTTAGGTCGCACTATAGGCGTTTTTCTCTTTCGAAAATAAGCTGGATAGTCTCTCAAGATCCCCTGGCTGCTTCTTCGGAGATATATTTCACAGCATAAAGCAAAGATAAATCACAAACCTTTACAATATAAGAATAAGGACACATAAGTATAAAAAGCACAGTATATTTTGGATTAAAATTATTTTCCTTGTCCATAAAGTTCTTGCAGGGCTGCCACTCCCCACTTTATAACATCCTTAAAGGCATATGTTCTGGCTCGTCGGCTCTGCTCAGAAAACTGAAGAAAACGTCCGCTTCAAAATGCTCAACAATGTTGTCTTGATTGGACTTATAAAAGACCATTTTCAATGGCAAGCATTTTTGAATGGAATAATTTACCTAGGGGTATCAGAAAGAAAGAGAGCTATTGTGCTTTTAGAAAGCAACTGAACACAGTTCTGATTACTGAAGCATTTGCTGCTTAACTTAGATAATATAAACTGACGGATAAAGCACGTGGGTTTTTATATAAAGAGATGGCAGAATGTAAATTCTGTTACACTATTTATTATTAAGTTGTTTGTATATTGATTATGTTTTATTGTTATATATGTGACATTGTGCTCTGCCTAGAACTGGTGATACAGTGGAAATAAAAAAATACATTAAATACATTTGAAGTCCATATCCAGGAGATCCAATTGTCTAGATCAAGAAGAAGAGGAATGAATAGTCCAAACAAGAAAACAGGTGTACGAGAGACAGGCTCTACTCAATTCATTCTCATCAACTAAGTAGGGCCCAGGACGGTCACTCTGATTACTTAAAAAGGCCATTAGCTACCAAGCCTCAAAGAAATTATGTCTAACAGATTTATATTTTATATTCTTACTACAGAGGTTCTCCACCTAGTCCTTGGAACACAGTCAGATTTTCATATATCCACAATGAAAAGCAGGAGATAGATTTGAGGTTGAAGGGGGGCATACTCAGGAGTAATGTCAGTAAGTATTTTTTCACAGAGAGGGTGGTAGATATGTGGAATGCTCTCCCGCGGGAGGTGGTGGAGATGAAACGGTAATGGAATTCAAACATGCATGGGAAAAACACAAAGGAATCCTGTTTAGAAGGAATCGATCCATGGAATCTTAGTGGAGATTTGATGGTGACGTTGGTAATTGGGAAGCAAAAATGGTGCTGGGCAGACGGTCTACACCTTGATCACAACTGAATAGATATGGATGGGCTTGAGTGTAAATTTTAAGGGGTTTCGACGTTAGCTTCAGAACTTAGTACAAGAACAGTGCTGGGCAGACTTCTACGGTCTGTGCCCTAAGAATGGCAAGGACAATCAAATCAAACTTGGGTATAAAGTATCACATACCATGTAAAATGAGTTTATCTTGTTGAGCATGCTTTAAAAAAGATAGATCGAAGGCTGGTTGACTGCCAAAAGAACATCTTTCCAAACGTTTTGATAATAAACTCAATATCTATCTATATAAAAAATAATGTTTAATATTTAAAATGTGATGTTCAATTACGCATTTTTACAGGATGATTATTGAGTCTAATTATCAAAATATTAGGGGGGGAAGCAGCCTAAGATGGGCATTCTGAAATAGCAGGGAGTGAGCTCACAGAAGCAAGAAGGCTTAGAGCTCAGGTGCAGACAATCAACCACTTGGGCCCAATTAGGGAGGTTACTGGTGAACCCAGAAAGCCAAACTGTTTTGCAGAGAGAAGGAGGGAGAGGGAAGGACAGGATGGAGAGAGAGGAGGAGAAAGAAGGGAGAAGCAATTCAGTTTGTAAAGATATAAGAGGGTTCAGGAGAAAATTAGAGAGGTGGAATTCAGTATGCATTAGTTCTTATATCTCCCCAAATCCTGTTCTTTTTTTATGAGCAGGACAACTTTACCCCCATACTGTATTGCTCACTTGGGTTTTTACAGCTCGAATGCAAGATCCTGCATTTTTTAGCATTAAATCTTAGCTGCCAAATTCTAGACCATTCTTCAAGCTTCTCTAGATCTCTTCTCATGTTATCCACACCATCGGGGTGTCTACCTATTGCTGTGTTTGGTATCATCCACAAAGAGACAAACCCTACCCAATAGTCCTTCCATAATATCACTCGCAAAATGTTAAAAAGAGCACGACCAAGAACTGGAAAGAATACTGTGGTATTATTAAGGAATTTTCAGAGTTTGGGAAACTTATAAGAGCACAATGCGTTTGCTCTGGACTCTCCTGAGTAGAAGCCATAGCATAATATCCTTGTAGAATTTAAATGCCTGGGCACATAATCTGTGCTGGAAGAAATAACTACAGTTCCGCTAGAGATATGCCTGGGTTCAGTGTTGTTCCAGAGGACTGTATGAGGGCTGGGAGATGCTACTGACCAGGGCCCCGGAAGAAACAAATTCCCGATTAAGTTACCATTGGCTATATGTGAAGAGGTAGAGACAGACAGGCAAGTCAGGAGCAGCAATACCCAAAGCTATAATTGGGTCCGCTGCATGGGTGATTTGTGAATGCACTTTGGAAGACTTATGCAAACAGCAGGGGGTTTAAGTAAAGTATGTTGTTTAGAGCTCTAGACTATAGGTCTGTACAAAGGAGGGTGATAACCTGACAGACAGGAACTTTATTGCCAGTTTGAGAAGTGTAGTTTGGGTAAAGTTGTGCAAGAAGGTTGTATAATAGATGTGCAAAGTGCTGCTTAAAGGCTTCTTGGTGAAGCAACCTGATATAAGTTGTAAATAAAACCCTGTAATAGTCCACCAGTGTCCTGCTCATTGATGGTAAAAGGAGTTAGTGCTGAAGTCATGGTGCAGACAGTTAACCTACAAGACACCATTTCATCACAAAGCCTCAGTCAGACCTTTTTCAAAGCTTTATCACCTGAACTATAAACATTATATTCTACCACTTTACATTTAATTTATGCTTGTTCAACTGGATCCTTTTTAGGCTTCCATATTGTATAATGGACTAACATAATAATTAACCCATTATCTCATTTGAGTAATGGTAATTGAATTGATGGATTGATATTTGGCCACTTGTGTCAGCGTTTTATTAAAGTGCTGGCTGTGGAGGCTAAATAAAACACAGATACTCAACGCTGCTCTCTAGATACTGAGCGGCCAGAATATCGGGGTTGATCAGCAAGTGCCATCATTATCTATACAGCAGTGATATTCAAACCACTATCTAGATAGCTAACCATATAAAATTAGTGTAGCAATATTCCTGTCCAAACTTTAACTGCATATCACTGCTCTCTGGATAAGTGCCAGCTCTGCCATCACTCCATTCAAGCACTACTCCAGCACTAGTGCCAAGGCACTCCAAGTTTCCAAGTGTATTTTATATTTGATATACCACCCATTGGCAAATGCCATCTAAGTGGTTCACAATAAAATAATTAAAAAGCAGAAATGAGAACTACAATATTTCAATAGAAAAGAGTATAGTTACTGCACAAATGAAAAAGACCTCACTGTGCCCGCCAGTGTTGAATTAGCCGAGGATCAATCAGGATAACATTTCAAAAAGAAATGGGTTTTCAGGTCAGTTTTAAATCGGGAAAGAGACAATTGTTTATGAGGGTCTAATGGAAGCTTATTCCACAGGGACTTATCTACAACTGAAAAAAAATGGAAAAACTTATATTTTCGAAGCAAAGTTGATGACATGATGGGACTTCTAGCAGAGCTTGTTGAGAGGACTGGAGGGATCCAGATAACGACAGCTGTCATTCAGATAAATAGCTATGTACATTCACCTGAGAATTTCTTCTTTAGCAAAAGGAAGTCTAGTACACTCTTGCATTGGATGAGCACTTGAGATAAGCCAGTGGAAATGCAAAATGACAGAGGATGCCTTGAGGAGTTTGCTACAGGATGCAACTGAGAAAGGAGTAGAGTCACACATCTTCAGATAGTAAGGGTATGAAAATCGTTCAAGTCTCTGTCATTGGGAAAATTTGATAGAAGTGATCATAATGGTTAGGATTCTAGGCTGTTACTTTCTGGGAGGTTCCCCTAAGATGTTGTGTTGGGAGAGAGAAGAAGATGGCCAGGTGCTAGTCATCATATTAATTTAACTGCATGGATTGGAGCCAATAGATATGGCTCATTACTAGAAAAAGACCTCTACATAAGTAGCTGAATTTTGCAGAGGACTTGGGGACTCAGAAACACATTGGCCATGGTTATTGTTGCAATTTTTGAACAACAATTGTGTGAGAGAGTATACAGAATAACTATGGTCTCCTTTAAGCATCCTCTCCCACTGGGTCACATTAAAAGGCCTAGAGCTTAGGTGCTGAACTAGGAAAGCATGGTGTAGTTGGGGAAAATAAAAAGCCCAGGGCTGGGGAAAAAGAGAGGCTACATGAAAAAGAAGCCTTCAGGGCTGACTGCATGATTGCAAAGATCCAGGGACAGGTTTGCAGCTTTTATCCTATTTGGTTAATCATGAACTATAACCAGAATCCCTTTAGATGGTTAACCATGACCTGGAAAAGCCTGTGAGGAAGACAAATGTCTTTATATTTTGACCTTTAACTATATGAATAAATATTTTTAGTGATCACCGAATGGTGTGGTTCAATATTAAGACACAAGAGGAGAGGGATTATTCAAGATTGAAGGTCCTAGACTACAAAAGAACTAACTTTGCCAAAATGGGGGAATTTTTCAATGAACAGTTAGTTGGATGGGAACAGCTGAAGGAAGTAGAACATCAGTGGACAAAATTGAAAGGAGTTATTTTAAAGGAAGTATACGTAAAAGTAAGAGGAAAAGAAGGTGGCTCTGGTTCTCAAACGTAGTAGCTGAAAAGGTAAGGGAAAAAAAGGTTAGCTTTCATAAATTACAAGATGAATAAGAGAAAGGAAAGACAGGCAAAAAATATCTGGAAAAGCTAAGATAAGCAGGAGAAGCTCTCAGGAAAGCAAAGATGCAAATGGAAGAAAAGATACAGTAAAATTAGGGGACAAGACATTTTTGAGATACGTAAGTGATAGGAGGAAGTACATTGTGAGGCTCAGGGCTAAGGGGATGGAATATGTAGAAGCTGATAGAGATAAAGCTGAACTGCTTATCAATTATTTCTGTTCTGTGTTCACAGATGAAAGGCCAGGAGTAGGACCACAGAAAACAAATGCTAATGGGGATGGGTGTATGATAGACCGGGACCGATTCTTGGAAGACTGTGTTCATGAGGAGCTAGCTAAACTAAAAATAGACAAAGTGATGGGGCCTGATGGGATACTTCTGAGGGTGCTGAAGGAACTCGGTGATGTTCTGGTGGCTCCGCTGTGTGATCTCTTCAATGCTTCTTTACAGTTTGGAGTAACTGGAGGAGGGCGAATGTGGTCCCTCTGCACAAGCGTGGAAGTAAGGAGGAGGTTGAGAAGTACAGACCTGTCAGTCTGACCTCAAACTTATAGAAATGCTTCTAAAGCAGAGAAGTGTGAGGTTTCTTGAACTGAATAGACTGCAGGACCCAAGGCAGCATGGTTTCAACTACAGGCAGGTCTCGTCAGTTGGACATGGGAGGGGTGCTAGCTGTGATGTACTTGAATTTTAGCAAAGCTTTTCACACAGTTCCACAAAGGTGACTGATAAATAAACTAAGTGCCCTTGGTATGGGACCTAAACTGACTGACACCCTCTAAAGATGTAAAAGTAACAGTACATACCAGCCTCTATGACAGTGTCAGATGTTATAGCCAGTCCTAGTAGAGCAGCAAGCAGCAAGCAGGCTCCTGGAGTAGTCTAGTGGTCGGTGCAGTGTACTGTAGAGAAGGGAACCCAGGCCCGTATTTCACTCTTATTGTTACACTTGTGGTGGAATGTGTGAGCCCTCCAAATCCCAACAAAAACCTACTGTACTTACATATAAATGCCATGGCTGGTGTTTAAAAATGCTCATTGCAGCGCTTGAAATATCTACTTGTTCATTGCACAGGAAAAATCATTGGAAGCATTAAAAAGTAGCTCCTACTTTTTTTGGAGTTGAGATGTATTATTCTACACCTACAACTATTCTGCTTTGGATTTATTATGTGTTTTTTGGTTGTACTGTGGTTTGTTTAAAAGTTAATAAAGATATTCCGCCCAACAGCTGGCTAGCTCAGCTGAATACTAATGCTTAGCAGCTAACTTGGTCATTGGCTATATCATGAGACATAGCTGGTTAGCCCAATATTCATCGGCTGACTGGCTAAGTTCAGCGGCCAGATAGACACACATAAATAGTAGGTCTATCTTTGGCTGCTATAACTCAGCCGGTCAGTTGATGAATATTGGCTTAACCTGCTATGCACATGGTGGCCAAAAAAACCTCAGCAATTCAATGCCAGTCGCCGAATACGGCCCAGCATTGAATTTCCTGGTTCACCGCCAACTGCAGGAGTTAGTTGGGCTGCCTCCTGTGGTCTCAATATCAGCCCCATTGAAATGAAAAAATGTTCACAACTGGTGCTGAATATTGACCAGATTCTGAGATAACGTAAACCACATAGCTATATGTATAGCCACTGGCAAGAAGCACATTCTGCTGTTGCTTATCTATATTGATGTGGTTTATGGTTTATTCAGATTTGTTGAATCGCCTTTTTCACCAGATGTACAATAAAACCAAAGTGAGGGAAGGAACTCCAATATATTTATAGGAAAGCACACACCAGTCAGAAAAGAAATAATCATCCTGGCAACGTCACACCAGTGTATCAGTGGGGTTGACCCTAGGTCGAATTAAAGGTCTCATTATATAAATGGGTGTTGAGAACCGATTTAATGTTTTTCAGGGATGATTCAGCTTGAGTCCCAGGGGGAGGATTATTCCAAAGGAATGGAGCCATAAAGTAAAAGGCATTTTTTCAGGTGCTGGATATATGTACTTTTTAAATCTGGTAGATGGCATTTAAAAAAATGCTTGTCACTGCTACTGAATATTGATCAGCCCAAATATCATAGAGCCTGACACAAACAGCATAGACTGCTGGGGCCTTTGTTTTTGTAAAAGGCTTTGCCAGGATGTCTGTGGTTCACCAGTTCTATGGAAACAGACATGCCTCCAGGTCATCGTTGCAGACCATATATCATATTCATACTAGGACTAGAGAGAGTTCAGACAAGAGCAATGCAGTTCAGAGAATGCAGAAAAGCAGTGGGTCCAATCTGCAAAGAGAAAGATGTAGTCAAAATGTAAGAACAAAGGTCGGTCCAAGAAATCAGTTCACACTATAGATCAGACAAAAGAAAAGGCTGAGACAAGCAGGAACAGGCCAGGCAAAGTATGCATGCAAAGCAGACAGGGAATACAATGTGGAGTGGAGGAGTGGCCTAAAGGTTAGCACAGCAGGCTTTGATCCCAGCATCTTGGATTCAATGCTGACTGCAGTTCCTTGTGACCCTGGGCAAATCACTTAGGGGCCCTTTTACTAACCCACATAAGAATCTACGCGCGCCCAACGCATGCCAAAATGGAGTTAGCTTGTGGCTCTTGTGGTAATTTCATTTTTGGTGCGCGTCAGAAAAATAATTGTTATTTTCAGACGTGCATATAGGGCGCATGCCAAGTGGCATTTGACGCATGTAGATCATTACCGCCCAGTTACCACGTGAGACTTTACCGCTAGGTCAATGGCTGGTGGTAAGGTCTCAGACCCAAAATGTACGCGTAGCAATGTTCATTTTGCTGCACTTCCATTTTCAGTAAACGTTTAAAAAAGATATTTTTTTTACAGGTGCGCTGAAAAATGATTCTGCACACGCCCAAAACACGTGTCTACACTACCGCAGGTCATTTTTCAGTGTACCTTTGCAAAAGGGCTCCTTAATCCTCCATTACCTCAGGTACAAAAACCAAGACTGTGAGCCCTCTAGGGACAGAAAAAGTACCTACTTATAATGTGCGATTGTCCTCCACCTTGAACTTGATGGTTAAGCAACTTATAAATTCCAAAATTAAATTAAACATCGCAAAAGATACAGGAGAGCACCACTTGTTGAACCAAGAAAAAAAATTGGGGACAATTCTATAAACTGGAGATTCTAATATTTATGTGTAAATGATTAAATTATCAGTATATACATGTGTAAGTGTACAGATATGGCATAATGCTGAAAATGCTGAACTGTAAATATGTGCATATCCTACATGGAGGGGCATTTTCAATATGACGTCTAAACCTGACTTTGGATATTTTGCTCAAAACATCCAGAATCCAAATAGCAAAACCTCTCTCTCTTTTTTTTTTTAAATGGCCACTTTCTAAATGATTTTTTGGGGGGATCTGTGCATTTTACCTTTTTGGTCCATTAAAAAAAAAAAAATCCAAGTGAAAAATGCACAAAATCAAGACATTGGGATGTAGGAGGAGCCAGTATTCTTAGTAAACTGGTCACACAGACATCCCAGCAGAATGGTAGGGCACCCTAGAGGGCACTGCAGTGGACTTCACCTAAAAGCTCCCAGGTACACATCTCACCGTTGCCCCCTTATATTGTATAGTGAGCCCTCCAAACCCCAACAAGAACCTACTGTACCTAACTGTATACCTCTGCAGTAGCCCTTATATCTGCAGGTGCCACCTATATATGAGTACAGTAGGTGGGATTTGGAGGGCTTGCACATTCCATTACAAGTGTATCAATAAGAGTTGGAAATGGGTCTGGGTCCCCTTCTCTACAGTGCACTGCACCAACCACTAGATTACTCCAGTAACCTGCTTGCTGGTCTAATAGGACTGGCTATAACATCTGAGGCTGTCATACAGGCTGGTATATACTGTTTCTTTTACATCTTTGGGGTGTTGGAGGGGTCAATGAACACTGGGGAAGAAAGGAGGTTCATTCCTTTATTTCTTCAGTGGTCATCTGGCCATTTAGGGCACTTTTTGTGGCTTAGTCAATATTAAAAACAAAACATTATCGTTTTTGTCCTGGACATTTTCATTTTGTTCCATTTTGGCTACCCCCCCCCCCCCCATCCAGGTCTTAGGAACGCCCAAATCCTACCCGACCTATGCCCCCGACATGCCCCCCCTTGAGATTTGGATGCACTGCAGATGAACGGCATAGAAACTGTCTGGAAAATGGGTTCCAAAAATACTGATTTGGAGTTTTTGGTGAGAAAAATGTGCAAATGCTGCTTTATGCCACTTTTAAGCGTTTTTCTTTTTCAAAAATGAGCCCCATAGTCAGGGAAATTCTAAAGCTGGACACCCATGTTTACACACCCTTTGTGCACGTGTGTGTGTGTGTGGCAAAAAGTAGCACTAAACACTATTCTATATGGGCACAAACCAGTGCTTTCACATGCAAATGCAAGGGGAGTGTACACATGGAGAGAGCAAGGGAGGGGCATGGGTTAGGTTCTATATATGGCACCTAAAAAATTGATGCCAACCCCTCCCCCCTGCATAAACAGTATTCTATAAGCCATGCCTAAAATTCAGTGTGGTTTATAGATTTAACATTTAAGCAGAGAGGTCACGCATAAATTTAGGCATGATCATTTGCACCAACAAAACATGGCGCAAATGCCTGCACCTTAAATTCATGTGCAGAGCAAGCACCGTTATCCTACAATTACGCGTGTAGCTCAAAACCACGACCCGATCTGTCCTGAAACACCCATGACCCTCCCCTTTCCATGCCCCCTTTTTTGGACCATGCCTAACTTTATGCAGGTAAGTCCCAATTAATCTAGTGCCAATAATTGTTTGTTAAAAGCCAAATATTGGCACTAATTGGCTCATTAGTCTATTAAATCGCGCACGCAAATCAGGAATGCGCCTAGATTTGCACATGCAATTTTTAGTGACCTTTATAGAATCAGAGGGATAACTTATAGAATACTGCAAGCTAAGTGTACCCTTACCACATTTCGGCGCTCGCATTTATGACAGGTCTATAGCTGGCGTAACTGAGGGCACCTATGCCAGGTTACACTAGTATTCTGTAATAGAAGCTGGGCATCTGGATGCTGTTACAGAATAGATGCTCTCTGTGTGGCATTGTTGCTTCTAACAGGAGGCAGCCAGCTATAGAATTTCCACCAGTGTGTATTTGACAGGTTGGAAAACATGTGGGCAGAGTCTGGGCAGATCATGGGTAACGTGACTTATTTTCTTTATTCTGCACACATGTTATAGAAGCAGAATAAAGAATATAAGTCACTTTGGAGGGGATTCTGTAAATAATGCTTAAAATGGGCACAGAAAAAAAATACAAACAAAATAAAAAGGGGGGGGGGGGGTCCTCACAGTGTCCACAAGAAGTCAAGCAAGCTCAAAATGGGTGAAAGTGAGGACAGTTCCAAATAACCGAGGCAAACAAAGGGTAAGAGTATCCAACAATTTATTAGCCAAAGTCAGCTGACCCAAGGAGACCCTACACGGGCCGTGTTTCAGCTAAGCGCCTCCCTCAGGGGTCATAGCGGTCCAGTTTAATCGGTTTTGGAGAGTTTGTAAATGGGAAAAACCATTGGAGCGCTGGAGCGATATACGCTGCATGGCGTAATGCACGGTCAACTCTCACAGAAATAAAAAATCAGAACTAAGCACTAGTCTATAAAGGGTGCATGTAGCGCTGATTCTCACACCTAGCTTTGAGCGCCAGACGTATGCCTGCTGAAACCTGGTGTAAATGCTGGCACCCAAGTTAGGTGCATTTAGCCAGCATTCTATATAACTTTAAGGGATGCCCCTGACATGTGCATGCCCATCCCATGCCCCCCCTTTTGGGATATGCACTTTGGGAGTTAGATGCTCTGCCTAATAAAATAGTTCACAACCAGATGTGTGTGCAAATTTTAATGAGTGGCAATTAACATCAATAATTGGTATTGACACCCAATTATTGATATTTAAGAGCTTGTTAACCAATTAATGTGCACGCACATCTTGGCATTATATAGAGAATCTTGGAGAAAATCTTCTATTGCCCAGGTACAAACTTGAATTGTAAACTCTCTGGAGACAGGGAACTACCTAGCCTACCTAAATGCTACTTCTGAAAAAGTGTGAGCTAAATTCAAATAAATAAATTGATTAATGAATATGACAGTGTCCAAAAGCCATCTAACTGGTGAATAGGCTATTTGGAAACTGCCCATTTTACCTGTGGGTAGACGTATATGCTGATAGTCTTTGCATATGTGTGACTGTCAGAATCTATTCTATTTTGACTACACTGCTCTTTGCTACCCCTCCCCTGCCTCGTAGAAGCCAGGGTTCTAGGCACCTGCCTAGTCGGTCTCATAGTAAAGCCTACAGAGATATTCTGAATGGAAATTACTCTCCCTGGTTTAGGCTTGTTTCCACTACTCTTCAGCTTGCTGTTGAAGCTTGGCTGCTTCTAATGCTGCAGCAGATCTGCAGCAATATGTTTAAACTGAATGTGAGATCAATATATACATTTTATTTAGTTTCATATAGCTTTAGAGAGTGTATAAACACACACACACACACACACACACACACATATATATATATATATATACAGAGCACATGCCAGATAGAAATATTCTTCCAGATTCTGTATAGATTGCCCAAAGTAGGATTCTAATTAGGCGATAACAATCAATTATTTGTACACTTAATTGGTAGACGAAGAAGGCAAGAAGAGCAAATGCAGTGAGGAGATGCAGTCGATTGGAAGCAATTAGGGGTCATGGGCTAGATTATATACATGGCGCCTGAAAAATCCACACTGAAATAAATTACGCCTGTGCCTAAAGTAAGCCTAAATTTTATAGAATAGGCTTCAATTTCCACACAGTATACAGAATATGCCAAGTGCATCTCCAAGCAACCAAATGTAGTCGCGTCCATTTAGGCCATGCCTAAATTAGGCACAGATCGGGTGTATTCTATAATAATCTGCATAGATTTTAGAGTGCCCATGCCCCGCCCATGTACCATTTCAACTGTGCAACTTGGAAAATGCATGCACCACGTTACAGAATACAGTTAGCAAGTTGTGTGCGTAACTCTTAATGCCAATTAGTGCTGATAATTGCTTGTTAAATCCAATTGACAGTGCTGATTAGCTAGTTAACCAATTAAATTAGGCGCACTGTTATAGAACATGTTTCGATTTCTGTGCAGAAATTAAAGCGTGATATATTGAATTCAGGGTATAGAGCAGATCGTACACACCTAAATTTCATAGCACGCAACTCCGGAGGTGGCGTGACCATGGTAGGGGCATGGGAGAGTCAGAGGTGTTCCTGGAAATTATATAAGATGTTATAGAATACCTGCATTTGCTTATCTAACAGCCATCAGTTGGGTGTGAGTATTTACATCAGCCTATGGCAGTGCAGACTCCACCACCGGAACACCTCCAAAATAGCAAGTTTCAGCTTGAGTGCTAATTGGGCATTTTCAGGGGCACTATCCAGGTAAATGCTACTGAAAATGCCTGGTTAGCCCCTGACAGGTGATTCAAGCAGTCGGGATCCTCTCTTGGCCATTTAACTCATTTTAAATGTCCAGCCCATGGTCTGATTGCATAAAATGGGACCTGTGGTAAATTAATATGTCCTGATGGAAGCCCACATTGAGAAGTCCCATCCCTCCTTAATCTCAATCCTTTGAGATGGTCCACCTTTGGCATCTGTGGTACTGCATTGGAACTATCCAGTAGTACCAGGCCGCTGAGAAGGGGAGGCGGGGGGGGGGGGGGGGGAAAATTCCATGGGCCTCCAAGGGGGTACTGCACCATGGTCTCTCTCTCTCTCTCCTGCTCCTGACGGGACCCGGGTGATCGCATCCCGACAGGAGAACAGGAAAGAGAAATCTCCGGCGCCGGGCCCCCCTTGCATTGCCTGCCAAGCAGCTGCTGGGCACTCAGGCCGCGCATGCTCAGTTTTGAAACCGAGAGAGAAAAGCAGCCGCAGGGGCAGGCAATATGGCAGCCAGCAGAGGAAAGAACAGCGCTGCCTGGAGGAAGACTTCTGCTGGCGGGGCCTCAGGATCACTAGACCACTAGACCACTCCTCCATCTACTATAATAAAAAGCACCTCCAACGTTCTGAAGCTGGCTCTGTGGCAGTGAAGGGTTTGTAGGGTTCGTGCTGGCAGTCACCATCTCTCTCTGTCCCGCCCTCGCATCAAAACGTGATAATGTTGAGGGCGGAACAGTGAGAGGAAAGGGCACGTCACACGCATGAGGGTGTCGTCGTCCCTCCCTTCCTCCTACCCTCCCTTCCAGTTCCAGGCCCTCTCCCTCTCAGCTGTGGTCCTGTCCTCATTTCCTGTTTCCGCAAGGGCGGGACCACAGCTCAGAAAGAGAGAGAAGGGCTGAGCCTGCACGCGTTTTACCGCTGCTGGCTGCCGTCATAACCCTGACTTGGTAAGTGAAGATAACTTTTAAAAATCGAACAGAGGGGGCCTGGAACTGGAAGGGAGGAAGGGAGGGACGGCGACCCTGGAACTGGGAGGGAGGCAGCAGGGAGGGAGACCCTGAAATTTGGAGGGAGGGAGGGAAGGATGGACCCTGAAACTCGGAGGGAGGGAAGGAGGGGGACGACCCTGGAAGTCAGAGTGCAGGAATGACACTGGAACACGGAGGGGGGGACACTGGAAGTGGGAGGGAGGGAGGGAGGGAGGGAGGGGGGGGGGGCCCGGCACACACACTCAATCTCACACACACTCTCTCTCTCTCTCACAGACACACTCGCATCCAGTCTCACTCTCTGTCACACACACACACATACACACTCGCACATTCACTCTCTCTCTCACACACACTCTCTCAAACATACACACTCCAAGGAAAACCTTGCTAGTGCCCGTTTCATTTCTTTGAGAAACGGGCCTTTTTTACTAGTTCGATGATATTCAGCTCCTTCACTCTGTCCATCTCGGCACTTAAACTGACTGGTTGGTTCTTAATTGGTTGAAGCTCAGCACTAATAAATCTGAATCCATTCTTTTCTTTTGGCAGTCCACACCCTTTCTTCTCCTCTATCATTGGTTATTTCCTTCCTTTAATACTTCTTTAGTACTAAATGTCTATTTTCTTATATATTTCCACCATCCTTGGCCACCTTTAAATCTAGACTGAAAGCCCACCTCTTTAACATTGCTTTTGACTCGTAACCACTTGTAACCACTCGCCTCCACCTACCCTCCTTTCCTCCTTCCTGTACACATTAATTGATTTGATTTGCTTACTTTATTTTTTGTCTATTAGATTGTAAGCTCTTTGAGCAGGGACTGTCTTTCTTCTATGTTTGTGCAGCGCTGCGTACGCCTTGTAGCGCTATAGAAATGCTAATTAGTAGTAGTAGTAGTAAGGTACTTGCAGTTCAGGCGGGCAGGGGGCAGCAGCGTTCCTGGGGAGGGGGCGGTGGCAATGATCCAAGGGGGGGAACAGCGGCAATGATCCGGAGGGCGGACGGCGGCAATCCTGGGGGGGGGGGGGGGGGGGGAAGTGGCTCTGCCCAGGGCCTGGCTCAGTCTCTCGACGGCTCTGAGTAGTACCAAGGTGGTCCAGAAAGATATTCAGGAGCAGAATACATGGCAGCCATTATTGAGATATTTGCTTTTGAACATATCACATTAATCAGCTGTATCTCTATCTATCTATATGAACACACATTGTATAGCTTAGATTTCTTTTTTGACTGGGCGAAATAACTGCAATTTTCTCCGTTTGTTGGAGGCTCTAGGTGGTACAGCACATTACATTTCTGAGTAAAGTTTAGAGTGATATGGATAAACACAATTCTGTTTTTTTATTAAAATAATTTTTCTTTTTCCTTTTGCTGGATTAAATGTGCCTTGACGCAGTGAATCATTGGGTTTTGCTTGCAGTACGATTCCCCAGCTAACAGTAAAATCGGAGGCAATAGGCTCAGAGATATTATTGCCTCATAAACTCCAGCTGAATACCTGTTTTTTTTTATTACCCGAACATCTCTAGGGAGAAAGACAGTAGAATCAAGAGTATTCGATGTATAAGATCCTCGCGGAGCTGGAACATTCAAGGGAGGAGAGTCAGATGGAAAGTGAATATATGCTAGAGGGATGGGGCCGACTAAGAAGAAATTCCTTAAAGTGAATTGATACAGTTTAAAAAAATGTATTCTTGTAAGCTGGTGGAAGTTTATATTTATGAACTGTAGGAGATGTGTCATTGTAAGTGGCTATAGTTCAAGGGAGGTAACCTTGTGAATGTTTACACATACGGGGAGGTATAACCTTGTGAGGGGGTACAACTTTCATTACATGTAGAATACCTGAAATGAATGGTTGGGTGTAAACATATAGTAACATAGTAACATAGTAGATGACGGCAGAAAAAGACCTGCATGGTCCATCCAGTCTGCCCAACAAGATAGCTCATATTTGCTACTTTTTGTGTATACCCTACTTTGATTTGTACCTGTGCTCTTCAGGGCACAGACCGTATAAGTCTGCCCAGCACTATCCCCGCCTCCCAACCACCAGCCCCGCCTCCAACCACTGGCTCTGGCAAAGACCGTATAAGTCTGCCCAGCTCTATCCTCGCCTCCCAACCACCAGCCCCGCCTCCCAACCACCGGCTCTGGCACAGACCGTACAAGTCTGCCCAGTACTATCCCCGCCTCCCAACCACCAGTCCCGCTTCCCACCACCGGCTCTGGCACAGACCGTATAAGTCTTCCCAGCACTATCCCCACCTCCCTACCACCAGCCCCACCTCCCGATCTTGACTAAGCTCCTGAGGATATAACAGTAGATATTCAGCCGGTGACTGTCGCTAGCTACATTACGCCCTGATATTCAATGCCAGGTCAACTCCGGGCACTAGAATTGAATATTACTACTACTACTACTACTCATTTCTGCAGCACTACCAACGTACGCAGCACTGTACACTTGAACATGAAGAGATTGTAAGCTCTGTCAAGCAGGGACTGGACTATCTAATTAGGACAGACAAACAGGACAAATAAGAGATAAGGGAATTACTAATGTGGGAATATTGGCAGCCCACTGTCTCCTGTAGGTCGCTGGAGCTTATGTGGGTCCCAGGCATTATTCAGCTGGGGCTTGCATAGGACAGTAATGCAGGCCCTAGCTGAACGTTGGCCAGAATCCATATATCATTCAAAGGGGTCTTCAGCCCCTCCTGGTCCCAGAATGTCCCCCTTTTCAATTCCCTTCCCATCCCCTTAGAACAGCCCCTCTTTCAATCCCTCTCCTACCCCCCCCCCGGAAAAGCCCTTTCCCCTGGCAAGGATACACCCCGCCTTTCCCTGTACCCCCAGGTCATGATAAATCCCCCGGACCTACCTAAGATCCCATTTTGTTGCGGAAGCCGTTAGGAACCTATCGCCCCCACTGGACAATCAGGGATCTTAGGTAGGACCAGGAATTGGGGGGAAGGGAAGGGGTATCAGAAGGAGGGCTGTTCCAGGGGATGGGAGGGGATTGGAAAGGAGACAGTCTCAAGCCTTTCCTGTTGCTACGAGGAGGTTAACCGGAAACCGGTCAATATTCAGACTGATGCCTGGTTAACTTCACCACTTAAAATTAGGACAGCTTCTTTTTCTGCCCTAAAGTTATGCAGTTACCTAGCTGATTAGCAGACTAAATATTGCCACTGACTGGCTAGGTCACCACTCTGCCCCTGGCCTGCTCCTAACCTTGATGAATGGGGGGTGGCTAGTTAGCAGGAATATTCATTAGCGCTGCCTCCTTAAGCGCTGCTGAGTATCCCCACTTAGATCCAGACAAGTGATTTAAATGACCAGGAGCCTCGTCTGGCCATTTAAATAACTTTAAATAGCTACCCATAATTTTCAGTTGTTATGATATATGGTAATATTTTTGTATTTAATGGGCCCACTATTCAGTGTTTTACTGACCATCAGAGGGGTTCAATGCAAAATTCAATGCAAAAGAGGTGTTAACATGGGAGGGGCATGGGCACATCAGGGGCATTCCAACTAACACTGTGCATTCTTTAGAGAATACTTGCTTTTATGTGTACAACTGCTATGTTTAGGAGCCACTGTAGACATGGCACAAGTGGTCACGCCTGAAGCTGGGTGTGTTACTATGGGCTTATGCTATTGTTCTAGAACAAGCTTGGCATGCAAATGTGCCTAACTTTTAGCACCCTTTATTGAATGGGCCCAATGTCTGCTTTTCACATTTGGAACGTGAGGACAGTGCCGGGCAGACTCTTACGGTCTATGTCCTGCAATTGACAAGACGGATTTGGATAGGCTAGAGTAGGCTTTGACGTCAATTTCAGTACTTGGAAACTAAGGACAAGGTCGGGCAGACCTCTATGGCCTATGGTCCAGAAATGCCAAGAAGAGAAAATGATCAAATATTTTATATCACAGTCATTATTGGTTTAATCATGACTTTATAATGAGTGTGACTGTTGGGCAGACTGGATGGACCGTTTAGATCTTTATCTGCCCTCATTTACTATGTTACCAGTTTCCATAAGAACATAAGAATAGCCACACTGGGTCAGACCAATGGTCCATCTAGCCCAGTATCCTGCCAATCCAGGTCACAAGTACCTGGCAGAAACCCAATTAGTAGCAACATTCCATGCTACCAATCCTGGGGCAAACAGTGGCTTCCCCCATGTCCATCTCAATAACAGACTTTGGACTTTTCCTCCAGGAACTTGTCCAAATCTTTTTTTAAACCAGATACACTAACTGCTGTTACCACATCCTCCAGCAGCAAATTCCAGAGCTTAACTATCCTTTGAATGAAAAAATATTTCCTCCTATTTGTTTTAAAAATATTTCCATGTAATTTCATTGAGTGTCCCCTGGTCTTTGTCCTTTTTGGAAGAGTGAAAAATCAATACACTTTTAACTGTTCTACACCACTCAGAATTTTATAGATCTCAATTGTATCCCCTCTCAGCCTTCTCTTTTCCAATATGAAGAGCCTTAATCTCTTTAGCCTTTTTTCATATGAGAGGAGTTTCATCCCCTTTATCATTTTGGTTGCTCTTCTTTAAACCTTTTCTAATTTTACTATATGGGGGTCTTTTACTACGCTGCATTAGCGTTTTTAGCTCGCAGTAGAAATAAGCTGGCGGTAAACACCAAGCTGCCCCTTATATTCCTATGGGCGCCTCGGCGTTTATCACTAGCTGATTTCTAACACAAGCTAAAAACGCTAACGCAGCTTAGTAAAAGATCCCCTATGTTACTGTGTTCTGAGATACAAGAAGAGGAAGCAGTGACGATCTTGCTATGTGTTTTCTTGGTATTTTCATTTTCTCCAATGTTCTTTTCAGGAGAGAGAGAGAGAGAGAGAGAGAGAGAGAGAGAGAGAGAGAGAGAGAGAGAGAGACAGAGAGAGACAGAGAGACAGAGAGAGAGAGAGAGAGAGGCAGACCCAAGTGAAGAAGCACACTAATTGTCTCTTGTTACAAGAACATGTCTATATTGTCTAATTCTTTTTTGATTCTTTTCTTTTCAATCTTTTAACAGCCTTAGAGGGGGGAAGCCAAAGGTCAGCCTCTATTATCTTCTAATTAAATTTTTATACGCTCTCAGCTTGTGGGGTCTCCAAGACAAGTCACCAAGTTATAATGGCACTTATTACAGACAGGTTATTAGAAGATTTTTCCCAAGCTGCTCATCTAGCAATCAATTACAGATTTTTTTTTAATAATGCCAAGTAAACTCAATTGATACCCTTTTGCCCTTTAACAAGTACTTTTTCTGTTGTTCAAGCAACATTCGTCTTTATTACAAATGAGTTAAATATAAAATAAGGCTTAACTTGCTTTTCATGATATTTAAACATAGGAGAGGAAAAATCTGAGAGAGAGGGAGGGAGGGAGGGAGGGAGGAAGGAAGGAATGAGGAATACACATCTTGAAGGGCACACTAAGAAGCTGAAACCACACTCACTAGAGGAAGAGAAGAATGGGACACTGCAATGGAAACTTCAAATCTTAAGCAGTTTTCCATAAAGTGCAAGAAGGTAACATTTTCTCCAAGGGGTCCTTTTACAAAGGTGTGCTGAAAAATGCCTTGCATTAGTGTAGACATGGATTTTGGGCGTGCGTTGATCCATTTTTTAGCACGCCTGTAAAAAAGGCCTTTTTTTGCTGAAAATGGATGTGCGGCAAAATGAAAATTGCTGCATGTCCTTTTTGGGTCTGAGACCTTACCGCCAGCCATTGACCTAACAGTAAAGACTCACATGGTAACTGGGTGGTAAAGACCTACATGCGCGAGAAATGCCACTTGGTGCACATCCGTTACGCATGCCCGAAAATAAAAAATATTTTTTAGATGTGTGCATCGGAAGCGCGCCAAAAATGAAATTATCACAAGAGCCATTCGGTAGTCGGGTGGTAACTCCATTTTGGCACATGTTAGGTGCACGTAGACGCTTACACGGCTTAGTAAAAGGCCCCTAAATAAAGAAATGTTAGGAGAACGGGTCATGTTCCAAGTCTGGGTAGCCTGAAGAGAAAGCGAGGAAGTACTTCTTTACTAAAAGGGTTGTGGAGGTATGGGATTGCCTACTAACAGAGAGGGAGTAATAACCAAAACCATATGGGGTGGAGGAATAGCCTAATGGTTACTGCAGCGACCTAAGAACCAGGCAAATCAGGTTTGATTCCCACTGCAGCTCCTCATGACTCTAGGCAAGTCACTTAGTTCTCCATTGCCACAGATACGAAACAAGTACCAATATATAGAGCATTTTGATGTAACCACAGAAAGGCAGTATATATCAAATTCTACCTCCTTTATACATGACTGAGTAGATGGACTAGGGGAACTGGAGCAGAAAAAGTTAGAGAAACTTCTTGCACTACAAACAATCCAGCCAATACTCAAAGTAATTTAGCTAGCCACCAATAGGTTAAATCACTTGGTTGGGGCTAGCCACTGATTTTCAGTGACACTTAACTGGCTAAGTGCCGCTGAAATTCGGGGTTAGCCCCCTAACACAAAGCTGGCTATGTTGCTGGTGTCCACAGATATTAGTATGAAACACTAACATATAAATAATGAAAACAGGAAGGAAAAACATCAAAGGCGCTCAGATCCTGCTGGGTTTCATAGAGCGGTAGCAATCTAAACAGATCATTGCTTCATCATCGGCAAAAACCTTCCAACAAAAAAATATCAGGTGCATGGACAGTGCTCAAAAAGAACTCTTCTGTAAATTTTATCAATTTTTATAAGTTTTGTAAAACCACTTATCTTATACTGTGAAGACAGCTTCTAGTAAATGTCAGAAGTGATAACTTGCCCACGGCCAACGATGACCAGCGTTTCATTAATACTGCGTCAGGGTCCAGACGGCAAGTGTGTTCGTCCACAGTGTATTTCATACTAATATCTGTGGATTGCTCTTGAGTTATAGCTTTAGCATTGGTATTTCCACACCCCCTTTTTTGTTTCTATGATGGGGGTATTCCAGGGGCGTGCTTAAGTGCTAATACTTTACTTTTAAGCGGCCAGGTTTAGTGCATAAATTTGATTGCGTAAAAGTCTGTCCTATCTTTATGGATTAACCCATGGCTGCTTAATGTCTGATTATCAACTTAAGCGGCTACCAGGCTCATTTTCGAAAGAGAAGGACGCCCATCTTTCGACACAAATTGGAAGATAGGCGTCCTTCTCATAGGGAACCAGGAATATCAAGTGAGGACTTCAGTCCCGCATAAAGGAAATAAAGGAATTATGACTGAGATTTTAACTTCACCAAGGATGGGGATCCCCACAGGACATTAACATCTACAGAGTCAAGCAGCACTGACTCCGGAACGAAGCTAAGTAGTAACATCTAGCATAAACATGTTATATGTTAACAATAATGAGATAGGGAGGAAGGAGGTGTGCAATGATGTTTACTAAGGGGTCTGAGCAGTGAACACTGCACGTGAGTCCTGTGGACGATACCCTCACCACTGAGCACAGCATATTAAAAATAAAAAATCAGTGCACTGAGATTAGGAATTAAATTTTAACTGCCAAACATTCAACCATTCTTTTAATGTTTGGAGATCCCTTCTTATTGTTTCTACTCCCTCCAGGGTATCTTGGCTATCTTTATGTCATCCACAAAAAGGCAAACCTTTCCTCTAACCCTTCAGCAATATCTCTCACAAATATATTGAACAGAATCAGCCCCAGTACCAACACCTGAGGCACTTGCTCACCTTCCTTTCCTCTAATCGGATTCTGTTTACCACCACCCTCTGCCACCTGTCAGTCAACCAGTTTCCTATCCAGTTCATCACTTTGGGTCCTAAGTTCAGCCCTCTCAGCTTATTCACGAGTCTTCTGTGAGGGACCCTATCAAAGGCTTTGTTTCTTTGCTATTCTTATTTTCTAATAGCAACATTAGTGCATGGCCATTAATAGAAAACATAGAAAATCGGCCTTTTTCCAGCTGCAGTAAAAATGGACATGGAGCACAGGAAAAATCTGTATAAGACCAGTTTTTACTGCAGCTTAGTACAAAGACTTTAACATTTTCTCTTCAAATGAAAAAAATATAAAAACCTGAACAAAATGAAAATCCCCATAAACAACATGGGGAATGAAAGAAAATGGAAATTTTGGAGCTACTGTTTCTTAGGAACTGGTTAATGTTCATAGTTACTTGAGAGATTATTGTTGAAGTGTTGAAATCTGCTTATATTGAGCCTGGAGAAGCATTAGTGGTAAATGCTGTGGCTTACTTCACTGTGCATATCTTGTGCCAGAGACCCACAGCAAACCTATACAGGACTAGGGCATTGCTACATGTGTTTTGTGGATGCTAAAACATCACTGAAGGGTCAAAGACCATGCTTGTTTTGCCTGCAGGGACTTCTTTGAAAGCTTGGAGAGCTAAAGCCTATTATATTTTTGTTTTTTTAACAAAACAGTGCTGAAAACTTGAACCTGAAAAGCCAACTTGATTCACCTCTTTCTGCTTTTAGTTGCTCTGTTATGCTGTCAGAGAATTCAAGCATACAAAGGACAAATGCAGAGTGCAAAGGCAGGGAATGGAGAAGACTGGAAATATAATAGAATCTGTACTGATTTAATAGGTAGTGGAAACTTGGCAAACTGGTTGAGTGAAGTACTGTTACTCTTTATGCTAAAATTTTATTTATGTATTTGCATTTGCTATACCGCCTTTGCTACCTAAGCAGATCAAAGTGGTTAACATATTTAAAATCAAGGGACAGAAAGATAAAAAAAGAACTACAACATTCCGGATAGGAAAGAGAGCACCATCCAACAAGCCAACATACTTTAAACAAATAGTTGAGGGTTAGGGGATAGGGAAAGGGGTAGGAGGGTAAAAGGGGTGAAGGGGTAGAAGGGTAAGGAAGGTGGGATAGTGACAAGGGTACAGAAGGTATTGAGGTGGTAGTCCAGTGACGAGAGGTTTCAGTCAAAGGCTAGCACAAACATCTATTCACATTTTCACATGCAGGCAATATCAATGCTTTAACTGCTTTTCCAAGGTCTTTGTGTTAGGAGGAGTATGCATACGTGAATGGGCATGTACAATTTTCTTTTGCATTTTGGAAGGTGATTAGATCATCTGTCTCTGCTAAGTTTTAGAGAGAATTCCACTAGAATTTTGGCTTTCTTGGTTGGACAATGAAGATGCTGATATCAGTTCAGCATTAGGGGTAGGTGATCAAGTTAAGGACCCCCAAGCAAAATATCAGAAAGAGGTTCTTCTTAGGTGGGGAGATCTGCCATACTCATAACTATGCATCGTGCCAACATGTCACCAAGACACCACCCCCCTCTATACTCATCTGCAAACGATGCACTTAAATTAAATATTGGCCTATATGTGTGTATGCAAGATTCCAAATAAATTTATACACGTAACTGGCACATAAATATTAGTGTCTACTTTATAGAATTGCTACCTATGGTGGTAATATTACAAAAACTTTTTTCACACCTATATGGCCTTTAATAAAATGCTGACTGACATAGAATTATGGGCCTTGTCAAGAAGTCATGTACTTTGCTGGTAGGTGTAGACAGGGGCATGATGTGGACAGAGTTTGCAAGTATTTGCATTGATTTTAAAATAATTTAATCAGCACGAGTACTTGTAAACTTTGGGGTCCTTTTACTAAGCAGTGGTAAGCACTACCGTGTACTTCCTGCGTGCCAAAATGCATACTGGGGGACGCGCTCAGGAACCCTGCAGTAGTTCAAGTGTGTTTGGGGGTAGAGAATAGTTGTGCCCAATGCTAATCAGTTAGTGCATCTACATTGCTGCACGCCAACCGATTAGCACAGGGCTAGCGCGTGAGTATGTTCTGCCTACTACACAGGTGTCGGTAAGGGCTCACGCGCTAATGGCCATGTGCTAATTTGGGAATTAGCACCTGACCATTAATGGGAAAAATGAAAATGCCGCCATTTTGTAGCCATGCTAAAAGTGGCCTCGGTATGTGGGGAAACCCATGTGCTAATGATAGCGCATAAGCACATGGCCCCTGTTAGCACAGCATACTAAAAGGCTTCCTTTATACCTGATCATTTACATCTGCTCTCCAGGAGATATACATGTCTGTTCAAAAAAAAAAAAGAACAGATAAAAATTCAGCAAACAATCCACAGACAAAAGGAGAGTTAGATATCACTCACAAACAGCAACAGTATGCCGCTGGCATTATTCCCAAGCATTTGAAGTTGGGTCCTTTCAAGATTTCGGCATTGAATATCTGGGTTTTTTTTGATCCGCTAACATATAACCAGCTAAGCTAATATTCAGCCCTTGAACGCATAAGCCAAACCGTGTAAAGATAGAACTGCTATTTTTGAGGTGCGGATTAAGGGGATTACTTATGCAGTAAGGGTCTACAAGTTAGCTGCTTTTGTATTCAGCGCTAACCGGTCATGTTCAGCGAAGATAACCGGTTAAGTGCCACTGAAAAAGACTAGATAACCGAGAACAAACAATTTAACCGGTTGGCCCAGTTAAATTATTTTGAATATTGGCTGGAATATCTCTATCGAGATATTGCTCATGTGCTAGATGTGAACATAGCCCGATGCGGCTGCATTTCGGCATGCACCTACTTCAGGTGCATTGGATGTTATATTAGTAGGAAATCTAGTGTAACAAAGCAGTTTCAAACAGTCAGTTTTCAATTAAAACAGATACCTCACAGCATTTTCAATGTCATATCAAAAAATGGAAACATTCTTGAACGACTCATACAGCATCACACAAGAATGTTCTCATATATCAAATGAGCAATATCTCAATAAAGATGTTATAACCATACTGCTGCTTTTTGTGATATCCAGCTCTTCTTTTATCCTATATTCATGTCTGTGCCTGCGTTCTAAGCATGATTTCTGCCATGCATGCTAGTATTTATGAAGACATGTGGCGGGGCATTTTTGAGTGAACGTCCAAGTCAGAATTGGGCATCCAGATAATAACATCCACAAAAAAGTCCTTCTTACAGCCATTTTCGAACAGGAAAAATGTTGGGGTTTGCTGTTTGAAAATACATGAGACAAACCAAAATGAGCAGCCATTTTCCAAACTAAAACATCCAAATTATGAACACCAAAAAACCAAGGACAACTGTCTGGCAGCATTTGTACAAAAATGGCCACACACACATCCCTGCAGAGCAGCCTAGTGGTCAGTGAGGTAGAATTTAATCCATGGCACCAAAGTTCATATTTCACTGCAATTCTATTATTTATTTATTTGGGTTTTGCTCATACGTTTTTAGTAGTAACTCAAGGTGAGTTACATTCAGGTACACTGGATATTTCCCTGTCCCTGGAAGACTCATAATCTAAGTTTGTACCTGAGGCAATGGAGGGTTAAGTGACTTGCCCAAGATCACAAGGAACAACAGTGGGGTTTGAATTGGCCACCGCAGGATGTCAAGAGCAGTGCTTTAACCACTAGGCCACCGGTCTAGTGTGAGATTACCATAGACAGGGAAATACCTACTACACCTGAATATGCACCTCCTCAATTGCCCTCAGGCTTGCAGGTGTCTTTAATATTTAGGTACAGTAGGCATATCTGTGGGACTGGAGGGTTTACAATTGGCAGGTCCTTTAGATTGTAAGCTGCTTTGAGCAGGGACCGTCCTTCCTTGTTAATTTGTACAGCGCTGCGTAACCCTAGTAGCGCTCTAGAAATGGTAAGTAGTAGTAGTAGTAGTAGGTAAAAAAACAAAACACAAGAGAGTTGAAGTGGGATTTGAACCCGAGTCCCCTGGTTTACTGCCCACTGCCATTAGGCTACTATTCAGACTTGCATGGTTCTGTGTTCAGAGTGCACACAACACCTGATGTTGTCAGGGATCCTAGTTTCCTTTTCCAGTGTCGCTTTCAGGGCTCAGGGAGGGGGACAGTAATAACTGGCGGACACATGAAGGGTCATGCCTTAATCTCTTCAGTGGTCAGCTACTCAACCAGGGCACCTTCTTGTACCCTGGTTGTGATTGAAAAAGGTCTAAATAAAAACATTTCTTCCAGTTTGATTATTGCTGTTGGACTTCCTAATTATGGACCCTCCCTAATCCCACCCAAAACACGCCCACAACATGCCCCCTTGCTATTTGGACACTGTAGTGCAGGACGTCCAAATCCTGCCATTCCAACATTGAAATTTGAATGTTTTGGGCAGAGGACATTTTTATGGGCATTTTGAGACATCCATCTGTTTTGAAAATGAATGCCACAGGCACTTACGTGTCTTGATTAAATAGTGCCCCTGTAGGTGCCTACTTGGCTTCTCTCTTATAAAATTACCTCTAAGTACACAAGTATGTTCATAGAATTTATGATGCAACCCTTAGGTGCTTCTATCTTTATTTCAATTCAGTTTATTTAATTTAATATCCTGCGCTATCACTCAAGCCTACAGCAGCTAACAATGATCAAAAATATGCAACACTACAGTATACATTAATACAAAACAAAACAAAGAAAGTCACAATATTCCCTTTTTAAAAAATCATAAAGCTACAAAATCAACTTCAGCAATTCAAAGTTACAGATGTAATAAATTCCACTGCTGACACAGAGATTTATTCCCTCTTTACATTGAATACCTTTTACTCATTGTCCACTACAACAACTGATTGACCAATTTCACAAAGAACCTTAAGACCGTTCAGCACATTTCCCCTGAGTACTGGTCAAATGAAATAAAGTGTTTTCCTCAAGGTATGTATTCTATTTGTATCAGCGGACTGTATGGGGAAAGCATTAACTCACATTTGAACAGACAGGAGTGTTGGCTTCATGTTGTTGAGCTCATGCCTCCCTCTTGCCCAAATTGCATGAAGTAATAGTTTTTATTACAAGAACTTCCACGACCAAAGGTATATTTGATTATTACAGAACAGAGCAGAAACTAAATGTATATAAAAAGTTATTATTACTGCATTAAAACACTTTTATACAATTCTTTTAAGTGAAGCATGTAGTTCTCTATTCCCAATACAGATAAAGTACATTTTGTTGAAGGATTTCAGCTGTGTTATTTTGAGCTCCTTTTGGTTGACTAATGTACCTGCAGAAATCATTGTCTAGATTTTACTTGTTCTTACTGCACAAAAGCACACGCAGCTGATCCAGCCGCTCACCAATGGGAAGAAAGAGCTACTGCAGACTTGTTAGGCTAGGAGTTTATTTAAATTTGCAAGTTCAAAGTTTTAACTGGAGACTGTCCAAGCTATTTAGTGACACGTGGAGTTTAAAGATCTCAGGAGACATAAAAGATCACTTTATTTCTCACCTTTTGCAGTTCCTTCTCCTAAGGGGATAAAAAGATTTGGTTTATTTAAGCAACTGAGGACGTCTCAGGCTCCAAATATTTGGAATTCCCTTGCTTTAAAACTAGAAGACTTGAATAGCTGTGATAATTTTCGGAAACATTTAAAGACTACTCTCTTTAACAGATTTGTCAGTTAACTTTGTTTCTGTTCATCTAGATGGAACAATTGTAATTCCCGAGGTTTGTCTTGGTACATTGTTTTTATTTGTAAATTGTTTTATTGGAAACTGTCTAGAACTTATGGGTTAGGCGGTCTAGAAATGCAATGTAATATTCTGACTGCTACTGTGAAGTGGTTGGGGTTTGCTATAGGAAGGCAATGATTAAATCTTTCAGAATACTTTGTGGCTGTTGTGAAAGAAAGAGAACTGACAAAGTAGGTTCCTTTCAAATGACTCAGGAACTAGGGGAATAACTGGCAGGTTCATATTCTCCAGCAGAGAAAAGCACCAACATCAGAGGAGTCGGAGAACACCAGTGAGTGAGGAAGAGGAGAAAATCCCCAATTTGATATTGTACATCAGTGTAATGGGAGTGTGCACAAGTACAAATACTATTGAAATGAAGGACAGGATGAGGAAGGCAATGCTAGGGGAGGAGGAGCAGGAAGAAATTGTCAGTATTAAGAGAAGGACATATATTACATAGTAACATAGTAACATAGTAGATGACGGCAGAAAAAGACCTGCACGGTCCATCCAGTCTGCCCAACAAGACAAACATATGTGTATACCTTACCTTGATTTGTACTTGCCTTATTCAGGGCACAGACCATACAAGTCTGCCCAGCAGTACTTCCCGCCTCCCAACCACCAGTCCCGCCTCCCATCACCGGCTCTGGCACAGACCGTATAAGTCTGCCCTCCACTATCCACTCCTCCCAACCACCAACCCCTCTTCCCCCCACCTGTTCCGCCACCCAATTTCGGCTAAGCTTCTGAGGATCCATTCCTTCTGCACAGGATTTTTTTATGCATATCCCACGCATGTTTGAATTCCGTTACCGTTTTCATCTCCACCACCTCCCACGGAGAAGATCAGTCTCAGGTCAGGATGGGCCGTTGTTTACAATGACATGAGCTATGCCAATGACATATCCTATGTTGTTGCATGTTGTTAAAACCCAAAAATGAGCAGAAAAAAACACAAAAATGTGTGTTTTTTGTTTGGTGATAATAGTGCACATACTCTTTTCCTAATAGTGCACCACTGTGCATGCACACACACTGTACATGCTATCAGGAAAGGAATGCACACTGTTTCAGAAAGACTGCACCTTTTTCTCCAAATCATTCATGCTACTTTAAAAGGGTGCACGCTGAGGCCCCGATGATCAAAAGTAAATGCGGGCGCTAGAGGCCATAGCACCCGCATTTACCCATAGTGGATGATCAGAGGGGGACTGGCGTGAGCATGCTGGAATACCACAGAGCTTATTTAAAATATATTTAAATGTAGCTCTCCAATATTCTGCCTGTATGATCAGAGCACTGATCTCTGATCTTACGGGCTGAATAGCGACCTAACCCTATGCCAACTCTGAGCTAGCATTAGGGTTAAGGCCTTCCCTCCCCCCCCCCCCATGTCCATGCCAGGCAGCCCGGGCTGTCACTGTCAGCCTAGGCTGCCACCATCAGTCCTGGAGATCCAGTGGACCCCTGGATCCCCAAATGGCTGAGGCCCTGGTGGCCTAGTGTCCCCAAGCCCCCACACTCACCCAGACAGCAACACAAGAGCACAGGGGGGCTGGAGGTCCAGTGAACTTCTAGGCCTGCTAACCCCCCAACACAAAAAGGAACTCCTTGGTGACCCAGTGGGCTACATACCCCACACTTCATCCGGCCCTGGTGGTCTAGCGACCCCATTACCCCATACTTTGTAGTAGCAGAGGGAGTAGCACTCCCTCCGCCTTCCAGCACTGCCTCCAAAATGGTGGCGCCCTGCCCTACCCACTGCATCCTGGGATGCTCTGGAAGGGGCTTTCCTATCATATAAGGGACCTCAAGCCCCCCTGTGCCCTCGTGTCAGGGGGCTTCAGGGGGAGCTGGAGGTGTTCTGGACCTCCAGCCCCCGTGCCACTGTCCAGGGGTGAATGTGGGTGCTTGGGGTACACTAGGCCACCAGGGGGTCCCACAAACCTCCAGCTCAATGTTTGACATGTCCGGGTTTTTGACAGCCCAGACCTGTCAAGCAAGTGCGGGAGGATTGTGCGTGAGTGCATGTCCTGGCACAATCCTCCTGCACTTTCCCTGATGATCAACGCTAATAACATGCCTAAATTTTCATGTTATTAGTGTTGATCATTGGGGAGTTAATTCCCCACGCTGTTCCAACGCTATTTTTAGGGTGCTGTTTCAGAACAGCGTGGGAAATTGATCATTGCGGACTGAATGTCTTTGTACCTGGGATGAAAATAAAAGGCCAGTGAAAATGATCAAAACAAAAATTCCCAGAAACAACGGGAAAGAGAAATTTTCTGGCTGCCCTTCCCCAGTCTCAGAGTAAATAAAAACAAATACCACAGGAAGCAGAGGTTTCAACTCATCTTCATAGGATGAGTCACTGTCTGCAACAACTCACTCACCTCAGTAGTCATGAGTGGCAGCAGGCTTTCAAATTTTCAAAGCTGTTTTATAGGTAAAGCAGTGCATTACTTTTACAAATAGGTTTTGACAAACTTGCCTGCCTGGGTAAAAAGTCTCACTTTGGACTTTTGTTGATTATAGATTATACTTATATCTTGCAACAAGTAAGGCCATTCTTAGGGAGAGGGCTGGAGGAGGATTTGCAATTAAATACATTTGATTTTTAAAGAATATGCATGCATTATTTTCCTGAAAAACAGTGGAGACAAAATAGCAGGTGTATAATCTTCCTGGGGTCATTTTCAAAGTGAAAGTTCACACGTCCTTCTGCTTTTAAAATATGTCACAGTCCATACAGTGAAAATAATGTATGTGCAGCTATAAAGTCATCCCCACAATGACTGAAATACAGCTATGTAGTAGGCCACGGGCTGAGGAATGGAGGTCTGCATAATTTCCTATTACAGCAACAACTCCTCTAAGTAGAAGGAAAAACACTTTACTAACAAACAAAGGAGACATGGTCAAGGTTCTGTCAAGAGAGCTTATCCTGGATTGCCTACAATAACAGGCAAATCCATTAATCCAGGGCACATCAAAGCAGAATACAGACAGGTTCTGAAGGAATATCAGTCATTTCACTTATGCTGTAGAAAGAAAGACATGCTGCAGCACTCATCAGAATTAAATCTCAACATTTGTTGGCAAGATACCGCATGGTTGGTAAAGAGCTCTATTCAAAAAAAAGAATTTCATTTTCATGAAAGGTTCCCTGATTCCTGATATTTCTTGGTCATCTCTTGGTAGTTTCATTGTCCGTCTTCCTCCTTGTGAAGTTCTCTCTCAGAGTACGATTTCTAAAACATGCTCAAGCCTGAAAGCCCTGCTGACCTAACTCTGGATAATCAATGCCGGGTCATGCACCACTCCTGGCATTGAATATCCAGGGATGTGCGCTGACCCGGAAGTTAACTGGTTATCAGCCAATAGTCAGGGAGTTAGCCCTAGATCTTTGTGCCAAGGATTAATGTTCCTCTCTTATGAATCTGTTTCTCAGTTTTACTGAGGGAGGATGAGAAGTCTAACCTGCTTTTGTTGCACAGGCACAATGTACAATGCGTGTATGACCTGCATAATGTTGTGCATGGGATGGAGACAAATAGGCTCTTGCTGCAAGAAGAATCTGAGGTCAAGCTGAGTTGCATTGAGGAGCAAGTGTCAGTGTGCTTAGATTAGGTAAAAGGGATCTGGAAAAATGTGAACATACTAATTCAGTATGTACTATATACATCCTTTTAACCTGGCCTTTTCCACATGGGTTGAATAACCACAATGCAAGAGGAAAAGAATAACACAAATTATTTATATATTAACTAATGTATGCCTTTATCTGAAAAGGTCCTATGGGTTTAAAACATTTTTGTGGCAGAAAGCAATTCTTATGTCACCAAGATTTCTATCTTTTTTAAATTTCTTTATCCACCCCCATTTCCCCCTCTCATCATAAAATGGTCACCTCCAGACAGCATCCTCAGGCAACTCATGTGCCCTCATTGGCCAGGAGGATTGGAGGGAAGTTGCTCTTTCAACCAATCAGGGTGGCCACAGTAATAGCGGTCATCTCTTCTTTCCTGGTAGGATTCTGTACTATGACTGACCTCTGCGGGTACTATCTGACAGCACATTCAAATCTGAGTCTACTGTGCAATATCTTTTCTGAGCTCATTAATTCAATTTAACTATTTATTTTGAAGAAAACACATACCCTAATGTTTATCTAGTCAGTCCTCAGGGTTTTCAGGATATCCACAAAGTATATGCATGAGATAGATTTGTATAACAAGGAGGTAGTGCATGCAATTCTATCTCAAACATATGTCTTACTAATATCTTGAAACTCCGACTGGCTGAGTGTGCCCTGATGACTGGAGGAGAACTGCTGCTCTAGAATGTTTGTAGATATAAATGAAACCCTCCAGCCCCACCAATAGTTGAGTCTGGTTTACTGTAGTGGTAGCCAAAGGATACAAGTTCTCCTCACCATGTCTATGCACCTGTCTTTGCTGAACTATAAAGCATTGTCATTGTTAGGAAGCTGCTTCTCTGGTGTCAATCACTGTCAAATCAAAGCATGGGGCAGATTGAGGATTCAGAGTTTGACATTTATGCATTTTTCACAACATTAAGCAATGTTCAGTCTGCAGAGTTAAAGGCAGTTGGAGTTTTTCATTGCATAACTTTGTGAAAAAAAGCACAATTAATATTTTATCAAGCCTAAGTTTCTTTCATTCCCTTATATGTTGGTGGGAGGATTATATTTGGACATATCTCATCCCTTTTTCATTAGGACCTCAAGGCAAGTGACATTGATGTACAGTAGGTACTTTCCTGTCCCTGGAGGGTTTACAGTCTAGGTTTGTTCTTAAGGCAGTGCAGAGTTAAGTGAGGTGCTCAAAGTCAAAAGGCGCAGCCATGGCATGGAACTCTAAGTGTTAGGCTACCTCCACTTGCTGTTACTATCTTTGCATTCCCATGCCGTGCTGAACTTCTGAAACAGCCTAGCACCAGACTATTTCTTTTGTAACCCAAAGTAATAACTCTGTGAAAAGGTCATGAAAAGGGCAATTTTAAAAGCGATTTATGCAGGTAAAAAAGTTTTCAAAGTGCATTAACCAGCTGTTTGAAAATTGCCCTTTCTTAATATGGCCAGTGGTGTGGTAGCCATGTTAGTCCACTTTTAAAGGTAATAAATAGAAATAAATCAAAACATAGAAAAGAAAATAATATGATACCTTTTTTATTGGACTAACTTAGTACATTTTTTGATTAGCCTTTGAAGGTAACCATCTGATCCTTCTCTGCTACTGAAAAATTAATCTCCACATGAAGACATTTTATATCCAAAATTTGTCAACAAGCCAGTTAAAGAAATTCCATTTCAACAGGAAATGGAACCAACATCATGCGTTGTTGACCTTCTAAAATGTCTAGAGGCTCCAGAAACAAGTGTTGGTGTACCTCTTCATGGGATGCTCAAGGACCCTTAAGTAGTTCCATAAGCGGCAGAATTCACTACTGTGCCCAAGAGACGGGGCATAAAATCTCAAGCCCAACCAAACATTTCAATAGAAGTTGAAGCATCCATGTGAAGCAAAAATATGCAGGAATTTTTCTAATGTTTCTTTGGGAAGGAGTCCCATGTGTTAGGTCATTTTGGAAAGAAAGTCTTCCAAGGCTCTGTGTTTGGATTGCTGCTCATCACCTCTATATGATTCCATACATGGATACCATTTTTCAGAAAGTGCTGGTTTTCTCATCTGCTCTTTCTACAAGTTGAAACCCAGCTAGGTATGATATTGGTAGAGGCTGATGAGAGTGGTACCCATTGTATGAGAATATCTTATGATGCCTTTAAAATCTTAGCCAGAATTTTCACTTCTGCAGTTTCAGCCACACCCCTAGTATGGTTACAAGCTTACGCTTGAATGAAGATGTCCTCTCTATGTTAGAGATGCTCCTTGCACTGAAGGCTCCTGTTTTGAAGAAACAAAATAAAAGAGATGGTTGACATAATTAAATGTTCATTGTCTACACTTCACTAACTTTCAGCAGATTAGCATTCTGCATCAACTTCCTCTGCTGGGTATACTTTTTCAATGAATATCAATGTGGCTATTATTACTGCAAAAGATTTTCCTACCAAAAACAACCTAAAAAAAGTCAATGACCCATTGTCCTAAAGCCAAAAGAAAGAGAAAGGGCTCATCTTAAACAAGTGACTCCTGCTCAATCCAAGAAACAGTCTTCTTTATGACCCTTCTTTCCCTGCAGCATACTCATCATGCCCTGCTTGTTGGGAGAAGGGGAGTCAGGCTCAATTTTTCCTTCAGATCTTGCAGGAAATCATGAGAGACATATAGGTCCTATCTGAAGTTGAGGAGGGTTATCATCTCAGATTCATCAGCTGTCCTCAAGATCAACCTTTAACATGAACCTAACTTTCCTCAGACCATATCAGTCTCTTATAAGAAGTTCACCTTCTTCTCCAAGCCAAGGCCACAGAACCTGTGCCATCACAGGTGAGGAAATGAGAATACTACTCAAAACACTTTCTCATCCTGAAAAAGACAGGAGGTTTATATGCTATAATAGATCTCATAGACCTCAACCATGTCCTTCTCAAGGAAAAAGGTAAGAATGATCTCTAGCCCTTCATTTTTCTTTTGATTAACACAGAGGATTAGATAAGTACCCTGGTTCTCAAGGATGCATATACATATAACCCAATCTGTCCTTGTTACAAGAAATACCCTTCAATGCAGAACACAGAACACAATACTTCCCTTTGGCCTCTTGTCAGCCCCCAGAGTGTTTTCAAAATGTGTCATGATGGCAGCTGGCTTTTAGCAAAATATAAAGTTGCAGACTGTATCTCTCCAGAAAAAAATAATTGCTCTTTCTCAGTCTCTGGTACTTCTTATCGACTTTCAAAAGTCCATCCTAAAATCCAACAAACATCATTTCCATTATAGGAGTAGGGCAATTATTGCATCATCCACAGTAACATAGTAGATGACGGCAGAAAAAGACCTGCATGGTCCATCCAGTCTGCCCAAGACAAACTCATATGTGTATACCTTACCTTGAATTTGTACCTGTCCTTTTCAGGGCACAGACCATATAAGTCTGCCCAGCAGTATTTCCCGCCTCCCAACCACCAGTCCCGCCTCCCATCACCGGCTCTGGTACAGACCGTATAAGTCTGCCCTCCCCTATCCTCGCCTCCCAACCACCACCCCATCTTCCCCCCAACTGCTCCGCCACCCAATTTCAGCTAAGCTTCTGAGGATCCATTCCTTCTGCACAGGATTCCTCTATGCATATCCCACGCATGTTTGAACTCCATTACCGTTTTTATCTCCACCACCTCCCGCGGGAGGGCATTCCAAGCGTCCACCACCCTCTCCGTGAAAAAATACTTCCTGATATCTTTCCTGAGTCTGCCCTCCTTCAATCTCATTTCAAGTCCTCTCGTTCTACCGCCTTCCCATCTCCGGAAAAGATTCGTTTGCGGATTAATACCTTTCAAATATTTGAACGTCTGTATCATATCACCCCTGTTCCTCCTTTCCTCCAGGGTGTACATGTTCAGGTCAGCAAGCCTCTCTTCATACGTCTTGGAACGTAAATCCCATACCATCCTCGTAGCTTTTCTTTGCACAGCTTCCATTTTTTTAACATCCTTCGCAAGATACGGCCTCCAAAACTGAACACAATACTCCAGGTGGGGCCTCACCAACGTCTTATACAGGGGCATTAAAACCTCCTTTCTTCTGCTGGTCACTCCTCTCTCTATACAGCCTAGCAATCTTCTAGCTACTGCCACCACCTTGTCGCACTGTTTCGTCGCCTTCAGGTCCTCAGATACTATCACCCCAAGATCCCTCTCCCCGTCCGTGCCTATCAGACTCTCCCCGCCTAACACATATGTCTCCCTTGGATTTCTACTCCCCAAGTGCATCACTTTGCATTTCTTCGCATTGAATTTTAATTGCCAAACGTTAGACCATTCTTCTCGCTTCTTCAGATCTTTTTTCATGTTTTCCACACCCTCTGGGGTGTCCACTCTGTTGGAAATCTTGGTGTCATCCACAAAAAGGCAAACTTTACCTTGTAACCTTTCGGCAATGTCACTCACAAATATATTGAACAGAATCGGCCCCAGCACCGATCCCTGAGGCACTCCACTACTCACCTTTCCCTCCTCTGAGCGAACTCCATTCACCACCACCCTCTGGCGTCTGTCCGTCAACCAGTTCCTAATCCAGTTCACCACTTCGGGTCCTACCTTCAGGCCGTCTAGTTTATTTAAGAGCCTCCTGTGGGGAACCGTGTCGAAAGCCTTGCTGAAATCTAAGTAGATGACGTCCATAGCACGTCCTTGATTTAATTCTCCTGTCACCCAGTCAAAGAATTCAATGAGATTCATTTGGCACGATTTCCCTTTGGTGAAACCATGTTGTCTCGGATCTTGCAACTTATTGGCTTCCAGGAAATTCACTATCCTTTCCTTCAGCATGGCTTCCATTACTTTTCCAATAACCGAAGTGAGGCTTACCGGCCTGTAGTTTCCAGCTTCTTCCCTATCACCACTTTTGTGAAGAGGGACCACCTCCGCCGTTCTCCAATCCCTCGGAACCTCTCCCGTCTCCAAGGATTTATTAAACAAGTCTTTAAGAGGACCCGCCAGAACCTCTCTGAGCTCCCTCAGTATTCTGGGGTGGATTCCGTCCGGCCCCATGGCTTTGTCCACCTTTAGCTTTCCAAGTTGTTGATACACACTCTCTTCTGTGAACGGCGCTCTATCCACCTCATTTTCAGGTGTACTTTTGCCAGTCCTTCTCGGTCCTTCCCCAGGGTTTTCTTCAGTGAAAACAGAACAAAAGTATCTATTTAGCAAATTGGCTTTTTCTTCATCATTTTCTACATAGCATTTTGTTGTATCTTTTAGTCTCACAATTCCCTTTATAGTCTTTCTCCTTTCACTAATATACCTGAAGAAGTTTTTGTCTCCTCTCCTTACATTTCTAGCCATTTGTTCTTCCGCTTGCGCCTTCGCCAGACGTACCTCTCTCTTGGCTTCTTTCAGTTTCATCCGGTATTCCTCCCCGTGTTCCTCCTCTTGAGATTTTCTATATTTCTGGAACGCTAACTCTTTAATCTTTATTTTCTCAGCCACTTGCTTTGAGAACCATATCGGTTTCCTTTTTCTCTTGCTTTTATTTACTCTCCTTACATAAAGGTCTGTGGCCCTGTTTATTACTTCTTTTAGCCTGGACCACTGTCCTTCCACTTCTCGTATGTCCTCCCAGCCCATCAGCTCCTTCATCAGGTATTCTCCCATTTTGTTAAAGTCAGCTCGCTTGAAATCCAGGACTTTGAGTTTAGAGTGGCCGCCATCCACATGAGCCGTTACATCAAAACAAACCGTTTGATGGTCACTGTTTCCCAGGTGTGCAGCCACTCGGACATTTGACACACTATCCCCATTCGTGAGCACCAGATCCAACGTGGCTCCCTCCCTCGTGGGTTCGTTCACCATTTGTCTGAGCAGAGCACTTTGGAAAGCATCCACAATCTCTCTACTTCTTTCCGATTTTGCAGACGGAACCTTCCAATCTACATCCGGCAGATTAAAATCTCCCAACAACAGCACCTCTCTTTTCTTCCCCAACTTTTGAATATCAGCGATCAGACCTTTATCTAGTTCTTCCAATTGTGTCGGGGGTCTATAGACAATACCCACGTGGACCAAGGTTCTATCCTCTCTTGTTAAGGTGATCCATATCGCTTCTTCCTTTCCCCAGTTCCCTGTCATTTCAGTCGCTGTGATATCATTTCTCACATACAGAGCTACTCCTCCACCTCCTCCAATCCAAAGCCTTTCTTGCAGAGAACAGGATCCAGATGCTGATAACTCACATTTGTGCCATACAGTCAGCAATCAAGATCACAACCAATGCATACTTAAAAATGCTGGGGCACATTGTCAAAGCTGTTCATCTTAGTTGTTTTAAAAATGTGATGTCCTCAGTGGGATCTCAAATTCCAATGGAATCAGTGATCCCAACCTCACTCCTCAATACTTTTACCCACCTTCTCAGCTCCACTTCATGTTACAGCGGTAGGCTCACAAACCCAACTCAGCAGTTAGCATACCCTTTGCACCATAGCAGCATCTGTTAGTCCTGACAACAGACACCTCAAACCAAGGGTGGAGAGCTCACATTGACAATGATAGGATAACACATGCAGAAGAAACCAAAGCACGCCAACAAATGAAGCAAAAAAAAACCATAAAAACAAAAACAGTAGGAATGTCCATACAAATGAATGAGGATGGCAGCAATAAGTCCTTTATTGAACATAGTAATGTGGAGGGGCATAATCGAACGGGGGCGCCCATCTCTAAGGGCGCCCATCTCTGGGGACGGCCCCAGGAAAGGGCAGAGCCAACCTTATTATCGAACAAGATGGGTGTCTTTCGTTTCAACAATACGGTCGGGGCCGGCCAAATCTCAACATTTAGGTTGACCTTAGAGATGGTCGACCTAAATGTTGAGATCGCTGGACTTAGAGCTGGCCGACCTCGGTTTTCGCCGATAATGGAAACCGAGTCTGTCTATCTCAAAAATGACCAAATCCAAGCCATTTGGTCGTGGGAGGAGCCCCACTGATCCCCCCTTCACATGCCAGGACACCAACAGGCACCCTAGGGGGCACTGCAGTGGACTTCACAAATTGCTCCCAGGTGCATAGCTCCCTTACCTTGGGTGCTCTCCCTGGACTCCATGCTTCGGCTTCTACTTTGGTAGGTGTTTTTAACTCTGTAGTCTGCTTCTTATCTACTGGTCCCTCATTGCTGACTTTGCCTGTACCTGGATTACTCTCTTGCCTGCCACCTGCCTACTGACTTTCTCCTGTACCTGGATTACTCTCTTTCCTGCCATCTGCCTACTGACTTTCGCCTGCATCTGGATTACTCTCTTCACTTGCTGCTTGCCTGGCTGATACATTCATCACCCCACTTCCAGCTCTGTCCCGTAAGTCCTGCAGGCCACCCGTACCTAGGGGCTCAACCTCTGGGGAATGGCGGTCAGCGCAGGTCAAACCTGGGGTTGTCCAGCCGCCAAGCAGAACCTGGTCCGAGTACCAGGCTCAGCAGCGCTCTACTTGGTACAAGAACTCACAAGTCTGACACTGAAATCCATTGGCTTCTAGAAAGTTAACTATATTTTCCTTCAACAGTGACGCTATTATTTTTCCTACCACTGACATGAGGCTTACCAGCCTGTAGCTTTCCACTTCTTCCCTGTTCCCACCTTTATGAAAAGGGACCACATCAGCTTGTCTCCAATCCTACGGGACCTCTCCCGTCTCTAATGATGTGCCAAGTCTTCTCTGAGCTCTCTCAGTATCTTGGGATGTATCCTATCCAGCCACATAGCTTTGTCCACTTTCAGATTTTCAAGCTCTTTATAAACACTTTCTTCTGTGAACGGTGCAATATCCACTCTATTCCCAGATATACCCTTAGCAGCTGACCACGGTCTTTCTCCAGGATTTTCTTCCATGAAAACCGAAGAAAAGTAGTAGTTTAGCATGTTCACTTTATCCTCATCACTCTCCACATAGTCATTCTCAGCATCTTTCAGTCTTACAATTCCATTCCGAGCTGTTCTCCTTTCTGCAATATATCTGAAAAGAGTCTTTTTACCTCTCTTTACATCTTTAGCTATTTTTTTCTTCCACCTGCACTTTTGCTAGCCGTATTTCCCTTTTCGCTTCTTTGAGTTTAATCCAGTAATCTTTTCCGTGATCCTCTTGTTGCATTCTTCTGTACGAAACCTCTTCTGCCCTTATTTTTTGGCTACTTGTTTGGAGAACCATATAGGCTTCCTATTTCTCTTGTTTTTGTTTACTTTCCATGTATAAAGATCTGTTGCCATATTTATATCAACTTTCAGCTTGGACCACTGTGCTTCCACTTCTCCTATGCCTACCCATGCCATCAGCTCCTTCTTCAGGTATTCCCCCATTTTACCAAAATCAGCATGACTGAAATCCAGTACTTTGAGTTTTGTGCATCTTCACTCTGCTTTTAACCTTATATCAAACCATATCATATGATGATCACTATTGCCTAGGTGGGCACCCACCTGACATTGGAAACATTTCCTTGATTTGTGAGCACTAGATCCTTCCCTCATGGGTTCTGTCACAATTTGCTTGAGCAAAGCATTTTGACAGGCATCCTCAATCTCTCTACTTCTTTCCAATTCTGCCAACAGGACACTCCAGTACACAACAGGCAAATTGAAATCTACCAGCAACTGCACCTCCCCTTTCATTCCAAGCTTATGGATATCTTCTATCAGATCCTTGTCCGGTTTCTCCATTTGTGCCAGGGGTCTGTAGATATCACCCTTGTAGATATAGGTTCCATCTTCTCTTTTCAGGATGATACATAAAGCTTCTTTCTTTCCCCAGGCTCCATGCATTCCAGCCACTCTGATATTATTTTTTACATATAGTGCCACTCCGGCCCACCCTATCCTTCCTAAAAGGATTATAGCCTGGTATAGTCACATCCCATTCATGGAATCATTGAACCATGTTTCTCTAATCACAACAATATCCAAGTCTTCCTCAAACATCAGGGCTTGCAAATCTTGAACCTTTTTACTTAGACTATGAGCATTTGTGCTTATTGCTTTCCATGAGGTAAGTGAGTTTAGATGGTTTTCTATATGAACATTACCTTCTGCTCTGCCATTATGCTTTTTCTGGGGGTGACCTTGTTTCCTTTTGTCATCTCCACCAACTTGTTTAAATGTGTAGAAAAATACTGTCTGAATTTGTCCCCAAGGATCCTTTTTTCTGTCACAGAAAGATGTAGCCCAACATTACAGTACAGCCTGTTATTTTTCTATGTACTGCCCCATCCTCCTATTTTTCTAAAACCTTCTTCTTTATACCAAGCTTCAAACCACTTATAGAGTTCCTTTGTTTTATGTAGCCTTTCCTCTCCCTTCTCACACGTAGGAATAAATTCAGGAAAAGCTGAATGGGTTTTGTTGACATTAATGCTTCAGGAGTTACTAGCACGACTTGATAAAAGAAGCCCTAAGTGAAGGAAAGAAAACTCAAAATAAAACTGAAGGCTGGTACCCCAACATAGACTGAGCAGAAGTATATAAAACTTTGAGCAGCAAATAAACAAATAGTGTATTATTTAACCTGAATCTTTACTTTGATAGATCACTGATTGGACAACTATAATTGAGGACAAGTCCAAGAATTCAACAAGGAAAAACATTTTAACAAGGGTCCAGAATATTTTCCCCAGAACCTACAGTGCTAGGAACATGGCACAAAAAAAGTCTTGAGTAAGTCTCTAGAGCAGTTCCAGGAGGGAGACTGTTGGCTAGTCCTGGATTTTTGACAACCTCATTCTGATATAATGAGTTCAATTGGTAGAATCAGGAGCTACAAATCCCACACTGCTTTAGGATGTAATTTTAAAACCATGACTGGTCAAAAGGTCTCCCAAGAACTGGGTAACTTGACAGAAACCTTCTATCGGCTTTTTTATTTAGATGATTGAACCAGTCAATCGATACCTTTACTTTGACTGATTCATTCTGTCATAGAATCCTTAGCCAAGGTTTGGGCAGCCTACTACACAGAAACTTCCAAGGCCTGAATACTAGACAAGCACAAGGTGAGAATTAGGAATGCTCGAGTTAAGTTTCAATGCCATTGTACTTAATGCATGCTGGACAAGAAAGCAAGACTCAGGGGGTCTTTTACTAAAGCTTTGCTCCAGTTATCCGCAGCAGAGCCCATAGGAATAAAATGGGCCCTGCTGCAGGTAACTTGATCTAAAGTTTAGTAAAAGACCCCCTGAAGTAGCAGGGAACAGCCCTGCTACTTCAGAAACAACCAAGCCTTCCCTGAGCTTATTCCTGCTGATCCAATCAGAAAGCAGGAACTAAGATTACCATAAATACAAGTCAGGTGCTTTCTAACCAAGGGTCACTGGCATGCATCTATTAACGATATTAGAAAAAGGAACATAAATAATGACACTGGAAAGAAATATTACCTACATTTTGGGTTAGAAATGATATATGTTTACATTTTGGAATGTCTATCCCTAAAAAAATGAACATATTTCTTTTAAGTCCTCACCAGCTTTGCAAGGCAGAAGAATTTGTGACCACGTTTGCTGTAGCCAATGATCACTGGGTGGGGGTGGCAGGAACATTGTGTACAGAAAGAGCTTTTGACAGTTACCGAGACAGGGGTGTTTGATGGATGGGTTTTGGCTGTTTGACAGAACTTCTCCTTGTCAGATTCTTGGTGAAATGTAGACATTAATGGAGATGTGGTAATTATTTGCTCATTTTTTTAGTAACATCTTGTTCATCAGGTGAGCTTGTTAACACGGAGTCATTTGTTCCAGAACCAGTTAACTCTAACTGTGCCAACAAACCTTTAGCAGTCAATTCCTGTTGAAAATGAAAAGCCAAAGAAAGAGAATAATTAGGGATGTTTAAGGAGTAAGCTACTCTATGGTCATAGTATTACAATGCTATTTAACAGAAACCCGCCCTCATCGCTTCAAGCAAAAAGAAAAAGAGAACACATTTCTTATTATTGTTTGCTACTATACATTATGAGGGTGTAACAGAAGTGCCAAGGGGAAGCATTATTTTTCAGTGGGAAATGACCCCATTTCCTAACACAGTTCATGCTCTACCCCATTCTACCTATGCCCTGCCCCACTCCTCCCCCTCTGTTACACTTCTCTGTCAACCCTGAGCAACTTCAAATTTTAGAGCTGACACTTCCTGCCTGTTAATCGCAGCAGGACCTGTCAGCTATGAGAGCTGAAACTGTTTGTAGTCGCATGTAGCCAGAGAAAAAGCTAAGCAGTGATTCTGGCATCCCCCACATTCTGGTTTTGCCCCATTGCAGCTATTGGACTAGGGATATGTACTTGTTTGAAATGACATGGGGAATGTAAATGACACAACTGGGGCATTCGGCACTGCTCATTCGTCCATTCTCCTTTTACCACCAACAGATGACACAGGACCAGCTGCTTCTTTGACAAATTTAGAATTTATTATGGCCGCAGCCAAGCAGTTTACATTACATCTCATAAATCGCATTTACTTCTGTTGCCAATATCATAACTCATAGGAAACCCCTGGGTACACAGCTTGTCATTCGTTTCTTGCTCCTCGCGCTGCCGGTTGTGCCGTAAAAGCACACTCCCGGTGATTAGGGTGCCTCCCGTTTAAGGACGCATCCTGCGTAATCTCAGGGCCCCCAGCCATTTAAGCCAGGCGCCGACGCGATCACGCTAAATGAACTTCAACCTGGCCCCTTGCCGGTCGTAAACTTGAACTTGACCCTGCTATTAGTCCTCGCCCACGAGGAACTATTCTGTGCTGCCATGCTGTGTACCCGCCATAGGTTTTCCTAATCCCTCTCCCTAACCACCTAGCTGCGACGGTTGTGCCCTACACTGTGGGTGGGTGGGCCGGGTCAGCTCCTCTGGGTTGCTGATTCCTGCTCGAAAGGACCTTTCCTTACCTGCTGACCCCTTTTATGTCTTCCCTCTCCGCCCCGCCCCCCCTTTCCCTATTTTCCTTAACCCTTTCCTTCCCGCTGGCCTACAGCCCAGTTGTGTCCGGCCTCCCTAATTGGTTTGGCCTCCTCCTTTTTCTCAGTTGTTTCTAATATGAAACAACAGGATAAAACCACACATTTCTATTTTTCCTCAGTGTCATTAAATTTTACACTTTTCTCCAGTGTTGTGAATACTTATCAGGCACGAGCCAGCCTCATCCCCATGGCCCTTTGGTTGGGAAGCACTTACCTACCAAGGAGGAGCTATTCTGCCTCTTGGAAGGCTGGCCTAGCCAGCCCTTTCTATCCATTGAAATTAGTGCTGCAGGTCCCATAATGTATCAGGATGAGGTTGTCAGAAAGCCATGACTGTCCTACAGTCTCTCCCCTTTTGGAACTCTTTTTGAGACTCATTTCAAAGACTTATTTTAATGCCATGTTTCTAGTACTGTAAGTTCTAGGGGAAATATTCAGGAATTCTTGTTAAAATTTGTTCCTTGTTGAATTTGTAAACTTACAATCTTGAAGCCTTGTGTGAAATTTCCAGTTACTATTATACAATCAGGAGCATTTACTGAGCCTGCTTCACATCCTGGTTGTTGAATGGGATGTGCATTCATTTGAAAAGTTGCATATTGTTTCTTACCAATAACAACAGGAAAAAAAGGTTTCAGCTTTGTGATTTTTAAATTTTACTTTGCATTATTGTCATTATCCTCAAGATTCTATATATGGTGCCCAGATTTGCATACCCAAATTTGGGTGTGTGCCCAAGATGCGCACGCAAATTAATTGAGTAACGAGCCCTTAACTATCAATAATTGGGTGCTAACACCCAATTATTAAAGGTTAATTGGCAGTTTTTAAAATTTGTGCACATGGATGAGTAGCCTAGTTGTTGGTGCAGTGGACTTTGATCCTGGGGAACTGGGTTTGATTCGCACTGCAGCTCCTTGTGACCTCGGGCAAGTCACGTAACCCTCCATTGCCCCAGGTATCAAAAACTTAGATTGTGAGCTCTCTATGGACAGAGAAAGTACCTGCATATAATGTATACAGTGCTGCATACATCTATTAGTGCTATAGAATTTAGTAACAGTAGTAGTATCTGGCTGCATGTTATTCTATAAGGCATGGCCCTAACTGTACTAGCACATAACTCAAAAGGGGACATGGGCATGTCTGCAAATTTGCGAAGGTAGTTATAGAATACGGCCTCAGCATGCCTAACTTGGATGCCAGCATTTACATCAGGTTTCAACAGGCTTAAATGCTGGCACAGCTAAGTGCAAATCTATAAAGGGTGCCAATTTTTTCCAGTGCCAACCTTTGAGTGCCATTTGGAGAATTTGCCCCTAATGCTCTAGCATAGGAGCTGGCCTCAATCCCATGACCCTTGGGATGGTTGACACCTGCCTTCCAGGAGTTGCTACTCTGCTTCTTGGGTTATAGGCTATAGCTAGCCATTGTTAGCTGTATCTTATAGTTCTGATAATATTAGTTCCTTTTTCTTGATTGGCTCAGCAAGAACCATCCCAGGGCAGGCTTGGGTATTTCTGACCTGCCTCTGGGTTTGTTCCCTGCTGCTTTAGTCTTGCTTTCTTGTCCAACTGTGCATTTGGTTCCTTTTTTGCCCTGCTTCTTGTCAAACTCTTTGCTATCAATAATCCTCATTTTCCTTTTTGTGTTGGATGCACTTCTTGGAGGTACAGTGGCATTACAACTTGCCTTGAGCAATCCTAGTTGAGGAAGATAAGAACTTACTCTCATCTAGTATACAAGCCTTGGGAGTCCCGGTCTTGTATTATTATTATTATTTATTTAGATTTTGCTCACACCTTTTCAGTAGTAGCTCAAGGTGGTTTACATTCAGGTACACTGGCTATTTCTCTGTCCCAGGAGGGCTCACAATCTAAGTTTGTACCTGAGGCAATGGAGGGTTAAGTGACTTGGCCAAGATCACAAGGAGCAGCAGTGGGATATGAATCGGCCACCTCTGGATTTCAAGACCAGTGCTCTAACCACTAGGCCACTCCTCCACTTGTAGCTGCCCACACCCTACATGAGTGATCGGATTCATGATGTTTTGCAGTTTGGACTGATAAAGATACGTAAACGTTTTGTGGTGCCATTATAGTTACAATATTCTCACTATACAATACACCTGTGCTTTACAAGTATTGCAAATGTCAGAAAACAGGCTATTTAGTGCATGTAATATTTACACACCATTCGAATACTCGCTGTGTTTGGAGACAAAATATTTTTGAGTTGAACCAATGATAAAAATCTAATGGCCTAAGGTGAAGAACTTTAATATAATAAGTTGTAATGGCTGAGAAAGTTTTTCTGATGATTCTTCTAATTTACATATATAAATGATGTCTACTACACAGAACGATTATAATTTGAGCAATTTCTGGTATATTAGGATTTTTCATGTTTTGGAAAGCCTGTGATTAGCGTGGTTTATATTGGGAGGAGAGGACTTGTAGCCTGAGTTTTGCTGATGGGTCTATGATAACTGGCAGGTAAGGTTACCAACTGGATCCAGTTTTGACTGACAGAGTTGATCCAGTATTGGGTTTACTCCATTTCATGCAGGAACTTGTAGTTTTGCTATTCTTAGAGAATGCAATAGGAAAATCAGAACTAGAAATCCCTACATGCAATGGAGTAAAACCAGGACTGAAACAACCCTGTCTGGTGAATCTGGATCCAGTTGCCAAGTGAGGTAGACTAGGGGGAGAGAACTGCCACTACAAATTTTGGTATTGATATGGAGAAGTGACAGTTTGGGAAATTGCCAGATTGAAGCTTCCTCCCCCACACCCCTAGTTTCAGGGAACCTATACTGGAGACAGCACTGTGAGTACTTTTCCATATGAGTTAGCACAGCCATTCCCAACCCAGTCCTCGTGGCCCATCGGATTTTCAGGATATCCACAATGAATATTCATGAGTTAGATTTGCATGCAATTGAGGCACAGCATGCAAATCTATCTCATGCATATTCATTATGGGTTTCCTGAAAACCCGATGGGACTAGGTATGCCCCGAGGAATGGGTTGGGAATGGCTGAGTTAGCAGCTCTCCTTCCTTTGCTCTATGCCTAGCAGCTGCAGCCACTCAGCACAGCTCAATATATTTTCTCCTTTCCGCTGTGAAAAGTCTTGAATATAAAAAGGAGATTAGAGCAGAGCTGATGAGGGGAAGGATGTTTCTGGCCAATGGGGCTCTCAGAGAAAAATTATCAGACAGAGAGTTAAAGAGCAGCTATATGCAGGGCATAAATTGCAAAGCCCAACAGAATCTCTTTTCTGAAAAGCTGCCCTCCATCAACCTTTTTTTACTTTTATATTTAACACATTCCGAGTCAACCAACCAGTAAATTTTCTGACAGATTGTCTGGAAAAGGAGGGCGAGGCTGTATAGGAGTAATGATGACAGCACACAGCGGCAGAACATACACAAAAGGCTGACTAGCTCTACACTGCTGTGACGCCTGATAAATCACACCTCAGGTTCACTGAACCCAGTCTCTTCTCCCTAAAAGTCGACAGGACTTTTCTAATTAGAATTAATGGTTGAGCTAGAGAGAATGCCTCATTGGTGATGGATGCTTGCTAAGTCTCTGCATTTTGCTTGGTGGCCAGTGCTAGAGATGCATTTTACAGACACTGAATCTGGATGTGGCTTGCATGCATGGCAGCGTCTAAAGGGTGTTAAAGAGGATTGGCTTAGAGAAGGGAAGAGGGAGTTGTTTTAATCTCTCATTGGAATGCTTTAGAAGATGAGAGCAACCAGGAAGGACTTCCTTCTAACCTTAATAGAAAACTCAGGGGCTGATGCAGAAAGCTATCACAAGCTAAACTGGGCACTTACCGCGGGGTATATCCACATGTTATTGGACGCCAAAGGCAGAATAGGTTTGAGCGCGCGAGTTAACTCGTGCAGAAGAGCGGCTAGGGCTCTTCAGCTTGGAGAAAAGGTGGCTGAGGGGAGATATGATAGAGGTCTATAAAATAATGAGTGGAGTTGAACAGGTAGATGTGAAGCGTCTGTTCACGCTTTCCAAAAATACTAGGACTAGGGGGCATGCGATGAAGCTACAATGTAGTAAATTTAAAACGAATCGGAGAAAATGTTTCTTCTCTCATCGTGTAATTAAACTCTGGAATTCGTTGCCAGAGAATGTGGTAAAGGTGGTTAGCTTAGCGGGGTTTAAAAAAGGTTTGGACGGCTTCCTAAAGGAAAAGTCCATAGACCATTATTAAATGGACTTGGGGAAAATCCACTATTTCTGGGATAAGTTGTATAAAATGTTTTGTACTTTTTTGGGTTTTTGCCAGGTATTTGTGATCTGGATTGGCCACTGTTGGAAACAGGATGCTGGGCTTGATGGACCTTTGGTCTTTCCCAGTATGGCAATACTTATGTACTTAAGACATGGCCACACACTCTATTAAAATGTATGGTAATGAGCACATTTAAGTATTCCATACAACACAGAAGAGAAAACGGTGGCTTCTGACACACACATAACTCGAGAAATTTTTTGCCAGGTCTGGGGTATTGTAGAAAGGTTAGCAAAGAGGATTGCATGTCAATTTTTAAGATTTAACTGCAAGTTTTGTCTTTTTTTTTTTGGCAACCAGAAGAAAGCATCTGCAAGTTTCAAATGCAGACAGGAGGTAGCAGACATGTACAGACTTACCAAGGCTCAAGCATTCGGCATGTGACACATGCATTTGAGCCCCTTTTCAAGTTCACCTGCAGAAGTGCCCTCCTTACACGCATTCAGGCTCCTGGTTCTCCAGTCATGCAGTATAGGATCTCTCTCACTTTTCCTTCCCACCCACCCAGGGCACAGAACTCCTCATTGCAGCTCATCAACATTGCATTTATGGCCAGCAGCACTCAAGACATACTTTTTCTGGCTCTGCAGGGCTTTCCCTCTGCCATGTTGCAACTCCTCTCATGCATTTTCGGTGGGCGGAACACAGCAAAGGGAAGGTCTTACACAACCGGAAGCAGTATGTCTTGAGTGCTGTCAGCCATAAATACAAAATTGGTGAGCCGGGGTGGGGGGGGGGGGGGGAGGAGGAAAGAGGAAGGCATGCCTGGACTCACATGGGGAAGGAGAGAGAAAAATATGCCGGGACCTGCAGGGCAAGGAAGAAGATGGAGAGATACTGGAGGACTTGCAGGGTGGAAGAGGGAGAGGAACAGATGTCTTGACATGCAGGGGAAGGAGACAGAGGGAGCAAGGCTGGACCCATGAGGGTGGGTGCGGGAGGGGAGACCCTATATGCTCCTTTTGGGGGGGAAGGAAGAGATCCTGGGACTAGTTTCGGAAGATAAAAGAGGGAAAGATGTTAAAGCTGCAGGAGGGAGGAAGGGAAAATAGAAAGACACTTGCTGGAGCCTCATGGAGAGGGACAGGAAGGAAAGGATATACTGTCCATAGGGGGGAAGGGAGGGCAAGAGGCAAGGAAGGGAGATGCTATGCCTGGGAGAGAGAGAGTACAAGAAGGAAGGAAGAATAAGGTGAGAAGCTGACCATGAGGAGAGATAGAGATACAGAGAAGTGATGCTGGATATAAGGAGGAGGAACACAGGGGTGCTGCTGGACAGGGCAAGAATACATAAGAGAGGAGAGATGTTCAGTATGGCAGGAAGGTAGGGGCAGGGAAACAGAGGGGAGTTGAATGATAGACAGAGAAGAATTGTCAAATGGACAAGGAGACCCTGGCAAGAAAATTTTTGTTCACACATGCGCATAAAAGTCATGGTTACCATGAAACTTTTGTGTGCATGCATCTGGTATGCTTTCTCCTCTATTAACTGCAAGTTTGCCATGAATAAAATGTCCATATATTTCTCTTTCTACATGGCATGGTATTACGCTTGAGGTAGAAGCCACATGCTCAGAAATCCGTGTGTGGCTCTACCATGTGTCTTTCTGCATCAGCCCCTCAGAAAGGTTTCTTCATGGCTCCCAGCCTAAGATACCCAGCCTCACTCATTAGAACTGTATCACACTCATTTGAAGGCTCTCTTACTCTCACACTCATTGGGCCCCTTCTTTCTCTTGTTGGCATCTCAGTGCCAGTGCACTAATCTCGATCACTGTTGTCATGATCTGCAAGCCTAAGAGAAGAAAAGCCAAATGGACCGACCAATAGGAAGAATCTGAGCACAGATTCGTGTTTACTGCCTCACCCATTATATTGATTTTCCTTGAACTTACAAGGACATGTGATCTGAAACCTATGCACATATTTTTAGCCAGAGTGGAGAGCAATTTCCAGCACATAGAATTTACCAAAATGGCCCCCATTCTGTTCTTATCCTTTCAGAGGCTACAAAGAAAAGTAAATATCATTGTATGCTGCTGTAAGGGAGGCATCCTTCAATGGATTCACATCCTAGGGCCCCCATAGAACATTTAGTTCTCCCGGTCCTCTCCCTCTCTCGGGGGAGGGGGGAATTGGATTTCCCTTCAATGCCCTGGTATAGGGCACCCTTCAAACAATCATTCAGAGACAGATATGGGGCACTCCATCCCTCTTTACTGAAGACGTGTAAAACAGTTAGGAGTTCTTTTACTAAGGCATGCTCACGTTTTTGGCATGCGCTAAAATTGTTGGCGCGCTAAACATTAGAGACACCCACAGGAATGCATTGGTGTCTCTAACGTTTAGCGCACCTACAATTTTAGCACACACCAAAAACGTGAGCGTGCCTAAGTAAAAGACCCTCTTAGGGCTTTGAGGTAATCTGTCTGTCCAGAGGATTTGGGGGGGACACCGGTGCCGGAAAGAATATTTGAAGCAGGGGAGTCGGAGAAACTAAACAAATTCTCTGTAACCTTGGAGGATGTAATGGGTCAGTTCAGCAAGCTGAAGAGTAGTAAATCACCGGGACCTGATGGTATTCATCCCAGAGTATTAATAGAACTAAAAAATGAACTTGCGGAGCTACTGTTAGAAATATGCAATCTGTCCCTAAAATCGAGTGTAGTACCGGAAGACTGGAGGGTAGCCAATGTTACTCCGATTTTTAAGAAGGGTTCCAGAGGAGATCCGGGAAATTATAGACCGGTGAGTCTGACGTCGGTGCCGGGCAAGATGGTGGAGGCTATTATTAAGAATAAAATTGCAGAGCATATACAAAAACATGGACTGATGAGACAAAGTCAGCACGGATTTAGTGAAGGGAAGTCTTGCCTCACCAATCTAATGCATTTTTTGAGGGGGTAAGCAAACATGTGGACAATGGGGAGCCGGTTGATATTGTATATCTGGATTTTCAGAAGGCGTTTGACAAAGTGCCGCACGAAAGACTCCTGAAGAAATTGCAGAGTCATGGAATCGGAGGTAGGGTATTATTATGGATTAAGAACTGGTTGAAAGATAGGAAGCAGAGAGTAGGATTGCGTGGCCAGTATTCTCAGTGGAGGAGGGTAGTTAGTGGGGTCCCGCAGGGGTCTGTGCTGGGTCCGTTGCTTTTTAATGTATTTATAAATGACCTAGAGATGGGAATAACTAGTGAGGTAATTAAATTCGCCGATGACACAAAATTATTCAGGGTCGTCAAGTCGCAGGAGGAATGTGAACGATTACAGGAGGACCTTGCGAGACTGGGAGAATGGGCGTGCAAGTGGCAGATGAAGTTCAATGTTGACAAGTGCAAAGTGATGCATGTGGGTAAGAGGAACCCGAATTATAGCTACGTCTTGCAAGGTTCCGCGTTAGGAGTTACGGATCAAGAAAGGGATCTGGGTGTCGTCGTCGATGATACGCTGAAACCTTCTGCTCAGTGTGCTGCTGCGGCTAGGAAAGCGAATAGAATGTTGGGTGTTATTAGGAAGGGTATGGAGTCCAGGTGTGCGGATGTTATAATGCCGTTGTATCGCTCCATGGTGCGACCGCACCTGGAGTATTGTGTTCAGTACTGGTCTCCGTATCTCAAAAAAGATATAGTAGAATTGGAAAAGGTACAGCGAAGGGCGACGAAAATGATAGTGGGGATGGGACGACTTTCCTATGAAGAGAGGCTGAGAAGGCTAGGGCTTTTCAGCTTGGAGAAGAGACGGCTGAGGGGAGATATGATAGAAGTGTATAAAATAATGAGTGGAATGGATCGGGTGGATGTGAAGCGACTGTTCACGCTATCCAAAAATACTAGGACTAGAGGGCATGAGTTGAAGCTACAGTGTGGTAAATTTAAAACGAATCGGAGAAACTTTTTCTTCACCCAACGTGTAATTAGACTCTGGAATTCGTTGCCGGAGAACGTGGTACGGGCGGTTAGCTTGACGGAGTTTAAAAAGGGGTTAGATAGATTCCTAAAGGACAAGTCCATAGACCGCTATTAAATGGACTTGGAAAAATTCCGCATTTTTAGGTATAACTTGTCTGGAATGTTTTTACGTTTGGGGAGCGTGCCAGGTGCCCTTGACCTGGATTGGCCACTGTCGGTGACAGGATGCTGGGCTAGATGGACCTTTGGTCTTTCCCAGTATGGCACTACTTATGTACTTATGTACTTAACACTGAATAAACACTGCAATACTCCATACTTTTCCTCTACCTGTATTTGTGAGTCCTTTCAATAATCAATCTCTTTTTGGAGTAAAAGGTTTTCCATGTGCCAGGACAAACCTATTTATTTCTGAATAAAACAGACAGCAGTTGACATTCAAAGTGATGTAACTGGCCAGGAGAGGTTCCTGGTTAGTTAAATTGCCTGTATCAGCACTAACAACTAAGCCATAGCTGGCTATTTTGTGAGCTGTTTGGGAGTGGAGTCAGCACTTAACTGCCTAGGTTAACCGTACAAATTAGATCGCATAAAACTCAGTCCTATCTTTATCCAGTTTCACTTAGGTAGTTACATGTTGAATATCACACTTAACTGCATAGGGTGCCGAAATAAGCGCTATTCTGTAAGCCACAATTAAAGTTAGGCACGGTTTATAGAATAACACTCATGCCTGGGAATCACACCTAACTTTAAGCATGGCCATTTGCACCATCTGAAGGGTGGTGTAAATGTATGCACCTTTAATAAGCATGTATCCCCGTTATTCTATAATAGTGCACGTTAATTTTAGGAATGCTCCATTCCGCCTTTATCCCTCCCAAACTCAAAAGACAAGGCAGGCGTCACATAACATACAAACTCAACCAGGTCCAAAGGCTGAACCTTAGGCACAGACTATGCTCTCAGCAAATCCACACACATCCACATCCTTTCTAGGGATCTCTGACTTATATAAGGGCAGACAGTACTATTGCAGCTGTGCTAGAGGGGAAATGCTGTAACCAAACGGTATACACCTCATCTCTACTCTAACTTGGTAGGGTCCTGAATGCAGGAGCTTATTGAGCTAGTCAGGGACTTCAAAGGATCCTTACACTGCTTTTTTTTTTTCATTTGCATAGCAATACAACACTTAAATCTTCCTAAATTCATATCATCTGAAAAATCTCACTTTTTGGGATGGGTCCTAAAGGTAAACAATGAAATTAAATAAAATTAGCAGGAATGAATGACACAACAGTCAACGTAAAGAACTCCTTTTGTGCGCTTCAAGTCCCGCTGCGTTTTTATACGGAATGGGTTTGCACCGTTTCATCAGAATTGACCCCCCACAGCTGCAGACCTGCTAGTGGACATAGAGGTTAGGCTGTGCAGACAACTGTGGTGTTTTTACCAAACAACAGGGCCTTATGTGGGTAGATTGAAACATGAGTCCCTGTTTTTCTTTCCCTTTCTTCCATGCATTTACATTCATTTTCTCTGGATCAGGCGACCCTCAGGGGGAGGAATGCTGGCTTCGGCCTAACCCCTGATAAGCCTTTCCTCAGCTGAGAGGTGCCCACCTCTACCACCGGCTGCCTTTCAGGTGCTGTGGAGGACTTGCAGCTCATCTGCATATCCTTACAGCCTTCTCCGGGGTGACACCCAGGTCCACCCCGATCCACTCAGGGCCTCCGCTCTAGGTGCCGGGCATTTTTCTCTTTGTATCTAATCTTTTTTTCCAGTTGCTAAAGTACCTTAATCGTTTATGGCCCCTATTCACATTCTCTTCCTAGCTCTGTCCCTTCCTAATCTTTTCCCTCACCCCCTACCTCTCTCCGCTACAGGAACTCACTTCCCATCCATTGACTTCATCACCTCACCTTCTCTCCTACCCTCTTCCTCCCTCTTGGCTTTTAATCTCCGTCTCTTTCTTTCCTCCATTTTGCCTTCCCCATTCCACCTAAATACCTCTCGCCTTCGACGCCTTCGTGGCCACACCTCTCCTACTCTCCTCCGCTCTCTTTTACTCCTTCTCTTACTCTCAGCTGGTGACATCAATCCCAATCCTGGCCCTCCTCACCAACTATTGTCCAAACTCTACAGATCTCACCGTGACCTCTCTAACCTCATCTCTATTCCTCTACTCCCCTCCTCTTCTCTGCCCTTCTCTTGTGCCCTATGGAATGCCCGCTCTATCTGTAACAAACTCCCCTATATCCAGGACCTCTTTATCTCGCGTCACCTCCATCTGCTCGCCATAACAGAAACCTGGCTCTGCCCTGATGACTCTGCTTCAGTCGCAGCCCTGTGCCATGGCGGTTATCTATTTTCACATACTCCTCGCCCTGCTGGCTGTGGGGGCGGTGTTGGACTACTTCTCTCTCCCTCCTCCAGATTTCAACCCCTTCTTCCACCTCAATCTCACTGTTTTTCCTCCTTTGAAGTCCACTCTATCCGCCTTTTCTCTCCTCTGCCTCTTCGAATAGCGGTCATTTATCGTCCCCCTGATAAGTCCCTTTCATCCTTTCTCAGTGACTTTGACGCCTGGCTTGCCTTCTTCCATGATCCTTCCTCCCCCTCTCTCATCCTTGGTGACTTTAATATTCCTGCTAATGATCCTTCCAACTCTTATATTTCCAAGTTACTCGCTTTAACGTCGTCCTTTAATCTCCAACTATGCTCCACCCATCAAAATGGTCACTGTCTTGATCTCATCTTCTCCTCCAACTGTTCACCTTCTAGTTTCCTTGCCTCTGATCATCCCTCCTCTGATCACCATCTTATAACTTTCACACTTAAATCTCCTCCCTCCCAGTCCCGTCCTATCCTATCTAATTTATCTAGGAATCTTCACGATATTGACCCTTCATCTCTATCCTCCCATGTTTCAAACCTCCTCTCTACTGTGGCACCATCCACGTCTGTCAACGAGGCTGTTTCTTCTTACAACAATACTCTATCCTCTACCTTAGACACTCTTGCACCTTTGATGACCCGCCCTGTAAGGCGTACAAAACCCCAACCTTGGCTGACTTCTAATATCCGCTACCTACGTTCCTGTACCCGCTCCGCCGAACGCCTCTGGCGGAAATCTCGGGCCCTTGCTGATTTCTTACACTTTAAGTTCATGCTGACCTCCTTCCAATCTGCTCTTTTACATGCCAAACAGGATTATTATATCCAACTGACCAACTCTCTTGGCTCTAATCCTCGACTTCTCTTCACCACATTGAACTCTCTCCTCAAGGTGCCCCCTCCTCCAACTCCCCCTTCATTATCTCCTCAGACACTTGCTGAATTCTTTCACAACAAGGTTCAAAAGATAAACCTTGCTTTCTCTACCTCACCAGCTCTCCCTCCACTAGTCCGTTCCCCTCTCTCTCCTTCCCCTCATTCCCTTTCCTCCTTTCCTGAAGTTACTATTGAGGAAACTACACTTCTCCTTTCTTCCTCAAAATGTACCACCTGTTCCTCTGATCCCATTCCCACCCACCTTCTTAATGCCATCTCTCCTACTCTTATTCCTTTTATCTGTCACATTCTCAACCTCTCACTTTCCACTGCGACTGTCCCTGCTGCCTTTAAACATGCTGTGGTCACACCTCTCCTTAAGAAGCCTTCACTTGACCCTACTTGTCCCTCTAATTACCGACCCATCTCCCTCCTTCCTTTTCTCTCCAAATTACTTGAGCGTGCTGTTCACTGCCACTGCCTTGATTTTCTCTCCTCACATGCTATTCTTGACCCATTACAATCTGGTTTTCGCCCTCTCCACTCAACCGAAACTGCGCTTACTAAAGTCTCCAATGACCTATTACTGGCTAAATCCAGAGGTCAATATTCCATCCTCATTCTTCTTGATCTTTCCACTGCTTTTGACACTGTCGATCACAGCATACTTCTCGATACCCTGTCCTCACTTGGATTCCAGGGCTCTGTCCTTTCTTGGTTCTCTTCCTACCTCTCCCTCCGCACCTTTAGTGTTCACTCTGGTGGATCCTCTTCTACTTCTATCCCTCTGCCTGTCGGCGTACCTCAGGGTTCTGTTCTTGGTCCCCTCCTCTTTTCTATCTACACTTCTTCCCTTGGTTCATTAATCTCATCCCATGGCTTTTCCTACCATCTCTATGCTGATGACTCCCAAATCTACCTTTCTACCCCTGATATCTCACCTTGCATCCAAACCAAAGTTTCAGCGTGCTTGTCTGACATTGCTGCCTGGATGTCTCAACGCCACCTGAAATTAAATATGACCAAAACCGAGCTTCTCATTTTCCCCCCCAAACCCACCTCCCCGCTCCCCCCGTTTTCTATTTCTGTTGATGGCTCTCTCATTCTCCCTGTCTCCTCAGCTCGAAACCTTGGGGTCATCTTTGACTCTTCGCTCTCCTTCTCTGCTCATATCCAGCAGACCACCAAGACCTGTCGTTTCTTTCTTTACAACATCCGTAAAATCCGCCCCTTTCTTTCCGAGCACTCTACCAAAACCCTCATCCACACCCTTGTCACCTCTCGTTTAGACTACTGCAATCTGCTTCTTGCTGGCCTCCCACTTAGTCACCTCTCCCCTCTCCAGTCGGTTCAAAACTCTGCTGCCCGTCTCATCTTCCGCCAGGGTCGCTTTACTCATACTACCCCTCTCCTCAAGACCCTTCACTGGCTCCCTATCCGTTTTCGCATCCTGTTCAAACTTCTTCTACTAACCTATAAATGTATTCACTCTGCTGCTCCCCAGTATCTCTCCACACTCGCCCTTCCCTACACCCCTTCCCGTGCACTCCGCTCCATGGATAAATCCTTCTTATCTGTTCCCTTCTCCACTACTGCCAACTCCAGACTTCGCGCCTTCTGTCTCGCTGCACCCTACGCCTGGAATAAACTTCCTGAGCCCCTACGTCTTGCCCCATCCTTGGCCACCTTTAAATCTAGACTGAAAGCCCACCTCTTTAACATTGCTTTTGACTCGTAACCACTTGTAACCACTCGCCTCCACCTACCCTCCTCTCTTCCTTCCCGTTCACATTAATTGATTTGATTTGCTTACTTTATTTATTTTTTTGTCTATTAGATTGTAAGCTCTTTGAGCAGGGACTTTCTTCTATGTTTGTGCAGCGCTGCGTATGCCTTGTAGCGCTATAGAAATGCTAAATAGTAGTAGTAGTAGTAGTCTATTTTCCTTCCTTCCTTTCTTCTCATCCACTGCCTCTATCTCTTTCCATCCTTCCTCTATATCCAGTGCTGTTCTCTGTACTGGAAGAACATTGGAAAAGCCATGATGAGTCAGACCAAGATCCACTGACCCCAACATCCTATCTCTGACAGTGGCCAGTCCAGGTCACAAGTACTTTGGGCCCTCCAGTCTCTCCCACCTTTGTCTCCAGTACCCTCTCTTCCCCTCCCCTTTCGTTCCCTCTTCTGTTTTCCTCTCCCTCCTTTGTTCCTTGCTTGCTCTCTTTCCTTGTGGCTTTAAGTTTATCCAGGACTTTTTTTGAGGGGGTACTTGGGGGCACTGAGCATCAGAACCCTTTCCATTGTCTGCTAAAATTGACCAATGGATCCGTAGTTTTAATGAAAGACCTCAGGCTCTACACACCAATTCTGCCTTGTCATAGATTCTGTGACTGGTTGCAGGGGGCCTGGCTATTGTGGGATGAGTCCCTCAGTGATCACCCCACCCCTGAAGGGTGGCCTTGCATTTCAGTACCAGCACCTTTTTTGCTAGAAAAAATGCACTGAGTTTATCTATCTATTCTCAGCTAACACACAGGTCCATGAGATTGGGCTGCCCGAGACATGCAGGAGGAGCTAGAGCAGCAGGGAGCTACTGCTGGAGGATATGGACAGTGAGCTGTGGCCAGTCATCAATTAAGCAGTTGCCTAGAGGCATTCAGCTATTCCAATGCTTAGGGGCAACCAGGAGGATAAATCCATGTTGCTCAAAACTGGTTTTTTTTTTAAAGCCTGTGTGGTTATGCATTGTTCATTCTCCACGCACTTGTCAAAATAAATAGTGGTCACTGTTAGATTTCCCCATTCATAGCCACCTGCCATAAATGGGCTATCATGGACGTGTTGTCAGTGCTTCACAGACAAACCTTGACTGATAAAAAATCAATGATGCATTGCGTTAAACTATTTACTTTGTGTCCAGTATGCAGTTTAATTAAGCAGTGGCAGACTTTATTGTCAGACACATTTAGCTGTCTCGAGGTGACTGTGAGGGCATTAAACCAATGGGCAAAAGTAATCATCTGGAAAAGACTGCTGCCAAAAACATCAGTATAATTAGAAAACACAATTACTACTACTACTACTACTACTATTATTATTATTGTTATTTCTATAGGACCATCAGGTGTATGCAGAGCCTTATAGGTACATAGCAGATGGTCCTTACTTCTAGAAGCTCACAATCTAATAAAGATGGACATAAACCATAGACAAGATGTATGGGGAGAGGGAACATGGAGTTGAACAGCAGGACCAGCTATAGGAAATGAGGGATCCTTAGAGTAGCAGAGCTGGATCAGTGGGCAGAGTCCAATGAAGACTGTCTGCTCTACTCCACTATGAGTCAACAGAAAAAGTCTTCATGCTAGAACCAGTTTGTATAAGAAATGCAGAGCAAGGAGTGAGGGAGGAGAAGGCTACACTGCTACTGGTCAGTTATATAACACTATAAGACACATAGGGGCCCTTTTACTAAGCTGTGTAAGCATCTATGTGCACCCAACATGCACCAAAATGGAGTTACCGCACAGCTACCGCGTGGCTCTTGTGGTGATTTCATTTTTGCCACACGTCAGATACATGCGGCCGAAAAATAATTTTTATTTTTGGCCGCGCTTCAAGTGGCATTTGGCGTGCGTATTTCATTACCACCCGGTTACCACGTGAGACTTTACCACTAGGTCAATGGCTGGCGGTAAGGTTGCAGACCTAAAATGGATGCACATTAATTTTGATTTTGCCGACTGTCCATTTTCGGCAAAACTTTTAAGAAAGGCCTTTTTTTACAGGCGCGCTGAAAATGGATAGGCGCGCACCCAAAACCCATGCCTACACTACTGCAAGCTATTTTCTGCTCACCTTAGTAAAAGGACCCCATAGGGCCCAATACTGAACCGGTGGCGTTTAGAAATTCAATGGTGGGACATGTCTAGGCACTGACATTGAATTTCCCTGTTTGTAGAGCCAGCTAACACATGGCCAGTTAAATGCGATATTCAGCTCTTAACCAGCTATGATGAATGCTTTGGAGATAGGACTGACTTTTATACAGTCCTATTTATTTATTTAAAAATATTTATATTCCGCTTAGTCCACAGTTCCTAGCGGATCTCAATAACAACATACATAATCAAAGTAACAAAATATTTAAGATATAATAAGAAAACAAGTTAAAACAAATTCACAAATCATATAACACAAACTCCACGTCAGATCACAAATAACAATCGAGAGCTAGTCCCAGCTTTTACTCAGCTCTTACAAATACATCTTCTGAAATAAGTAAGATTTAAGCACGAGCAATTCTATAAACCACACCTAACTTTAAGCATGGCTTATAGAATAAAGATTTTTTTCTGTGCCATAGATAGAATTTACCCCTATGGGGGCAGTTTTATAACTGAGTGCCTCCATTAGGTGTCCCATGGCATATAGTAGGAGCCTATTACATAAAGACACTTAGAGGGGCATTTTCAATATGACATCTAAGTCCGACTTTGGCTTCCCCACTGGAATAGTGCATAGACAGATGTGTGCACAACCCTTAATTATGGCCAATTAACATCAATAATTGATTGTTAGTGTTCAATTATCAGTGTTGATTGGCTCATTAATAAGATTGCATTGCTTCTCTGGATCACACCCAAATTTGGGTGCGGCTATTTGGCTGCCCTTTATAGAATCCGGGGGTAAATAGGTATTTGCAGAATAGCGCTTAGGTGGCATGTTATCATATATGCACATAAGTGCACACAAACAGACATATATATGTTCTAAACATTTATTCACGTAACAAGCATGTAAATGTTAGCACCTTGTTTACAGAACTGCCCTCTACGTGTTCAGAATGTTTTACCATACATTAGATTAAGTGCTTTGCAGCACAGCACAATTGTGCCATAAAAAGCTGAAAAACTGATATGCCTTAGAACTTTCTTATAGCCACAGTTTATGTTTCAGTTCATACACTAGCAGCAAATGTACTGCCTGGTTTTTGCAACACTACACAGAAGCACTACAAGAAAACCTAAATTGGAGTCTATGTTCTGTGAGACTATTGATAATGGAATGCTAGCAGTTATGAGGATAATGTACAGTATTAGTCTAGTGAGGACAGCATACTGCATTGTACCAGTGCAGAAGGAATCAGTTGTAAAGCTAGACTAGTGTACAGAAGATAACATATCATGGTTTAGGGCCAGATTCTCTTCATGTCCACGGTACAGCGCTGCATACGTGTAGTAGCGCTACAGAAATGACAAGTAGTAGTAATAGACTTTGGGATTCTGGAATCTTGCAACTTTTTGGGGTTCTGGAATCTTGCTACTCTTTGTCCTTATCCCTTATTTATCCTGTTTGTCTGTCCTAATTAGATTGTAAGCTCTGTCAAGCAGGGACTGTCTCTTACATGTTTAGTATGCAGCGCTGCGTACATCTAGTAGTGCTATAGAAATGATAAGTAGTAGTAGTTGTAGTAGATTCAGTGTATGATGCTGAGAATTAGGTGTAAACAGTACTTGTTCCCATTACAAAAACCAAGGTATCATAATTTAACGCTTATCAAAATCAAGTTGAAATTATTAGATGTGCTAATATGTGTACAATGGACAATCGTAGACTCAAAAGGTCTTTTACTGTGTCTGGGCTTATAATCATAGCACAATTTCTTCAATCAATAGCCCACCAGTGTCAAACACTTATTGTGTAAAGAAAATTAAATATGCACTTAACTTGCTATAGTGAAAAAAGTATATGGGGTCCTGACATGGTCCGTGTTTTGCCAAGGCTGTCTCAAGATACCCCGAAGGTGAAACTTTAAAATGTGAAGAGTGTCCCATATGCTTAGAGCTTCATACATAAAGAAGAATTAGGTGCCAGAAAAAAAAATCAGTGCTTCAGGATGATCACTCTTTATAGAATTGCTTAGACTGCCGATTCCCGCGCCCAACTTGGTTTACGCCGGTTGAATCTTGGTTAAATCCTAACATGCAAGTCGGGTGCACTTCTGCAGAATTCTATAACATAGCACACAACTTTTCAGAATGCCCCTGTCCCACCCATGCCCCCTTTTGGGTTGCACAGTATCTGCCGGATTCCATATAGCGCGCCTAGAGATCTGTGCCAAAATCCAGGCATATTCTATAACAGCGCATGTATCTTAATTGGCTTAACAAGCTAATCAGTGTTGATAACAGCACTTATCAAGCAGCAATGAGCACTAATTGGCAATAATTAGAATTTATGCACACAAGTCGCTAAGTGTATTCTGTAATGCAGTGCGCCTAACTTCTGATCGCAAAGGCAAAAAGGGGTGTTATAGACTATGACTCTCTGCACCTAAATCTATGAGCTAGGATTTATACCATGTTTTTGTAGGTGTAAATGGAGGTGCTGCCTGTGCTCTGAAACCCCCCCCCCCCCCCAAACTTTTCTTTCTCTATATCTCACCTGAAACAAATGTTAAGGAAAAAAAATGCTGTTCTTTCTTTCACTGGCTGTACTTTCTAAGCCTCTCTCTTTCTATTAACTCCTTTCTAAGCCTCTCTTTCCTATAAACTAATCTAATATAGTTAGTTTTGATTCTGTGCTGGTAGTTCCTTCTTCAACTGTGTTACATTTCTGTGCTGGTGATTCCAAAATTGTCTTAAAAGTGTTCCCTGCAACTGTTTTTCTATTGAGGGAATCAATAGAAATCAAACAAAATAAAACATGGAAAAGAAAATAAGATGATACCTTTTTTATTGGACATAATACATTTCTTGATGAGCTTTCGAAGGTTGCCCTTCTTCCTCAGATCGGAAATGAGCAAATGTCTGAGGAAGAAGGGCAACCTTCGAAAGCTCATCAAGAAATGTATTAAGTTATGTCCAATAAAAAAGGTACCATCTTATTTTCTTTTCCATGTTTTATTTTGTTTGATTTCTATTGATAACCTTAAGAGTGGACTAACACGGCTACCACACTCCTCTATTGAGGGAAGTAATCCAATTAACTGCATTAACAGATAAGCTCTAGTAGGCACTGCATGATCTAGTTTAGATTAGGTATTTAAATTGGATCTGTAGGGTATGCCTTTTTAAACAGGTTGGTTTTTAGTGATTTCCGGAAGTTTAGGTGGTCGTACGTCGTTTTCAAGGCTTTTGGTAATGCGTTCCACAGTTGTGTGCTTATGTAGGAAAAACTAGATGCATAAGTTGTTTTGTATTTAAGTCCTTAAATACAGCTTGGGTAGTGCAGATTTAGATAAGATTGTGTTGATTCGGATGCGTCAAGCTCCATCTCTGGCCGTCTTCAAATCTAAGCTAAAAAGCCCACCTTTTTGATGCTGCTTTTCACTCCTAACCCTTATTCACTTGTTCAAAACCCTTATTTTATCATCCTCACTTTAATATTCCCTTATCTCTTGTTTGTCCTGTTTGTCTGTCCTAATTAGATTGTAAGCTCTGTCGAGCAGGGACTGTCTCTTCATGTTCAAGTGTACAGCGCTGCGTACGTCTAGTAGCGCTATAGAAATGATAAGTAGTAGTAGTAGTATTTCTAATTGGTAAGTCGATCAAGTCTGTCATGTAACTCGGGGCTTCTCCGTAGATGATTTTGTGAACAAGGGTGCAGATTTTGAAGGCGATGTGTTCTTTGATTGGGAGCCAGTGTAGTTTTTTGCGGAGGGGTTTTGCGCTTTCAAATCGCGTTTTACCAAATCACGTTTTAGGCACTAGGGTGTCAACTAAGCATATTCTATAAATGCCACCTAAATCTAGGCACTGTTTATAGAATATGTTTAGGTGAAAACGTTTTCTACGCAGATTTGTTAGGTGCCATATATAGAATCTGGCCGTATGTGATTTGCGCGACCTGTGTTATACAATATGGTGCAGCAAACTACATGAGCAAATCTCAGTTGATGGTAATTGATGGCAATGATTGTTAGCATCCAATTATTATTGACTGTTAATTGCTTGTTTACTAATTGAGATGCAAGCTCAACTCAGGATCATGCCCAATTGTGGACGCGCAACTTTCGACAACCTTTATAGAATCCAAACTTACCTTTTTCAAAAAGCCTGTGACGCCTAACAAAGCATCCTTACCTGATAACCTGGCATGGTACACTGAAGGAGTCAGATCTAGGACACAGTTCTTTCAACCCCCTCTCTTTCCCAGAATGTCATTTATAATTTTGGGGGCCCTTTTACTATAGGGCGTTAAGCTCTAACATGTGTTTAGTTTGTGAAAAACAGGCTATTGCTAAATGCATTAAGTCAGTGGTTCCCAAACCTGGTCCTGGAGGCACCCCAGCCAGTCAGGTTTTCAGATATCCACCATGAATATTCATGAGAAAGATTTGCATGCAGTGTAGGCAGTGCATGTAAATCTCTCTCTCATGAATATTCATGGTGGATATCCTGAAAACCTGACTGGCTGGGGTGCCTCCAGGACTAGGTTTGGGAACACTGTGTTAGAGCATTTTTTGGTTATTTGCCTGTTTCTGTGTGCTAATAGTGCATTAAAAAAATGGGGGAGGGGAGGGAATGTTGCATGGATGGGGAATGGACATTGAAGCACTATCCAGCACACTGTGATTACTGCACGCTAACTAGATAGCTCAGAGTTATTGTTAGTGACGCTCAAATTTAGGCACTGAAAAAAATCTGTGCTAAGCCCTATGCTCAGGCTGGAGTGCACTTTACAGAACAGCGCTTAGAGCAGATTCCCGTGCCCAACTATGGGTGTGAAGACTTACACTTGCTGAACCTGGCGTAAATCCTAGTGCGTAAGATGGATACATAACCCCGGTGTTCTCTAACACTGTAATTAAATATTTGGAATGCCCCTCCCATGGCCACACCCTTTTTGGGGTTGCACACGAGACATTTTGGGCATGCAGCATTATAGATTAGTGTGTAGGTGTAGTGTGTAAAACCAAACTTGTAACAATTAACACCAATAATTGGTTGTTAGCATCCAAGTAACTAATTAGTTTATGTGAGCATCTGGGATCCATGACCAAATTTGGGTGCCCAACTTTGGTTGATCTATATAGAATCAGGGGGGTAGTGGGGATCACATAAAAGAGTAAAGGGTCATGGATTTGATATGCTGCCTTTCTGTGGGTACAATCAAAGTGATTTAAATATATTATATGTAGGTATTTTTTCTGTCACTAGTGGGCTCACAATCTAAGTTTGTACCTATGGAAATGAAGGGTTAAGTGACTTGCCTAGGGTCACAAGGAGCTGCAGTGGGAAATGAACCCAGTTCTTTAGCTTCTTAGCCCAATGCACTAACCATTAGGCTTCTCCTCCACTGTGCTATAAGGATAATAAACAGTGCATTTTTTCTAGCGGAAAAAGGTGCCGGTACTCAAATGCCAGGCCACCCTTCAGGAGTGGAGTGATCATTGAGGGACCCACCCCACAATAGACAGGCTCCCTGCAACCAGTCACAGAATCTATGACAAAGCAGAATGTGTGTGTAGAGTCTGAGCTCTTTCATTAAAACTTGAGGACCATGGGTCAATTTTAGCAGCCAATGGAAAAAGTGCCGGTACTCAGTACCCCCAAGTACCCTCTCAAAAAAAGCCCTGATAATAAATTACTTTCCCCCATATTCTCTATAGCTCGATTTATGTTGTGCATGCCAATCTGGGCATATTCTGGATTTGTGCACGCAATTTAATTAGCTAACAAGCCAATCAGTGCTGATAATTGCCAATTAACAAGCAATTATTGACACCAATTGGCATTAATTAGAATTTATGTGCACAGCTATCTAAGCATATTCTGTAACATGATGTGCGCAAATTCTAAGTCGCATAGTTGAAAAGTGGACATGGCCATGGGCGTGGAATGGGCATGGTTATGGGTGTTTCTAAAATCTATGGGGCCCTTTTACCAAGCTACGGGAAAAAGGGCCCTGCACTGGCGGTGGGGACTTTTTTTTCCGTAAGCCAGGGCCCTTTTACTGCAATGGGTAAAAAAGCCCCCCAACACACATGGCCATGTGGTAAGAGAACTATTACCGCATGGCCATGTGACAGGGAACCCATACTGCCACCCATTGAAGTGGCGACAAGAGCTTCCACGCTAACCCGGCTGTAACCGGCAGCACGCGGTGATGCCCAATTACCACCAGGTTACCGCCGTGCAAGCCATTTCCAAGGGTTTTCTTTTTCTTCCGGAAATGGCATGTGCTTGGGGCAGGACTAGCACCAGAGGCCACGTTGGGCTGGTAGTAGTCCTGAAAGAGCAAGCACTAAGCCTGCATTGGGCTTACCACCGCTCCGTAAAAAGGCCCCCTATGTGCACTGTTATAGAATACACCCGGTCAGTGCCTAATTTAGGCATAGGCATTTATGCCAAGTTTTACTTGGCACAACTGCCTACGACTAAATCTAGTCACAAATGGGTATTCACCATATTCTATAAACCGCATGGAAGTTTAGGCGTATTCTATAAAGTGCACCTAAATTTAGGCATATTTATTTCAGCATCAATTTTTTAGGTATGATATTTAGAACCTAGCCCTTTGTGTGGTCTAGTGAAGATACCACTTAGTGCTGATTTTTAAGTTGACCGTCGTTATGTGGACTCTCTTTGTGAAGGCTCTGGGCATTTCTCCACTTGAAGACGTTTCTGTTTCTTTTGTCATGTATTTTCCAAGGGGTCCATTTGAAAATGTTTCTGTGTACATATCAGGGAGATTTTAGACAGAATTTTGTCAACAAGGGCAGTGAATAACACTGGTTTAGTCTAAAATTTCTCCTTCAACAACTGGGAGTTTTGCGAAAGAGGAGAGCATGAGAAAAAATAGGAGTAGAAACGGCCAAAATAAATGAAATCCATTTTTCCCTTTAAGTTGCAGAAAATTGCATTGCAAAAGGAAAAGACATTACAGGCACAAATATTTCTTTTCTGCTTTCTTCATCTCTCCAGAGGGAAACCATGAATGTCAACTATGAGATTTGAATTTGTTTCTCCCCACCCCTGTTCAGCCAGAGGTGCTATTAGGTCAGCAGCAGAGACAATATTGAGAGCTGAGGCTGTGAGCTGGAGCCTAAGATGGAGACGCCCTAGGGCACCTAACAGACTAGAAAAGAAGCAGCAAATAGCAGGAATGGGAAACGAGACGCATAATAAATTGATTCCATTAAAAAGTAATCTCAACTTTAATAAAAGTTATGATTTGATTATAACCCGCAGAACCTATGGGCAATGGTGGGAGGAATGTGTGTGTCTGAGGGTTTTTAAAAAATTATTATTATTTTAAATAAATAAATAAATAAATATTTTTTTTTTTTAAAGAGGGGAAGAGAGAGAGAGAGAGATGGGAATTTATTTATTTTAATACATCTTTGGAAACTGTTTTCCCTGCGTGTCAAGGAAAGCTGCAAAGTCCTGAGACTGGCAAAGGTTTATACTATTGTCTGATGTGTTTGCTGGGGAAGGAAATTCAGAAGATCATTCAAAGGGGCTGGGGCTGGTTCCCTGAAAACACTGAATTTAAGAGAGGAAGGTCAGGTTGACAGAGGAAGGCAGTGATGTGGAGTTTTCACTATCTCAAGGTGCCAGAAGGATCTGTCCACCCCCTCCCTGCACTTATAAGGAGAATTAGAAAAGTTACAAGTGGCAGCAGCACAACCTTGATATGATTTTTCTCTTCTTTTCAATGTAAAATATCATTTTATTCCCATTTCTTGTTCCTTCCTCCAGGGTCTTATACATACACAGAATATGACAGCAGATAAAGACACTGTGGCCTCAGTTTACCCTGCCACAGAAGCGCTATAATCTCTTTTGTTAACGTATGGTTCTTAGTGTGACCGTGTCTTTCCTATATCATTTTGGAGTTTTTTTTCTTTAATGTATATTTTATTGTTTGTAAACTACCTTGACTTGCCTGCAGATTAGGTGGGGTATTAAGTTCCAGAATAAACATAAACATACCTTTTACTAAGCTGTGCTAAAAGGTGGCCTGCACTATTTATTTTTATTGATTTATATATTGGGATTTATTTACCACCTTTTTTGAAGGCACGTTTGGTTTCCCCACTCAAGGAGGTCACCTATAGTACACAGCTGTAAAATGGCCAAGATTTCATTTCTTCAATTAATGGCCACATACTGATTTCCCAATTAGAACATGGCCATTAGCACATGAGCCCTTACTGACATGTATTTAGTAGGTGGAAAGGGCTCATGTGCTAAACATTCAGTAATTGCTAGGCATGCGGTGATGTAGTTGCAATAAGGGACCCTTTTACTGTGGGCTTACCATGCACCAAACAGGAACTATCACCGGGCTACCGCAGCAGACCAGCGGTAGTTCTCACCCCCAGCGCATGCCAATTCCCATGCTACAAAAATATTTTCTATTTTTATAGTGCTGGTGTTTACCCAGCGGTAATTGAGCAGTGCTGCGTGCCTCCTGGTTACTGCTAGGTTAGTGCAGGAGCCCCTACTGATGGCAAGTGCTGCCCCCTGAAATGGTTGCATGGTATGTGGGTCAGGGGCGTAGCTACGGGGGGGCCATGGGGGCCTGGGCCCCTGCAAATTTCATCTCGGCCCCTGGTTTGGCTGGCAGGAGTCCCCATCCCCCACCAATCGAAGCCTTCTTCAGCGCCGGTCTCCGGCGCAGCCACGTTTGCTGCCCTGCTCTTCTTTCTTCTTGCTCCTCTTGTGCACGCTGACTCTCCTTCTCAGTTTCACGTAAAGGAGCGTCAGCGTGCACAGAAGGAGCAAGAAGAAAGAAGAGCAGGGCAGCGAACTTGGCTGCGCAGGAGACTGGTGCTGAAGAAGGCTTCGGCTGGCGGGAGTTGGGGACCCCTGCCAGCAAAGGTATTTGTTTTTGCGGAGGAAGCAGCAAGGAGGCGAGGCGGTGGGGGGGACGAGGAGGTGAGGCGTGGCAGTGGGGGGGGGGGGCACTCAAAATGTGCCCCCAACCTCGGGCTCTGGCCCCCTCCTACCGTGAGGTCTGGCTACGCCCCTGATGTGGGTCACTTACTGCCCGGCCATTTCTTTAAAAAAAAACCAGCATTTTACCCAATGTGGTAAAAGGGGCCTCAGCACATATCAAAAACACGTGCTGATGCTAGCAAAAGCCCCCTTTTACCAAAGCTTAGTAGAAGGACCCCTAACTGATCAGTGCTGGGCATGCCTACTCTCTGCCTCTGCCAGGGTAACGTGCCCCGAGGCAGGGGCGTAGCTACGTGGGGCCACGAGGGCCTGGGCCCCTGTAGATTTGATCCTGGACCCCCCTACCGATGACCCTCTCAACCCCCCATCCCGCCGCCAACTCTCCCCCGCCGTGGGCTACTTTGCTGGTGGGGGACCTCAACCCCCCCCCCCCCCCCTAGCCAAGGTCCTTTTGCTTCCCGCGCAAGGCTTCATTCTGTTTCTGACATCCTGCACGTTGTACGTGCAGGACGTCAGACTCACAGAAACAGAACGAAGCCTTGCAGATCAAGGCTTCGTTCTGTTTCAGTGAGTCTGACATCGTGCAGGATATCAGAAACAGAACGAAGCCTTGAGCGGGAAGCAAGAGGACCTCGGCTGGCGGGGATTAGGGTCCCTCGCCAACAAAGGTAGGCGACGGCGGTGGCGGCGGGAGGGGGGTCGAGAAGGTCGTTGGCGGGGGGGGGGGGGGGCAAAGTTGGTGGTGGCAGCAGCGGCTGCCCTGAGGTACTGCATTTTAGTGCACGGAAATCAGGCATTAGTGCTTACCACTATTTAGTAGAAGGACCCCATAATTTGCCATTTTCTTTTTCTAGGTTCCTAACCATTTGCATTCTTTGTTTAGCCTCATTTAGAGGCTCTTTTACAGAGTGGCGGTAAGCCCAACACAGGCTTACCGCTCACTCTTCTGGGAGTACCGCCGCCCAACGTGGCTGCTGGTGGTAGTCCCACCCTGAGCGTGCGCTGTTTCTGGTGGAAAAAGAAAACCTCCGGAAATGTCTTGCACAGTGGTAACCACTGGGATAGTGCAGGAGCCTTTATCGCCACCTCAGTGGGTGACGGTAGGGGTTCCCTGTCGCATGGCCACGTGGTAAGAGTTCTTTTACCTCATGGCCATGTGTGTCTGGGGGTTTTTACTTGCTGAGGTAAAAAGGACCCTGGCACGTGGAAAAAACGGCCTCTGCCGCTATCGCAGAGCCCTTTTCCCGCAGCTTGGTAAAAGGACCCCCTTATTTATTTGGTTTTTTTTACATCTTTCAAATAGTTCAAAGTGAATTACATTCAGGTGCACTAGGTATTTCCCTGTTCCTGGAGGCTTCACAATCACGAGCATTTGGCCGACTTTACTTGGACGCTTTTTTTTTAGGACCAAGTCTCGAAAAGGTGCCCAAACTGACCAGGTGACCACCAGAGGGAATCGGGATTACCTCTCCTTACTCCCCCAGTGGTCACCAACCCCCTCCCACCCAAAAAACAAAATTTTAAAAACATTTTTTTGCCAGCCTCTATGCCAGCCTCAAATGTCATACCCAGCTCCATCACAGCAGTATGCAGGTCTCTGGAGCAGTTTTTAGTGGGTGCAATGCACTTCAGGCAGGCGGACCCAGGCCCATCCTCCCCTACCTGTTACACTTGCGTTGGTAAATGTGAGCCCTCCAAAACCCACCACAAACCCACTGTACCCACATGTTGGTGCTCCCCTTGATCCCTACGGGCTATGGTAGTGGTGTACAGTTGCGGGGAGTGGGTTTGGGGGGGTTGGGGGGCCTCAGCACCCAAGGTAAGGGAACTATGTACCTGGGAGCAATTTCTGAAGTCCACTGCAGTGCTCCTTAGGGTGCCCAGTTGGTGTCCTGGCATGTCAGGGGGACCAGTGCATTACGAATGCTGGCTCCTCCCATGACCAAATGCCTTGGATTTGGTCGTTTTTGAGATGGGTGTCCTCGGTTTCCATTATCGCTGAAAACTGGGGATGACCAGCTCTAAGGTCGACCTAAATGTTGAGATTTCGGCGTCCCCGACCGTATTATCGAAACGAAAGATGGACGTCCATCTTGTTTCAAAAATACGGGTTTCCACACCCGTTCACGGCACCGACCTTAGAGATGGGCACCCTTAGAGATGGTCGTCCCCATTTGATTATGCCCCTCCACGCCATACTTTGGATTGCTATTTGAATATTTTTACTGCTGTAATTGCCTATTGCTCATTTGATTTATTCTTACTGTAGACCACCTTGAGTGAATTCCTTCAAAAAGGCAGTAAATAAATCCTAATAATAAATAAATAAATAGTATATGTTATTGACAACATGTGACCTCCCACCCCCACCCCCCACCCCCATTTTGCTTTTCTTTTCTTTTCAGGTTAAAAATGATATGAAACAACATGGGGAATGTACAACCCTTCTATCACTTCTCAAAACACTGCCCCTGAGTATTTTTCTTTTCTCTCTCTCTCTCCTTTTCTAGGGCTCATTCCACAAATCTTGCTCCATTAAGTGAAAGCTAATAAATGTCTATTGGGCATTCAGGTTCTGCTTCTATAAATTGCTAAGCAGAGACCTCTAGTGACAACCAGAAATAGGTATGCAACCTTTTGACTTGGGAATGTTCTCACAGCTTCTAGAACAAGGGATGTTCATTCCATCTGTGATTGACAGTGGTAGGAAGAGACACCCTTTGAAAGGAACCTGTAGTGGTATGAATACCAAACTCAGGTCGGAGTAGCCTTGTCTTTGGCTTTTCTACATCATCCAAGTTTAAGTAAACCTTTTGGTTCAGAACAGCAATTTGTGGCCTAGACTCACTTATTGAATAAAAGGAGCATGATGATTGAATGGATTCTCATGCCTTTTGGCCTCCCAAGTCTAGCTGATCCCAGCCTTGACCTCACAAAACATTCCTAAAAAAGTATCCTGCCCCGATACTCATTGGGCAAACAACGGTTACATATGTTCCTTTGAAACATGTAATCATCCTCCTCAGGTGTGTGTACTTATATAATAGGAAGATTGCAGAGGGTCATAGAGGGGTGTTTGTGCTTTTCGGGCCCCGCCTCCAGAGTCTCTAATCACGGCTGGGCACTACTCACACAAATACAATTCCTCTCAACCGATATCTTAAAAGAACCAGACAACTGGTAGCACTATTTTAGACTGTAACCAAGACAAAAAGAGACCAAGGAAGCGCTTCCTGGGGTTAACACATGTTTATTTAATTATCCAGAGATTAGGATAAAAAATTAAGAAAATATTCAAGTATAGTCTAGAATATGACAGAAATGAGAACATATATAGAAATTGAAATGGCAATGGAAAGTGGGAGCAGGACATTCTTTCAGACTCCCTGGCTTGGGAGCCAAAAGAGATGTACACTGCCCAACCTCCTATCTGGCAGAGAAATATTATATAGGGTTTCTTTTCCCTTACAAGACAAAAAGGGAGCACAAGGGGGAGGGGTTGTCACACCCCCTTAGTTAGCACCTTACAGTCAGTCAGGATCTCTAGTATCAATAAAATACACAGCATCTGTTTATATTTCCTTTTGAAGATGCATTTGGTCTGTTGTCCAAATGTTTTGGACATACATTTCTCAAACCTTTAATTAGTATTTCCCCTATTCTAAAAGAGGAGACAAAAGTTTACTGCTTCCAGTTGCTATAGAGGTGTTAGGTTTCTCTTGTCAATAGAACTATTGCTTTTGACTCCAGGGACCAGGGAGATAGTGTTTGAATTGTTCTAGGCAGAGAAGGAAATAAGGTGTTACCTGATTCATGGTTGTAAAAGGGTAATTCCAGGATTACAGAACAAGATGGACACGGCTAGTCTCCTGGCTTGGACGGCCAGGGGGCCAATAGCTTTGGTTAAAGTGGTAAATGCATCCTTGTACGGGATGCATTTGATTGGACAGCGTGCTATAGCAGACAGCACTGAGGAGGAACAGGGTGCTTGGACGGCACAGCCTGTAGTAATATAAGCAAGAAGGGCTGTGTACTCGGAGGGAGATGTTTATCAATGATGTTTACCAATGATTGTTTATGTGAAGGTTTACGGTAAATAAATGTTTGCGGACCTGGCTGCGGCCTAAATAAATCCACATTCGTTAAAGAAATTGGCTTCTGGTGTGGTGTTTGGATAGAAGGGGGTGACTGAGTGAATGCCGAATGCCCGTGTTGTAAGGTGTTACCTGATTCATGGTTGTAAAAGGGTAATTCTGTCCTGGATAGTAACCTTACTTCCAAGCCTGGCCATATTCAAAGGGAGAGATTCTCCCCCTTCTGCAATAATATTTCTTATCCAGTCCTTACTACAGGATTTCTCCTCTGTCAGCCCTGCCCCCTACACCTGGAACTTCCTTTGATCTGCATCCTAAAAGTCTCTCAAAGGCTAATACACACATTCAATGTGAACAGCAAATGGACAACAAATGGCAGGAGCTCATTGTCTTTCACTTGCTTGGTCAGAGGAAGGTGAGGGAAAGAGGTGGGGGGTACTTGCTCCACCTGGCCTGCTTAATATCATTGTAATTTACAGAAAAAAGAGAAATTTCCACTTCTCATCGTCTGTACGTTAATTCTTAGATATTAGATACTTAGCAGCACTGAAACTGCTTGGTTCAGGCCTTCATAAGTACAATGTACACCTCCACCAATAGGGGTTAGACTAGACTGCAGGTACAGAAGCAATAGTGGAATTCTGCACCAAGTAACAGGATAAATAATTCAGTTCCTAACAATTGACTTAGGAAACAAGCGATGACTTAGGACACAAGGGATGACCGGGACTGTGCTTACTTTTATGAAAAAAATTAATATGGTGGACCTTTTAATGATGGTTACCAAGGGCTATAGAGAGATTTATTTGTTAGGGTCTTGAAGGGTAGGGTGAAGAATGAATCTTCAAGGCCCTGAAAACCCCAACTGGCTGGGTGTGCCCTGGGGACTGGGTTGAAAACCTCTGTTTTAGAAGAATGACAGGCGTCTAATTGGAGTCAGAGTAATATTTATCATCTCTCTTGTGAAAACCCCAAATAGTTATAATGAAAATGAAAAACATTGAGAAGGAAAGAGAGCTATTAAAAACCTGCTTCTCCTGGTCTGGTCTTATCTATTCGTACGTAGAAACATATGAGGGGCATTTTCGAAAGGGACATCCAAGTTGCGATTTGGACACCCTTGCAAAACGGTGAAATCCAGGGGTGGGGAAACCCGTATTTTCGAAACAAGATGGACATCCATCTTCCGTCCAGATCCTTAAATTTGTACGTCCCTAAATTTGGTCATCCCTAGATATGGACGTTTCTGATTTCCGGTGATTTTCGAAACCAAAGACATCCATGTCAAAAATGGCCAAATGCAAGCTATGTGGTTGTGGGAGGAGCCATCATTTGTAGTGCACTGGTCCCCCTGACATGCCAGGACAGCATCCGGGCACCCTAGGGGGCACTGCAATGGACTTCATAAATTGTTCCCAGGAACATAGCTCCCTTACCTTGTGTGCTGAGCCCCCTAATCCCCCCCCCCCAAACCCACTCCCCGCAACTGTACACCACTACCATAGCCCTTACGGGTGAAGGGGGCACCTATATATGGGTACAGTGGGTTTGTGGTAGGGGGGTATGGGCCTGGGTCCGCCTGTCTGAAGTGCACTGCAGTACCTACTAAAACTGCTCCAGGGACCTGCATGCGCTGTCATGGATCTGAGTATGACGTGATGCTGGCATACAGGCTGGCATGACATATTTTGAAAGATGTTTTTTGAGGGTGGGAGAGGGTTAGTGACCACTAGGGGAGTAACGAGAGGTCATCCCCAATTCTCTCCGGTGGTCATCTGGTCATTTTGGGCACCTTTTTGTGCCTTTGTCATAAGAAAAACAGGACTGGGTGAAAATGTCCAAGTGTTTGTCAGGGATGTCTTTGTTTTTTTTCGATTATGGGTCAAGGATGTCCAAGTGTTAGGCATGCCCAAGTCCCACCTTCACTATGCCTCCGACACGCCCCCTTGAACTTTGTCCATCCTTGCGACAGACTGCAGTTGGAGACGTCCTAAATCGGGTTTCAATTATACCGATTTGGACGTCCCTGGGAGAAGGACGTCAATCTTCCGATTTATGTCGAAAGATGGATGTCCTTCTCTTTTGAAAATGAGCCCAATAGGCTTCCTCTGAGAATGAGAAAGATGAAAGATCTTAAAGAGTTCAAATGGGGTTTAAAAACCATGTTTATTATGCAGACTTTTAGCTGGGGTAATGATTGATTATTTTAGTCTAAATTTTATTGTACTGCTGATTGTTTTGATGGTTTGTGGAGATATTTTTGTTTTTTTGGGGGGGGGGGGTCGTAAACAGTGGTGTGCTGGTAAATGTTTAACAAAAGGCTCTCTCTCCGGTCCCCCTCTGCGCCCCCCCCCCCCGTCCCCCTCTGCACCCCCCATCCCCCTCTGCGCCCCCCCCCCCCCCAGATTGCAGAGCTGGCTATAGCCGAGGAGAGAGCCTGGGGGGGGGGACAATGCATTACTCCAGGAAAAAAAAATTAAATGATCCCAGGTTCCAATCTAATTCATGTTTAATGTGCGATAAAATGCCATAAATAAGTAAATAAATATAAACTTTGAATGTTGAGCACCTGATTCTCAAAGTGAACATATTCCAAACACTATAATGAAAATAAAATGATTTTTTTTTCTACCTTTGTTGTCTGGTGACTGTTTTTCTGATCATGCTGGCCCAGTATCCGATTCTGCTGCTATCTGTCCTCTTAACTCCGTTTCCAGGGCTTCCTTTCCATTTATTTCTTTCCTTTCCTCCTTTCTTCTTCATTTCTGGTCCTCAGCTTCTGCCTATTTTCTTCATCCATGTGCAGTTTTTCTCCTCTCTTTCTTTTCCCTCATCTCATCTCCTTCCTCACTCTTCCCTCCCCTCCATCCATGTTCAGCATTTCTTCTCTCTCTCCCCCTCTCCATCCACCCATGTCCAGTGACCCTTCTCTCCCCCTGCCCTGCATGCACCCAGTGACCCTCCTCTCCCCTGCCCTCCATCCACCCATGTCCAGTGACCCTGCATGCACCCATGCCCAGCAACCCTTCTCTCCCCTGCCCTGCATGCACCCATACCCAGTGATCCTCCTTTCCCCTGCCCTCCATCCACCCATGTCCAGCAGTGACCCTCCTGCCTCCTCTCCCCTGCCCTACATGCATCCATGTCCAGAAGTGACCCTCCTCTCCCCTGCCCTGCATGCACCCATACCCAGTGACCCCCCTTTCCCCTGCCCTCCATCCACCCATGTCCAGCAGTGACCCTCCTGCCTCCTCTCCCCTGCCCTGCATGCACCCATGTCCAGTGACCCTGCATGCACCCATGCCCAGTGACCCTCCTCTCCCCTGCCCTCCATCCACCCATGTCCAGCAGTGACCCTCCTGCCTCCTCTCCCCTGCCCTGCATGCACCCATGTCCAGTGACCCTCCTCTCCCCTCCATCCACAAATGCCCAGCGACTCCCTTCTCTCCCCTGCCACCCCCTCCTGAGTTGTTGGCGAATTCTCCTCCCCGTTCCCTCCCTCCCGATCCGATTCGGTCCCTCTCTCCCGATCCCTCACGTCACCGACCCGACCTGTCTCTTCGCATTCTTCGGGGCAGGCAGTCTTGCCTGTCCGCTGCCAGAACTGACTCTCCCCCACTGGGGCTGCCGGCCGGTTCGCGCTTCAAAATGGCCGCCGAGACTTCAGCAGAAGTCTCGCGAGGCCGCCTCTGGAAGTCTCGGTGGCCATTTTTAAAGTGCGAACCGGCAGCGCCAGCGGGGGAGAGTCAGTTCTGGCAGCGGGTGCCCCGAAGAATGCGGAGAGTCAGGTCGGGTCGGTGACGTGAGGGATCGGGAAAGAGGGACAGGACCATATCGGGAGGGAGGAGAAGAGCCGGCTTGCGCGTTTCAACAACCGGCTCGCAAGAGCCGAGCAAAGTTAACAACCGGCTCTTGCGAGCCGGTGCGAGCCGGCTCCAGCACATCACTGGTCGTAAATGTTATGTATGCTCTTATGCGATCCGCTAAGAACGTTACATTAAGACGAATAAAAGTTTTTAAATAACTAGGGGCCCTGTTTACTAAGCTACGCTATAGGTACACTAAGTTTTTAGTGCGCACTAAAAATTATCGTGCGCTAATGCTATAGACACCCATATATATATTCCTATGGGTGTCTTTAGCATTAGCGTGTGAAACTTTTTAGCGTGTGCTAAAAAGCGCACCTACAGCGCGGCTTAGTAAACAGGGCCCTAATATGTAAATAAATAATAACACAGTAAATAACGATAAAGACCAGCATGGCCCATCCAGCCTTCCCAGAAAGATGGCTAGAGCTGTACCTGCCATCTGATGGTGCAGTTCCCCCTTACCCCATTGGATCTGACCAGGTTACACCCCCCAATCCCTTTTTCTAAAGTGTAGAAATCATTTAAGTTTTGCTTTTAGTGGAAATGCTCTACTGTATACTTTTATTTCATGCTCTTGCCATATAGGAATCCTCTGTGTTTATCCCACACCATGTCAAATTCTTTCACTGTTTTTGTCCCTACCACCTCCTGTGGAGGAGCATGTGACTCTTTGATAGTAGCTGCCTTCACTCAAAAGCAGAGTGATTTATTTATAGGAGTGAAAAGGTATAAAGCAGTGTTTTTCAGTGCAAGGACCCGGGGCTAGAGCTGGCCCCTAGAGACCTCTGAGGCGGCCCTTGTCATCATTCTCACTTTTTTTTTCTACTGTGCTCTGCCTCTGTACCCAAGCTCACAGCACAAAAGAGGAAGTGGATGGGAGGAAGAGCCACATCCTTGAAGGACAAGGCATTTCTCCATAGACATAGAGAATGTATTTGGAAATGCCAACCTCCTTGAGGATGCACCCAATGAAAAGTTTGAAGACAGGCTAGTGGGGTGGATGCCATTGACACTCACTGATCAGCAGAGAGTGACCAAGATGGCGCCGACACGCTGAGAGGAGTGAGGCTGTTCAGGAGGGCTTGCTGAAGATTTTTGAATTGAATTGATTACTGCTGCCACTATGCCTCATACTAAATGAAAGGGGATTGTAAGGTCCTTACTGCTTCCAGCCCTTGCGTCTTCCCCGAAGCAGCAAACCCTCTACAGCTTCGCACTCTGGTGCCCATGGACTATAACCAGGGGAAATTCCGCTGTGTGTGTCGAGGGAGGAACCTGACACCCTTGGACCATGAAACAACATTATCCCCCGGAGGCCGAGATACCACCATGTCCTGCCGAGTCGTGGGTGGAGATGATGGGTCACAAGAACGCGGAAGGTGCTGGAATTGGGCCCTGTGGTAGCGGCTCATCGGGACGGCCAGCAGTTGAAGTGGAGACCTTGGATAAGAAGGGTGTATTGAACCCTCCCATGGTGGTAACCCTTGACGCCCTCTGGCAGGCAATTGAGAAACTGAACTTTTCTGTTACAAAATCAACCCAGGAAACATCAACACTAGTTTCAAAGGTGCAGCAGCTTTCCAAATCGATTGGATAAATTAAAGAAGAACTTCAATAATCAGGTACTAAAATATTAAACTGATGTTGTAACTATTAAGGACAATGTTTCAGCAGTTATGAAAGATAATTTGTTTATACGTCAAAACATAGAACAAATTGAAAATTATAACAGACATCTTAATATGAGGATATTGAACTTCCCAAGACCCGTTGGAATTCTTCCTTTAGAAATATTTAAGAAATTTGAAAATTTCAGCTCAAAATATTCCTCCTATAAATAAGATATTCTTTCTACCGGAAAAGAAGAGACAAGTAGGTTCTTATGAAGAAATGGAACAGGTCCAGGAAGAGGAGAAATTGGATGATTTAAGAAATATTTCCTTGATTTTGGAGGACTCATTATCAGAAGTAACAAAGAGGGCCACATTATTGATATCATTTGTATTTGAACAAGACTTTAATGCCATTTTGAAGTTATACTTTAAGAATGTTAACCACTTTGATTTCCTTAAATGTTTTGGTCACTCCCCAAGTTTGTGGTCTAAGGAAGGGTTAAATACGAAACAAAAATGAAGTTAAAAAGTATTTTTTCCTTTTTTCTTTGTATGTGAAGACATATTGAATTTGTATTATTTCCCTGTGTTGCATGTAACAAGTTATTACTTGTGTAATATAAGTAAAGCAATAAATATAAATTAAAAATAATACTGCACAGAAAGAGAAGTATTAGCCCAGTATTTAACATCAGCTAGAAACATAGAAACATGATGACAGATAAGGGCCAAATGGCCCATCCAGTCTGCCCTTCCTCAGTAACAATTAACTCCTCCTTTTCCAGATAGTACTTACTAACCAAATAAACATTACTGACCAGGAAATTTAATGGCACTATGCATGCAGTGCCGTTGAATATCCCTGCAGTCCTCCTTGGCACTATTCCCTCATTCTATAAAAGGTTGCTGGAATGTATGAGCTTTTTACATACTTACATTTATAGAATACTACCATTCCTGGGGGTACTACCATTCCTGGGGGTACTGTAAGTGTTACACATATGAGTATAAATGGCAGTTCTACGCTTAGGAGTCCTTTCATCAAGCTGCGGTAAAAAGGACCCTGCGGTAGTGGCGGGGGCCATTTTTGCCACATGCCAAGGCCCTTTTTACCGCAGAGGGTAAAAAGCCCTTAAAAAAGACATGGCCATGCGGTAAGATTATTCTTACCCCGTGGCCATGTGGTGGGGGAGCACTAACTGCCACCCATTTAGGTGGCAGTAAGGGCGCCGGCAGTAACCGGGTTAGTGCCGCACTAGAAATTATGAAATTATAAATAGCACGTCCTTGAGGCGGCACCACCACTGGTGGACAGGTTGGGCCAGCAGTAGTTCCAGGTTGCCATGTGGCAACCCTTTAGTAAAAGGGCTCCTTAACTGCTATTCTATAATTATAGTCTAAAATGGCTTAGGGGGTGTTCACAGGGGAGGGGCTTGGGTAGGGCATAGGCGGGACCACTTAGGCGTGCAACTTATAGAACGATGTAAGTTATGTGCATAAGTGTTGCATTTCGGTACTAACATTTATATGAGCCATAGAGCTGTGGTACATATGTGTACCTACATTTAGGTATGGCGAACTAGGGCTGCATTTCAATTAAAATTTTAATCGTGCTTAATTGTGCGATTAAAGGTATGATATTTATATATATTTTTTTCCACTACAGCTTCCTGTGACTCTGGGCACTTGACCTTCCATTGCCCAGAGTCACAAAGAGCTGCAGTGGGAAAATACTTTTCATTACATTAAATTTCTAGACTGCCTAACCCATAAATTCTAGGCAGTTTACAATAGATTCAAAACATTGTACTAAGACAAACCCTGGGAATTACAATTGTACCATCTAGTTGAATAGAAACAAAGCTAACTGACAAATCTGTTAAAGAGAGTAGTCTTCAAATGTTTCCGAAAATTATTGTAGCTATTCAAGTCTTCTAATTTTAAAGCAAGAGAATTCCAAATATTTGGAGCCTGAGACGTCATCGGTTGCTTAAATAAACCAAATCTTTTTATCCCCTTAGGAGAAAGAACTGCAAAAGGTGAGAAATAAAGTGATCTTTTATTTCTCCTGAGATCTTTAAACTCCACATGTTTAACTGAGGGGGTCTTTTACTAAAGCTTAGTTTGAGTTATCTACAGCAAGACCCAAAGGAATAAAATGGGCCCTGCTGCAGCTAACTCGAGCTAAGCTTTAGTAAAAGACCCCCTAAATAGTCTCCAGTTAAAAGTTGGAACAATATACATGCAAATTTAAACAAAATCCTAGCCTCCATCAGTAACCAGTGCAATTGTAAATAAACTGAGTAATATGATCAATTTACGCAAAGAGAAATCTAACAGCCGTATTTTGTACGGATTGTAATCTATGCAGTTGACATCTAGGAGCACCCAACAAACAGAAGGTTACAATAATCTAGTTTAAATAATACTAGGGATTGATCTAGTAACCTATTGAGTGATCTCAAAGATTTTTCTAATCCATCTCAGTTTCCTTAATATATTTATTTATTTATTTCCTGCACTTGTATCCCACATTTTCCCTATTTGCAGGCTCAATGTGGCTCACAAAATGTTATAGCAACATGTACACATTATAGGATAAGAATTTCAAAATATAGATACAGATGGGTACGTAGAATATCAAAGCAATCATAATAACGGAATAATAATTTTACAATTATTACAAATAAGAGTGCATAAGTAAATCATATTGGATTGGAAGTGGATTGAAAGATCAACATTACATAACATAATGATATCAGGACAAGATATAATATTCAGTCGTGAGGATGTAATTAGGATGGACAGATGGGAGGGTTCCTTAATAGTTGTGATTGGAATAATTAGGAAGTCAGATCGTTATGGGGAATCTTTATTGTACGCCTTTATGAATAAGTAGGTCTTTAATATACAAAAGGAACTCTATCAAAGACGAAATATGAGTATCCAATATTAGGGCCCTGTTGACTAAGCCGTGCTATAGGCGTGCTAGCATCTTTAGGAATATATGGGTGTCTCTAGCATTTAGCACGCGATAATTTTAGCACACGCTAAAAACGTTAGTGCATCTTAGTAAACAGGGCCCTTAGAGTCTGATCTATGGAGACTTCTAATAGTTTAGTAATATTTAGCAGAAGATATGAATTATTACCAATCAACATATAGATCTCCATGGGATCAGGCTTATAATCCAACAATAAAAATGTAGTTTTCTCTGCAGTAAGCTTAAGTTTGTATCTCATCATCCAGGGACTAATAAGTTCTAAGCAATTATTAGCCAACAGTGAAACCTGTTGTAGAGAAGAATAGAGTGGGAAAAATAAATAACATACCTTTAATTGCACAATTATTTGTAATTACAATGTTAATCAAAATGTAGCCCTAAAAAACTTTAAGAATAAAAAGTAATGAAAAGATAAGAATATAAATTAAAAAATTACAAATTAAAGAATCTAAAACAGCATGTAGAATAGCTATAAACAGCTGGACAGTTTTCAGAGACTTCAGAAATGCAGCCCTAATAAGAACACCAATGCACGTAAGTGATCTTAAATAAGCTCACTACCCGTGTTATTAAAGGTTGGTGCCCTGTATCAGAATTGCTTTCTATGTGGATAGTGGGAGGAGTAAGGGCAGTCGCTGGAATTATCCTATTTGCAGTGATTGTTTCCGGACTGCCCTTGCTCTGTCTACTCTCTACCTTGTTACCATCTACATTGTACAGTGCCTCTGAATATTCGGACCAGCAGCACTAATCCAGGTAACAGGTGCTCCTATCAGGATAAATGCTTTTGAATATTGATCCAGTTCAGTTTATCCTATGTGGACAATATTGAAACTATTTACATAGTCTAGAAAGTCCGGGACTACTTTGTTTTGTTTAAAAATAGCTTAGGAAATGTGCCTACCAGGGGTGGACCAACAGGGATCTGGGCCCCTGGACAATAAGGGTCATGGGCCCCTAACCACCTGTCAAAACTGATTAAACTAGAAAGAGGCTAAGGGAGAGTGGGCCCTCTACTGGTGCCCTAGTGTCCCAATGATCCGTCTACCCCTGGTATCTACTCAAATTTGCATCTCCTTTTGTTTGTGCAGGTACTTTTTTTCCAAGTAAAACAACACGTGTAGTTTTGAAAAAACAAAGTATTTGTGTTGCTGCTATCCCTGCCCTAAGGAATGCACCCCTTCCCCTCAGTTGTTGGTAACATATAGTAATATAGTAGATGACGGCAAATAAAGACCTGTATGGTTCATCCAGTCTGCCCAGTGAGATAAACTCAGTTTAAGGTATGTTGTGATACTACATATGTATACTTGATCTTACTGTCTCCTTGCCATTTTAGTAGAAGTCTGCCTTGTTCTCCAGTTACTGAAGCTGAATCTGTCCAGCCATAATCAGGGCATAAGTGGTAAATATTCATTTGTTGTGGAGCTATATGTGTACTTATATCAATTTTCAGATAGAATGTCACGGGTAAAATGATTTTTACCCACAGAAATTGCTTTGAAAATTGCCCTCCTTATGTTTTTGAAGTGTATCGTGAGTCAAAGGACAGAGTGACTATCTTGTGTTGAATTAGACTTATTTTTAATTGAAGAAAATGAAAGTTACAAAAAGGAAAAAAAAGAGATGGGTTTAATCCAAGATTATGATCCATATAATTGCTGTGATTCTCATTCTCTCTCGTGTATCAGTTAGAACCGATACCTTTATTCCTACTTCTTTCTCTGTCCTTGCTTCTGGTGAGAAGAGGCTGAGACGGCTGAGTAGACATGCACTGAGGCTTATCCCACTGTCCTTCTCCCTAGCTAGGAGAGAGATGCAGGGTATTGAGTCCACTGTGAAGAAATTATAACTGTCTAATTTGTAGTGGAGCGAAGAAAGAAAAGTGCCCAAAAAGCCTTTCTATTGCCGAATGACAGTTAAGCACTTAGCCCTTTTCAAACTGACAAATGACAGTAATATGGAAACCCTTGTGGGAGGCTGCAGACTCTGACCTGGAATGAGGAACATCCTTTCTAATGAGCGACAACAGAGCAGCACATGCCGGACATGTTGTAAGAAGCTGCTGCTGTGAGAAACGATATATGTCTGAGTTGTCTTATCAGTCTACATCTGTCATACTGGGGCCTTTAAGCTTTATTTAAATCGACTAACCACCGTGGTGTTCCTCGACCTTTATTCTGAGCCATCTCCAAGAGACCAGGATGATGTTATGACATTTAGTGCATTGCAACCACTTCCCTCCACCTCTTCCCCTTCTTTGTCATCCTTAGTTAAGAAAATATCAACTGGTATTCAACGCCAGTGTGTTCAGTCTGAAATGAAAAGGTTAAGCATGCAGTGGGTAATTGTGCAGAAGTCATCTTTCTCGCAATACCTAATCCTTTGAGAAAGGTTGGGAGCCCCCCCAGCCTATGCTAGGAAAGGACCTCTTGTCATCTGAGCGCAGTTTGCAACATGCTCACTGGATCTTGTCTCGTGTCATCGTATTTTTAAGAGGTGGGCTTAAACTCCTTTTTATTCAGAAGCTGTACACAGCCTTTGATAGCGAAGTACGTGATTTGGGAGACGGAGTACGTCTGCTCTTTAAACAAAACATGCACTATAGACGCGGTATGTGGAGAGTAGAGTGCTAATTAAAAATGACCGTGAAAGGAAATGATAATGCGGCCAGCTGTAAAATTAGCTGCATCAGAAGGGGAGAAGTAAAAGGGATGGAGAAGACTGAAGTATGTGAAAACCAATGGAAATGTGCAGGAGGAAGGTAGATTTAGAAGCCATTTCTGCATGAAAATAGCACTTTCTATAAAGAAGTGCTAAGAACACATGTAAATGACTAGAATACCAGCATACCTACAATATATTCATAAATGCCAATCCCATGGATTCTATATAGTGTGCCTAGAGACCCGCACCAAAATCTAGGCGTATTCTATAACAACGTGCATAACTTAATTGGCTTAACAAGCTAATCAGCGTTGATAATAGCACTTAAGTAATAATGAGCACTAGTTGGCAATAATAAGAATTTATGAAGGTCCTTTTATCAAGCTGTGGGAAAAAAGACCCTGTGCTAGCAGTGGGGGATGTTTTTCCCGTACAGCAGAGCCCTTTTTAGCGCAGTGGGTAAAAAAGCCCCCCAGACACAAATGGCCATGTGGTCAGAGAACTCTTACCGCATGGCCATGCGTCAGGGAGTCCTTACTGCCACCCACTGAGGTGGCGATAAGGGCTCCCGCGCTAACCCTGCGGTAACCAGACAGCATGCAGCAATGCCCAATTACTGCTGGGTTATTGCCACGCAAGCCATTTTTGGGGAGGGGGTTCTCCTGGAAATGGCATGCAGTCAGGGCGGGACTACTGCCAGCGGCCACGTTGGGCCGGCAGTAGTCCCGGAAGAGCGAGCAGTAAGCCCGCGTTGGGCTTACTGTCACTCTGTGTCACGTTTTCAAAGCTGGAAACTGGGTTTGTGAGCCCTTGGGCCACTGCCACCCCACGCTAGAGACAGGGCAGATCTCTGACAAACAGTTAGGCTTCACCTGCACCTGGCCACTTTCCACCAAGAGTTGAGCTCAAGGCTTCAGGTGGCTGGCAGGACTTACTGGACAGGGCAGGACTGGATAACAGCTAGGCAGCACAGGGACAGCAAGGCAGGGAAAGGATAGGCTAAAGGACAGGACTGAAAGCTGCGAGCAGCCACTGAAACAGGGAACAAACACAGCCAGACACAAGACTGAACTGAAAGCTGCAAGCAGCCACTGAAGCAGGGAACAAACACAGATAAACCCAGAACTAGGCAAGACATACAAACAAGACACAATACAGGAAACAAGCAATACTCTAAACTAAACACAGACTAACTAGAACAGGCAAGACTTCAGGCAAGAACTAGAGCAAGGAATCAAACTCAGGCTGAAGTGCTAAAGCACCAACATACCAGGGCCTTAGATGCTATGTAAAGGCAAAGCAGCAAGGTTTCAGAATGGCTAATAAGCCCAGCAGCACCTGGAGTTCAGCTGCAACCATCACCAGGAAACTACGGGTGCTGTGTAGGTTCAATCCAAGCAAGCAAGTCTGGCAGCCCGGAAGATCCGGACCGGACTGGGCTGAAATCTGGAACGGGTGACGGTCCACAGCAGCCACCGGTTCTGGCCACCAGAGGGCAAGGTGAGCACAGACGTAACACTCTGTAAGAGGGCTCCTCTGTGCACAACTCGCTAAGCGTACTCTGTAATGAACTGCACCTAAATTCTAATGCACAGTTCAAAAGGGGTGTGGCTATTTGCATAGAATGGAGGAAGTGCATGCAAATGTATCTCATGCATATTCTTTGTGGATATCCTGAAAACCCAACTGGTCAGGTGGTTCCTGAGGACTGGGTTGAAAGCATGCAAATCTCTCTCATGAGTATTCATTGTGGATATCCTGAAAACCTGACTGGTTGAGGTGCCGCCAAGACCAGGTTTGGGAACCACTGACATAGGCATTCTCACTGATGGAATTTGGACTTATGCACTTATTTTGTAAACTGCAAATGTAGACTCCCTAATTCTATAAAAGTCATCAAAAATTGCATGCGCAAATGAATTGAATAACAAGCTAGTTAGCGCCAATAATTGGCTTTTTAACAAGTAATTATTAGCGCTAATTAGATTTAACTGAAATTTACATGCTTAAATTTTATGCACAAGTAAAAAATGGGAGCACAGAAATGGGAGGGTCATGGGCAGAATCAGGACGTTCCTAGCATTTACGCACATGGTTACAGAATAAGGCGGGGGGATACACACCCAATTTAGTTGTGTACATTTTCACCACATTTCAGTTGGTGTAAATGGCCGTGCCTAAAGTTAGGTGTGATTCCCGGGAGTAAGCGCTATTCTATAACTGCATCTAACTTTAAGTGTGGCTTATCAAATAGCGTGTATTCGGCGCCATATATAAAATTCATCCCATAAAGTATTGTGAAATTTATGCCTGCCTCAGAGCAGGAGTAAATGTATAGATGGATAGTCTGTGTGGAGTAACAGCATAACAGCACTTATACACACTTTTACATGATGCACGTGTACGCGTGTTCTGGGGTAGAGTTTGGGCAGAGTCACAAAGTAAACTATTTCTTTATAAACTAGACCTGACCTTGCATGTATATTTAAACCAATTCCCAAGCTGGTGTTCATTTAGCTGTGGCACCAATAGGGGTGAGACTGAGGAATGTTTTAAATGACCAAGGTAGACAAGCTGTACCGACTCCATTGAGGCACAACTGAAAACCATCAGTAATACGCTGGAACAGTATACACTCTGCCAAGAAGGGCTTGGGACGGGAACCTGTACCCACTTGCCTTCTGCAAAGGGCTCCTCATACTCCAGCGTATTATTGATGGGTTTTCAATTTGCGATCCTGTGAAGCTGACTTGCTTTGAATTGCTACGACCCCTGAGGAAGGCTCTGTGCCGAAACATGGCCCGTGTAGGGTCTTGGAGTCAGCAATTTCTGGCAAATAAACTTTTTGATGTTTTACTGCTTTTTTGCCTTGGTCATTTGGAACCTTTCTCACTCTCGCCCCTGTTGTGCTGCTTGACTCTCCTGTGAGGCTTGTGAGGACCCCCCCCCCCTTGTGTTTGTATTCATTTAGCTGTGACCAGGTTACAACCAGAATTTTATGAAGGTGTATAAGTAGCTATGTGTTTTTATAAAACATGTTAAAAATAAGTGCCTTCTTATCTTCCTAACCTAAACGCCTGTTATAAAATTACTCTTTGCATGGCTTCCTGATTCTGTTTCTGTGTAGAATTTTCTGTTGCATGGATTAACAACCAGACTTGTCTCTCAGAAGCTATATTAAAAATGAACACTCCCAATCATGGAGACACAAGATACAGTTACTAAAAAAACATGTCAATCATGTTATTAAACATGTGCAGAGCTGTACAGCTGTCATAAATGTCTAGAAACATGGCTTTTGAACCTTGATCAGTTTTGACAAATAGAGATTTGCACTGAGCTAGTAGAAAACGCTGACACAGAGGAAAGGTGTTGTAGCTACAAAAATATAGTTTTCAATACAGAAAGGAGTATTACTTTTGGAGGTTGCAATGACTCCCCAAGAGGAGGTGGGACTCGGAGGCAATGTATTTTTGCTGTAAAACCAGTGTCAGACTGAACTCATCTTGACTGAACAGTGAACTGTTGCCCTCTTAGCATACCATCATTCGTTCTATACTACTGCAGGTCACAGTGAACTTTTTAAATCTTCCTTTTTCATGTTTGTGAGTGAAAATGGCTGGGACATAGGTACCCCTAGTAATAAACAGTGCACACCATAGAAGGTTTAAGGAAGTTTGATCTTCACTGGTCTCACAATACACATGTTAAATATATATAGGAGTTCTCTTCATTCATCCCTTTGTAGGAGTCCATGCATGGGTAGACAGAGAACATGAAGCACAGGTAAGGAATGGGAGATGGCATAAGCCTATCTGGCCCATTATGTGGGCTGAAGCCAGTAGGCGGAGCTTGTCACTCTATCAATTACATTGTTTTGGGTGTACTAAGATGGCAGCAGCTGCGCTGAGGAGAATGAGAATCCTCCATGGGTGGACCGGCTTCAGCTTTGTGATGTCATGCCATCCCCTGTTCTTTCTCCAACATCCTTGGTCACAACCAATTGGAATGGAAACAGACCCAGAAGAGGAGAGCATGAGCACAGGCACAGGAAATTAGGAACTACAGCCAGCTCGAAACTCCAAGACAGAGACACGAATCAAGGAACATAAGAATCACAGCAATCACAGATATGAGTATACAGGTAGGGGGCAATTCTATACCTAGGTGCCTAGTAGGAGCATATTATGTAATGGAACATAGGTACCTATGTTCTTTTATAGAATGTTAGCCATAGATCTGGTGCAAGGTGTGTTCCTAAATTCTGGTAATAAGTGCATAACTTACAGTATTCTGTATTATGCACATAGATGTGAGCCCAGCCTATGCAATGCTCAGACTCATCTATGTATATACCTACTATACAATACATGCTATGTTAAGATACATGCATGCATATTTATAGAATAATACTTAGACAGAAATTTGGCATACATGCTTGTATATGACATAAGCTCTTTTGTGAGTCTAACCATTCAAGATTCCTGCTTTTAAAGCCTGTGGCCTATAAATTTGGCATACAGCCTAACTCGCCAAACATTTTTTTTTTAAAATCCTCTAAATGCTACTGTAAGGACTCACCTCCCAGTTTCCTCTATCCTTTTTGGTTGTGGTGAAGAGATTACCTCCTCACTACATGCATTCTTGCTATCTCCATTCATCATGTATTCTTCATTGCATATGTTCCTACCCTTCACATTTGAAAGTTCCTACTATTTATGTGTGCAAATAATCATAGTTTGTGATTCTTTTGGCCAACAGTGAAACTAGTAATTTGCATGTTCCCCCTGCTGTTTCCTTCTGACTGAGATATAACAATTACCTAGTTCCCCACTGATATATCAGATTACAGCTGGTATCACTTGCTCTCTATGCTGGCAACTTAGAGAATTCCAACCTTCAGCAACAGTTCCCTCTTTATTTCCTCAAGTCTACTCCAGGAAAATAATTATTTTTTTTCAACCCCCTCCCATCTCCTGGGGGCAAGGAGGTTCATGCAAATTCTGCAGAAATTGTGCCCAGGTTGAAAGCTCGAATATTACACTTGCTTGAGAACAGGTATAAATATACATGCTTAGAAAATATACATGTAAAAAATGACTCCACCCATGCTCTGCCTAAACTCCACCCCTAAGTACACCTACTGTACAAATGTGTGCTGGCTTATACTGTACATACTTTTAGGCAACCTAATTTCATAAAAGCCCATTTACACATATAAATCAGACAGAGGCAAAACCAGACTCAGAATTTTGGATGTGCCCAGAGGTAAACTGGATAGGCCCTTCCATGTGCATGCACCCGCCAATCCTTGGTGCCTGCAGCAATTCATTCTGGGTGATTCTGCCACACCCTGCTCTCACTGACATCATCGCCTGTTTTCTGTCTGACAGGCTGGCACAAGCAGCAAGAATTTATTTAGATTTTGCTCACACCTTTTTCAGTAGTAGCTCAAGGTTAGTTGCATTCAGGTATATGGGATATTTTTCTGTCCCAGGATGGCTCACAATCTAAGTTTGTAACTGAGGCAATGGAGTAACTTGCCCAAGATCACAAGGAGCAGCAGTGGGATTTGAACCGGCCACCTCTGGATTGCAAGACCAGTGCTCTAACCACTAGGCCACTCCTCCACTCCACAGCAATAATGAATCACTGCAGGCACTGAGGACGTCTGTAAGGTACACTAGGGAGGGCTGGGTTCAGAGACAGGAAAGCAAATGCTGGACACTGTGGAGGAGAGGGGGAAGAAAGCAGTGCGGTGCCGCTGATGGGTGGGCCTGAACCAAGAATCAGTGGGTCTGTGCCCACCCATAGCTATGCTACTGAAATCAGAGATTTGCACGTGAAAAGGGTTGATATAATTACCCTTCACTTATGTTATAACACGCCCACTGCTGTCGTGTATGCCCCCCCCCCACACACACATTCCTCCTGTGTGGTTCCGCACTGCACCGTTCACCATGTCCTCTTGAAACCTGTTTCCTCAAGGTTAGAAAAGCTTCACTTATCCATCCGTTTGCTTGGACTAAATCAAAGTGTAACCTTGGCTGGCCGCCAGTCTTCAAGTGTGCATGCGGCCCCCCATTATGAGCTCTGAGCTCCTTGCACAGCATCCATCTCCTTTATCTAAAGCTAAAAGGCATTGTGTTGCGGAAAGTGACTCCCGCAGCCCCTTCTGCTCTCAAGCCATGTTTGATCTTTTGAATTTAATTTCGTATTTGCTTTCTGTTCATCTCCTTGGCTTTCCCCTTTTCAGAGAGGCAGCAAACATATCGAGATTTTGCAGCCCCGGGGCTTGTCCGTAACCTTTGATATGAGCTGCCCTTCTGAATATAGGTAAATGTCAGCACCAGAATGTTACCAGGGGAAGAAAGAAGGAGGACTGAGGGTGCAGTTCCAATGTTTGCCTTTCATAAAAGAAGAAAGAGCAGTTCAGATGGAGGAGGGGAAGAAAGGGAGTGAACAGGGTCATAACTTGATAGTAACGGGAAGAATCACATTCGCCTGTATGGGTACTGTTATTTTAACTGTTTAAACTGTCAAAAAAAAAGCAGAGACATGGACTCATTGCAGGCTTCCCATTTCTATTTCAGTTCCTCTTTGTGTTTTCTCTGTTGCTTTTCTTTTGTGTGTTTAACAAAGGCAGAACAAAAAAGTCCATGACTGTAAGAGCCAGAATGCATTCTGTTGGAAGTTAAAATGTCAGAAGAAGGGTCTGTACAGTCACGTTTGAGGGTCCCTTTTACAATGCCACTGGAGGGTTAATGTGAGGGTAGCGCATGCCAAATCGGCACTACCACTGGGGTAATGCATGCACCCGGCGGTAATTCCGAGTGAGGTACACGCAGAATCCCGCAAGTAGAAAATATTTTTCTATTTTCTACCTCGGAGGCATTTCTGGTGGTAAATCGGCAGTGCGGTCACGGAGCGTGCTACATGGTTACCGCACGGGTAGCGGGTGAGCTCTTACCGCTAAGTCAATGGCTGGCAGTAAATAGGCATGTGGTAGTTTTAAATTTTGCGCACGCACCATTCTCGGCCTCTTAAAAAATGGCCTTTTCCCAGTCACGGTAAAAAGTGGCCCAAACGTGCACCAAAAAGACATGCCTGCGCTACTGCAGGCCACATTTTACCGGGGCTTTGTAAAAAGATCTCTGAGGCCCTTCCTTGTCTACCAAAGGCTGGCAAGGAACAAACATCACAGAGGCTACACACTCAGACCCTGAGTAGAAGCATGGTGACAAGGTACTACAGTGATCAGTATGGGTAGAAGCAGGCAAATTTTGGATTGGCACACACTGTGTTCTCAGTAGCAGGGTCAAGTAAGTTACATTCAGATTTTCTAGGTATTTCCCTGTCCTCAGAGGGCTCACAATCTAATTTGTACCTGAGGCAATGAAGGGTTAAGAGCCCAAGATTACAAGAGTAGCAGTGGGATTTGAACCAGTACCCTGGATAGCACAGCCCAGGCTCTAACCACTAAGCTACTACAACTGCTCCAGCCTTCAGGTAGATGAGGCAGATAGCAGTTGAATGGGCCTGTAGAAATGAGGATATTGGCAAGGGGAAGGGGTGTTTATAAAACAAGGGGAAAAAAGTCAAATCTACATTATTTTTGATGCCATTCAATGACAGTATGGTATATTACATGGGTTTTCAACCGAATCCTCAGGACATAATAGGCCAGACTGGTTTTGGAGATAAACACAATGAATATATATGAGATAGATCTGCATATAATGGAGGCAGTGCATGCAACTTTATCTCATGCATATTCATTGTGGTCATCCTGAAACCCCATCTGGGTGTGTCCTGGGGACTTGGTTGAGAACACCTGGTATATTAGCTTCTCTTTCAGGTTGGCACCTCATGGTTTAGCAGGAATAACATCAGAAAACAAACTAATTGTAACTGTTATAAATTACCATAGATTTTACAACTATCATTTCAACGTACACAGCTTTGTGTGTGGAAGAACAGTGGTGAGTGATGGAGGCACCCAAGGAAACTGTAAAGCTGTAAATGACTGCAAAAGGCCAGCTCATAAGAAAATAAGCATTCCCGTACTGGGACAAACTGAAGGTTCATCAAGCCCTGTATCCTGTTTCCAACAGTGGTCAATCCAGGTCTCAAGTATCTGGCAAAATCCCAAACGAGTAAAACAGATTTTATGCTGTTTATCCTAGACATAAGCAGTGGATTTTGGGCTTTTCTTTTAGGAACTTGTCCAAACCTTTTTTAAACCCTGCTTATTTAACTGCTTTTACCACATTCTCTGGCAATGCATTCCAGAGTTTAATTACACGTTGAGTGAAGAAATATTTTCTCCAGTTTGTTTTAAATTTACTACTTAGTAGCTTTTCAGTGCTTGTATTTTGGAAACAAGTGATTCATACCTACCCATTTTACTCTAATCAGGAGCAAATTCTCAAAACTCCGGCGCTGAACTGAACAGCGCCAGAGAAATAGGGCAGGAACAGCGTGCCAACACAACTCCCTAAGCCTCAACTCTAATGAGATGCAAATATAGGCGCACTCATAGTGTCAAGAATTAGGGAGTTCAGCGGGAGGATTGTGTCTGGTGCATGCTGTCAAGAGTTGCGCATTGAACCCAGCTCTTAAACGCATGCCCAGAATGCCAGAGGGGGAGGAGGGAAGGAAGAGGATGAAGTGCCGGTTTCCAAATCTTATTGGGTGGAAGGTATAACCTTCTCTAACACTCTAACCATGCAGGAGACCAGGCAGTGAGGAAGACTGATGATAGCTGCCAGGGCTGCCTCCACACAGGGTTCACGCTGCTCCAGTTGCTGCTCTATTCCATCCTTTTATTTGGAAGGCAGCTGATTGGCTGCGAGCAGTTCAACAGATGCTAGGCAAAATCTTGTATCTAAGCCAAAGTGAAGTTGTACGCTGGGAGGAGGGGAGGGGGGGGCCTTCTCCTGCCTCTTCTGCAACCTTTACACCAGTTCTGAGTTGGCATTAGGTTTGCAGCGGGAAGAGTGCTCTTGTGTGACGGCGCTGTCCTCCGTGCATTGGGGAGGAATAGGGAATGGCAACAGAACAGAAGAACAGTAACCCTTGCAGTCATGCAAATGAGTCAAACACAGCAAGGGTGACAAAGGAAATGAAACGGGCGCTAGCAAGGTTATCCCCCCCTCGCTTCTATCCCCTCTGTCCCCTCCGAGTCCCACGCCCCCCTCCCTCCCCTCTGAGTCCCACAGCCCCCTTTCCCCCCCCCCTCTGAGTCCCAAGGCCCCCTTTCCTCCCCTCCGATTTCCAGGCCGTCCTCGCTCCCCTCTCCCACTCCCCTGCAACTCACCACTTCTCCATAATGTTCCAGGTGTTCTGTATGGGCCTGATTGGGGGGTGCTGAATTTTTTTTGTTCCAAAGTGGTGCATTCCCCCCCCTCCTCCCCTGAGTTCCAGGCTCCCCTCCCCTATCCTCTGAATTCCAGGCCTACCCTCTCCTCTGAGTTCCAGGCCCCCCTCCACCCTCACTCTGTCCCGTCCTTGCTGGAAACAGGAAATGAGGGCAGGACCAGAGGCAGAGCTCAGAGCGAAGAAAGGGAAGGCAGCCGACTCACCGAGCCTGTTCGCGTTTCACTGCTGTCGGGACCCCGGTAAGAGGGGGGGAGGGGAGGGTAGCAGAGGGGTCAGCTCTGTGTTTTTTTAATGCCTTTTAAATTCTGGGTGGGCGGCACGCAGGAAGGCGAGGGGCAGGCGAAGGACTGTTGAAGAAGGCCTTTTTAGGCCGAAACATGACTCGCTTCGAGTCTTGGATGCTATAATAAAGACATTAGGATATCGTCTGCTGCTCTTCCTTTGTCACCCTCGGGAAGAATAGGGAATACTTCATCAGCAGCATTTGCATGCTTATTGTGCTGAGAGCCAGCGAGCTTGTGGTTCATACGCTTGTTGGCTCTGAGCATTCTGCACTCGCAATGCGGGCGCTAGTCTGGCGCTAATGACCTCTAGTGCCTGCATTTGCTACCGAACATGGGGGACCTCAGTATTTTATAGACTTCTATCATATCTCCCTGCAGCCATCCCTTCTCCAAGCTGAAAAGCCCTAGTCTTTTTAGCCTTTCCTCATAGGGAAAGACATTTCATCCCCTTAATCATTTTCTTTGCCCTTCTCTGTACCTTTTCTAAGCCTGTTGACCTGAGATGTGGTGACCAGAATTGCACATAGTATTCAAGGGTGCGGTCGCAACATGGAGCAATACAAAAACCTTATAACATTCTCCCTTTTGTTTTCCATTCCTTTCCTATAATTCGTATATTCTATTTGCTTTCTTAGCCACTGCTGCACATCGAGCATAGGTTTTAACAATAAAGAAAGTTTAAGAAAGCCTAGTAATGGGAATAGATTGCAAAGCTGAGTGGGGAGCCGGTGCAAGAGTGGCAGAAGTGCTGTAGGTCATGGCCAGCGTTTGCTGACAGATCAGTGTAAGAGACCAGTAATGGAACAGTGGTGGGTGCTATGGGTCAAGAGCGAGGAACATTTGCAGAGCTGCAAAGCTCTTAAGTGGGAGGTTTGGAGTCAATAAGTAGATACTATAATCTCTCGTTGAAATGCATTAAGTATAGAGTTTTCCCGGAAGAAAAAAGCAAGGGCAGCGGAATTTTTTTTGGTTGGAGGGACCAATTCATCTTATCCCTCCCCCCCCCCCCAAGCTCTCTAGTTGCCGATACTGTTTTTGCAAACTATGGGGAGGAGGGAGGAAAGCATGGTCCCTGTGACCCACCCGTCATTCCTCTGACTTTTAATTAAAGGTGGAAATGGTAGGAAGACCTGTTATGGAAAACTGGGGCTAAATAAATACTTTAAAAACATTTTAGTGCTCCAATAAAATCAAACAATGAAACTTTGCCATATACTTTTGGCCAACTTATGTGAGGATGCAGATACAAATACAGATAAGAACCCTTGTTTGTGTTTGTTTTGTTTTTTTAAATTGACTTCACTATGACAATAAATTCCTGAATCTTATATAACCCAGTACTCATTTAGGTGATATAAGGGTGAACCTTGAGGTGGTACAAACAGATTATTTGGGGTCTGTGTGATACTCTGAATGTACCCTTCCTCGTCTGCCCAAAGGGTTCCCTAGGTGAGGGCTAAGGTCCAATCTCTCATTCACCTTTTGGTCTATACAGCCCTTTTAAGTGCAGACTAAAAGAACCAGGGAACAGTTAGATAAAAATACTCATTTACTTCCTCATTCTATAATCTTTGTGCACATTTTCACACGTAGGAGGGGATTCTATAGATAACACTGAAATATTCTTGCCAAAAAACTCAGCACAGAGCACTATAAATGGCCCATTTTCAGGCCAAAGATTGAGCACTGGGATTTTATAAGTACATAAATATTGCCACACTGGGACAGACCAAACGGTCCATCAGCCCAACATCCTGTTTCCAAAAGTGGCCAATCCAGGGTCCAAATACCTGCAAGATCCCGGAAAAGTTCAATAAATTTTATGCTGCTTATCCCAGAAATTAGCAGTGGATTTCCCCAAGTCAATTTAATAATGGTCTATGACTTTTCCTTTAGCAAGCCGCCAGATCTTTTTAATCCACTAAGCTAACCACTTTTACCACATTCTCTGGCAATGAATTCAGATTTTAATTACACGTTGAGTGAAGAAACATTTTCTCTGATTCATATTACATTTACTACTTTGTAGCTTCATTGTATGCCCCCTAGTCCTTGTATTTTGGAAAGATAAAACCTAGTGTAAATGCCAGAGTTCAACTTCGGGCATTGTAGAGTGGAAATTCTATAACTCCGCGTGCAAATTTTTGAAATGCCCATGCTCCTCCTATGGCCACTCCTCCTATTGAGTTGGGCATGAGACCTCATTTACATCTATTTGACTACATTTGATAACATTTGTGGCCATCTCTGTGTGCATGCTGTTTTCTGCGCTAGAGCCTTCTGCACAGATTAAGCACCAGTGCAACTCCAGCACTATTCAGCTCTAATGCCCAATGTTAGGTTTTGAGCATCAGACCCTAGGAGTGTTAGGGAGAAGGTGGGTAGATTTGTCACTATGCCGCACAGCCAGACTGGTTTCTAGCCTAAGAGGGAGGCGGAGGGAAACTTTGGAGTGTACCATGGCTAATAGGGAGAGAGAAAACTGAAGGAAACACTTCCCCAGGGCATCATCACAAGGAGAGAGAGAGAGAGAGAGAGAGAGAGAGAGAGAGAGAGAGAGAGAGAGACTTCTACAGTTTGTGTCCCAATTATGATAGATAGATAGATCTAGTTGGGTTGGAGAGGGCTTTTCGACTGCAACTCCAGTAGCTGAAAATTAATTGCTGGGCAGACTTCTATGGTCTGTGCCCTGAAAATGGCAAGAAGTGCTCAAGATCAAGTATGCATGTTTTCTCTTGTTGGTCTTTATCTACCATCATCTACTATGTTACTATCCTGCTTATTTTCGAAGGAGAAGGGCAGCCATCTTCCGACACAAATCGGGAGATGGCCGGTCATCTCCTGAACCCGGCCAAATTGGTATAATCGAAAGCCGATTTTGGCCTGCTTCAACTGCATTCCGTCGCAGGGCTGGCCAAAGTTAAAGGGGGCATTTTGGTAGGGTACGGAAGGCAGGATGGGGGCGTGGTTACGAGATGGCTGGCTTCGGCCGATAATGGAAAAAAGAAGGCCGGCTCTGACGAGCACTTGGCCGGCTTCACTTGGTCCATTTATTTTTAGGACCAAGTCTCAAAAAAGTGCCCCAACTGACCAGATGACGACCGGAGGGAATAGGGGATGACCTACCCTTACTCCCCAAGTGGTCACCAACCCCCTCCCACCCCCCCAAAAAAATTTTTTAAACATTTTTTTGCCAGCCTCAAATGTCGTACCCAGCTCCATGACAGCAGTATGCAGGTCCCTGGAGCAGTTTTTAGTGGGTGCAGTGCACTTCAGGCAGGTGGTCCCAGGCCCACCCACCCCCTACCTGTTACACTTGTGGTGGTAAATGGGAGCCCTCCAAACCCCCCCCAAAACCCACTGTACCCACATGTAGGTGCCCCCTTCATCCCTAAGGGCTATGGTAGTGGTGTACAGTTGTGGGGAGTGGGTTGGGGGTGATTTGGGGGGGCTCAGCACACAAGGTAAGGAAGGTATGCACCTGGGAGCAATTTTTGAAGTCCACTGCAGTGCCCCCTAGGGTGCCCGGTTGGTGTCCTGGCATATGAGGGGGACCAGTGCACTACAAATGCTGGCTCCTCCCATGACCAAATGGCTTGGATTTGGCCAGGTTTGAAATGGCTGCCATTAGTTTTTCATTATCGGCAGGAAACCAATGGTGGCAATCTCTAACACTGGTGGTCTCTAACGCCAGCCCAAATGCTGAGATTTGGCCGGCCCTGACCGTATTATCGAAATGAAAGATAGCCGGCCATCTTGTTTCGATAATTCGGTTGGGCATGCCGCTTTCCAGGGCCGGCTTTAGAGATGGCCGCCCATATAGATGGCCGGCGCCGTTCGATTATGCCCCTCTATGTCTACAGTCACCAACACCCTATGCCATGACACAGAGGAAGGAAGCAACTCCCTCCACAGAAAGTTGAAGCTGGTGATTATATCACAGAGGGTTACCACATGGCTCCAGAAAAAGGAGGACACATTGATCCAGTCCGGGTTTTGCTTCCATTCAAAGCAATGGAAGTAAAACCCAAAGTGGCTCAGTCTGTCCTCCTTTTTGGCACAGAAGCAGGAAAGTGGTAGAGTGAAGGGGTGTTTGTGACCGAATTGGGGCCTGATATGCCCCCCCCCCCCCCCAGCCCTTCAGTTGACTTCTCCTTGGGTACTAGAACAATTTTAACACTTTCTGTTTGTTTGTTTTTTGTCTGGATTATAAAACAATATTAGAATTGTTTGAGGTCACAATAGTTCTTGCAGTCTATGTTATTGTTGTGTTACAAGCACATTAATAATCAGACAGATGCCCGATGAAAGGAATTGAACACGTACGTATTGACCTCAAAAGCTATTGGTTTCAGTGTGTATTTGTGTTGGTGTAATCAGTGCTGAAAGTGTTCATAACTTATTTTGATCCTGCTGGGTTTTTTTATACTGGGTCTAATGAAAGATATCAGAATCATCAACAAATCCAATTTATTTCATATTTTATTCCACAGCCTGGTCCCATGAGATGCAGCGTTTTGTTCTCATGACAGCTCTACGGATATTCATTTGATCAGCTTTGTGTATAGAATCCTCAATTATCTGCTACTTGTCCTTTGTTTGCTAGGACAGGAAACGCCAAAAGCACAGAGGGGCCAGGAACATAAATGAACTTCCAAGGGGAAATTACAGAGCACCTTTACTAGCAGTGCAGAGAATGCGGGGCATGAACTTTTCACTGCCATATACTGATATAAAGACATAGAATTGGACAGCAGATAAGGTCCCTAAAGCCTATCTAGTCAAACAGAATGAAAAGACAGGTTGCGGGCTTGTAATGATTCAGCCTGTATGATTGTTTCAGCACAATACCATTGTGAAGGTTGAATTTCCCTTCCTCTGAAAGTAGAGGACTAGGAATAGGGCTACTGTTAGATATGCTGGGGCCCCTAAGCCTTCTGGCAGGCTGTGCTGCTGTCAGCTTCAGTTGGGGTTGTGGCCCCCTTGGCGTGGGGTATAGTGCAGCCTGAACACAGGCAAGGTACTTATAGGCTCTGTTGCAGAGAACTATGAACTCAGTCCACTAATGAACTCATACCATTCAGTGGCATAGCTAAGGGTGGGCCTGGGTGAGCACAGGCCCACCCATTATTGCCTCAGGCCCACCCAGTCAGCAGCCCATGAGGCCCCCAAAGCTCTTCAGTGGCGGTGCCTCACTACTCTCGCTCCCTCTTCTCCGCTCATGGCCTGGCATCTTCCCGCCTCTCTCTGGAACCCCCCCTCCTCACAGGCTTCCTCAGAGCTACTGCCTGCGGCAACTCCTATAGGCATCCTGCGCCGGCCCTGTAGGCTTCTCTTTATCATGTCCTGCCCTCAATGATGTCACTTCTTGTTTCTTTGGCGGGAATGTGGTAGAGAGAAATCTGCAGGTTGCCTATAGGAATTGCGACAGGCAACAGCTCTGAGGTAGGACCGGGTGGGGTTCAGAGAGAACCGTGCAAATGTTGGGTCATTAAAAAAAAAAAACCACAATATAGTATGTATGTACAGGGGGGGGTGGGAAGGGTCCACCCAAAATGGCAGGTCTGCCTACGCCCCTGATACCATTGCAGCTTTCTCAGCACTCCTTGAAAGGAAATAAAGAAATGGGGCTCACTGAAACATGTAGGTGCCAGGATGATGCACACTAATCCCTAAATTCTATAAATGGTGTTAAAAATTGCACATGCAAATTTAGGCATGCATCCAATTGGTGCAAGCTATTTAATTGAATAACAAGCCAGTTAGCACTGATAATTGGTCTCTAGCAATCAATTATCAGTACTACATGGCATCAATTAAAATTTACATGCACATTTTTATGTGCCCATATCCATAAGAATAGTCATACTGGGTCAGACCAATGGTCCATCTAGTCCAGTATCCTGCTTCCAACAGTAGCCCAATCCAGGTCACAAGTACCTGGCAGAATCCCAAATAGTAGCAAGATTCCATGCTACCAATCCCAGAGCAAGCAGTGGCTTCCCCATGTCTGTCTCAATAGCAGACTATGGACTTTTCCTCCAAGAATTTGTCAAAACTTTTTAAAACCCAGATACGCTAACCGCTGTTACCACATCCTCTGGCAACAAGTTCCAAAGCATAACTATTCTTTGAATGAAAAAATATTTCCTCCTATTTATTTTAAAAGCACTTCCCTGTAATTTCATTGAGTGACCCTTAGTCTTTGTACTTTTTGAAAGAGTGAAAAATCGATTCAATTTTACCCCGTTCTACACCACTCAGGATTTTATAGACCTCAATCATATCCCCCCTCAGCTGTCTCTTTTTCAAACTTAAGAGCCCTAACCTCTTTAGCCTTTCCTCATATGGGAGGAGTTTCATCAGCTTTATAATTTTCGTCGCTCTACTTTGGTCCACTAAATCTTTTTTGAGATACAGCAACCACAACTGAAAGTCATACTCAAGGTAAGGTCACACTATGGAGCAATACAGAGGCATTATAATATTCTTAATCTTATCATTCCTTTCCTAATAATTCCTGGCAACCTGTTTGCATTTTTGGTTGCCAGTGCACTTTGGGTAGAAGATTTCAGTGTATTATCTACAATGACACCTAGACCTTTTTCTTGCGTGCTGACCCCCAAGGTGGACCCTAGCATCAGGTAACTATGATTCGGATTATTCTTCCCATTGTGCATCACTTTGCATTTGTCCACATTAAATTTCATCTGCCATTTGGATGTCCAGTCTTCCAGTTTCCTAAGGTCTTCCTGTGCAATTTATCACAGTCTACCCGTGCAACTGCCCCTGTTATCTCTGCTTAAGGCCAGTCTTGCCTTCATCCTGCTGGCTACAGAGGATTTCTCGACATCTGTTCCAGGAACTTTGTTTTTTGTTATGCTTTCTCCACTGTTCTCTGCCCCCCCCCCCCCCGGTGGTACAACAGACTGTGCACAGTTTTCTCCTTCTCTGGGACTGGACTGCAGATGTCAGTCAGCACAAAGACCGAAAAGCTGTCTCTCATCTCTAGACTCACTGGAAAGTGAGCCAAAGTTCTGACACTATGGTTGTCTTGAATTTTACTAATTATAATGTTGGATTTTGCAATTTTCTTTTTGGGAAATATTTATCATTTTGCTGATTGCTATTCTCTCATGAAACATTAAAACTAAAATTCCTGAAGGGGTCCTTTGACTAAGCTGTGACAAAAAGAGGCCATAGAATGCTTTTGTGCAAGTTTTGGGCATGAATTAATGTTAACAACTACTAATCTAAGTTTGTGGAAAATGCAGCACTGAATACTCAGAAAAGTGCAACAAATAGAGGAAAAGACCTTAGCAGTCTATGGTACTTAAAAATTCTTCATTGACATTGTATCCAGCAGGTGATAAACTAATCATTGGTCAAAAAACTCCAGAGATTCATTGTGCAAAACTTATTGTGCAAATACACTCTAACTCTACTTACACTCTTACCTATCTCTGGGGTCCTTTTACAAAGGCACGGTGAAAAATGCTTGTGGTAGTGTAGGTGTGAGTTTTGGCGTGCGCCAATCCATCTTTCAGCGCGTCTGTGAAAAAGGCCTTTTTTAAATTTTTGCCGAAAATGGACGTGCGGCAAAATGAAAATTGCTGTGCGTCCATTTTGGGTCTGAGACCTTACCGCCAGCCATTGACCTAGCGGTAAAGACTCACGCGGTAAGCGGGCAGCAATGACCTACGTGTGCCAAATGCCACTTGGGGCACGTCCGTTACGCGCACCCCAAAATAAAAAATATTTTCAAGATGCGTGTAATGGCCGTGCGCCAAAAATGAAATTACCGCAAGAACCACACAGTAGTCAGCAGTAACTCCATTTTGGTGCACATTGGGCACACATAGACGCTTACGCAGCTTAGTAAAAGGACCCCTCTATGTTCCACCTTTGCTTATACCCTTCACTGTCAGTTAAAATGTTCTATTACGTATTGTGTTGACATTGTAAGTAGTAACTATGCCATACTTTGTATTGTTATTTGAATATTTTTACTGCTGTAATTGCCTATTGCTCATGTTTGATCTATTCTTACTGTACACTGCCTTGAATGAATTCCTTCAAAAAGGCAGTAAATAAATCCTAATAATAAAATAAATAAACAAAAGGCATACATTAATAAATTTGCCATGAGCGTGAGGCCATTAAATAAGATTACCACACGAAAATGTAACCTCCATCCATTTTATAAGTGGTAAGGGCTCAGGTGGCAATGGAAAACCCATTCTCTGCCCCCAGCATGCCCCTTGAAAAAATAATTACAAATATTTCTTAGTGCACAGTTAGCAGTTGCCACAGGATGCCTTGAGCATGGTCCACAGTACACCATTTTGAGTTGTATTAGGCATGCATTTGCATCTAATGCAGGTTAGTAAAAAGGTCCCATGAGAAAGCACACACAGCTATTCCTTATTGCCAACAAAAAGGGTGCAAGATCACAAGCAGAGAGAATACATTGCCTTATAGTTATCTGCCCTACAGAGGACACTGGGCAAGTGCATTGGTTGCACCCCTAACGCTGGCCCTCAATAAGAGAAAGGTAGGACTGAGGATCAGCAGGGGGTTAAGATAATATATTGAGAAAGATAATCATTGCTCTCCCTGACATTTGCCTTCATTCTGTTCATTCAGCTTAGAAGTAGGAGGCTATTTTACAGCTCTTTGCAGGCTGTGGAAAGCTCTGCTGTACCCTTAATATATGATTTACAGTCATCAGCAGGAAAGACAAATTGTAACTAAGATACCTGAGTCATAATTACATGGGGGAAGTTTATCTTATTGTTGTTGCATGACCAATATGTTGAGTGTACTCTGTTGAAATTTTAATAATTTGTTCCTGTGAGACGAGCTTTCATTTCTTAGTCTGGTTATAAGTTTCAGCAGCAGTGCACTGCGTCTGCCAGTGACAGTACTATTGTGTCAAGATAATAAAAGAAAATACTTGTGGATCTTAAACATGTGGTGCTTGCAGCTTCCTTGAGCCTACCATTAATTCAAAGGAATTTTACAAAGTGAGAATACCTGGAGGTTCCTAAATAAAACTTCCAAGCCCTTTGAGTCTGATAGAGAATTGATGACTTACATGAATTAACTATTCCGCTTGGTCAAAGCTATTTAACATATATATATGGTGTGGTCCATGGGCAGCAGGGTGCCTGTTTGGTTGGTGGAGCCAAGTTCCACCCCCAGCTCTCACCACTGATTTTAATGTCATTTTTTACTTCCATACTCAGATCATGACATTTTCCATCCCTACCACCTCCACCAACAGTCCAGCGTCTCCCCTTCCCTTTCCTGTTCCTCTCCCTCTGTATCCAGCAACTCCTCCTTTTCCCTTCCACTTATCAGGCCCACTGCTGCTGCCGCTGCCCTCCCCCTTACAGAGGCAAAGCAAGTGGATTCAGTGCCAGCAGGGACCTAGAAAAACAGGCCTGATTTAATGTGCTGTTGCATCCTGTCCCCCTCCAATGCAGGACTCCATCTCAGGTGGGTGGAGGGTAGGGTGCAATATGACAGCAGAATAACACAGGCCTGTTCTTTTAGGCCCCTCATGGCAATGAATCTACTTTGCTCTTTGCCTCTGGAAGGTGGAAGAGTGGTAGCAGTGGCAGTGGCAGGAGGAAGAAGGGGAGATAAGATGCAACACTTAGGAAGATGTCTAGTCTTCAGTAGCCAGAGGGCTGGGCTTGGTTCAAAAATTTGGTGGGGCCATGGCTAGGGTTACCATATTTGCTGTGGCAAAAAAAAAAGGACACAAAATAAAATTCAGCCTGCCCCGCCACACCTCCTGTCGTGTTCCAGTTCTGCCCCCATGCCACTGTGTCACCTTGACCCCCCCCCCCCCCCCCCCGAAAGCCAGAGTCTATAAGCAGTGAAAATACTAGTCAAGTAATAGAAATGCATTTTCTTCTGGCTAAATACAAATAACATGGCATACTCATGAAATGCATAGATATGTACATTTCATGAGCATGTCCCCTGAGCATGTCCTCCTTTCTTCCCCCCAATCCTTGATCAGCATATCCCCCTCTCCTCTTCTCTCCATCTCCTTCTATGTATTTCCATCCCTTTTCCCACCCCCCATGTATGTCCCCTCGCCAATCTTTTTTCCAGCCTCCCTCCTCCCACCTTGATTTACAGCTCCCTCCCTCCACCCACCCACATGACTCCATCCATATCCCATCCCCTCACCTCCCATCCTACTACTACTACTATTGTAACCGCAGCCAGATAACAATTTGTAGTAGTCAGCAATTAAGGTTTGTAAGGGAGACAGCTAGCTCTGTCAGCGCAGTCTCGTGATCAATACACAGAGGCTGTATTATGGATGTGCTGAAACAATACAATAAGTTACATTTTCTTGCAAAGTAACATTTTCTGTGAAACTGACGTATTCTCTCTGTGAGAACTACAGAACTACTACTGTATTGCGCATGTGCTTGTACTGCGCATGTGCTTGTGTGATGTATGGTATGTGTTATGCGCATGATCACTAATGATGTATAAGAATGAGTGTCAGGTGATGCTCGGGGCGCAGTATCCTGAGTCTGAACTTAGTACTGTGTCAGCTAGCTAATAAAAGTTGCATTGCTTTGGAAGTCAGCGTCTCGGCCTCCTGATTTACTTGCTGAACAGTCCGGTTATATTTGGCGAGCCAGCCAGGAGGCGGGGCCGAGGATGAGGATATTTCCTCCCCTCCCTGATAGTGGCAAGGCTGAGCCGAGACTGATGGTTCTCTCCAGCTGACCGGAGAGTGCGCACCGCTGAGTTCAGCGTCTGGCCGCTGTGAGAGAGCTGCGCAGGGCTGGGTAGCCTGCACAAGGGGTGCGTGTTCCTAGCAGGACAACTTTTTGGGTCTCCGGAGACTTTTGAATCCTGCAGCAGGATCAGGCGAGTATACTCGGGGTAGCAGCTGACCGAACCGGTAAAGGGTCGAAGAGGGGCTTGATCACCCCTTTGCCAGTGCCGAGTAGGGACTAGGTCCCGAAACCCACTAGGCTCCGGGCGGAAACGGGAGGACGGGTTTCCTGTAAGTGTGAAAGCAGAGTGATTGGCCCTGCGGTTTCAAGCCGGGCGACCGCGTCTTGGCCAGGGCGAGTGTTGAACCTTTTGTGTCTGGTGGAGTGGGACCCCTTACCCCTCTGCTATCCTTTACCCTTCTTCTGTCTGTCTACTATCCTTTGGCACCGTCGGATAGGATGGGCGGGGTGGGTCTACACCTTTGGATTTAATGACTGAGCACTTTAGCGAAGTGTTCGACCAGAAACAATGTTCCAGGGCAGGGATGATACAGCGCTGTCAGTTTATGTGGCCTGGGTTAGTCGGTCTGTCAACTGGCCGCCAGAGGGCACCTTTGCCTATGAAAAATTGCTGCTGTTCAGAACATTGTTATAGTTGACGGTAACCCCGGCTGTCCAGAGGATATCCCGTACATAGAGGGGTGGGCAGATGTGGTTTGGAACCCGCCAATATGGCCCAAAGGAAGGTGGAGAAGGCAGCCTTAATGGTGGTGGCCCAGAGAAGAAGCCAGAGGCCCAAGTTGAAATCCAGATCCCAGTCCCTACCTAGGCAGTTGGGGGGGGGGGTGCTGATGGTCGCTGTGATGTTAGGCCCACCAGTTCAAAGAAGGTAGTCCCCATCTTGGAGAAACCGGAGGAGGAGGATCCCATGCCCAGTCCGGCGCCGCCCCCTTATAGCCCAATCTATCCGGACCTTACTGAATTAAGAAAGGGGGGAGGGGACACTGGGCCTAAATCCCAGGAAGTGAATTCAGACAGCCCACCTTCACCTGATCAGACAGAGTTCCCAGTAGACCAAAAGCCCTCTAGGAAAAGCCAGAGAGTTCTCAAGGAACCCACCCGCTACCCTGCCACGAGTCCAGTTATAGTTTCATCGGACGCCGAACCGCGGCCGACTTGTATCCCATCAGAGAGGCCATGGTACAATTACCAATCCTGAGGATCCAGACCATCCGATTGAGTCAGTTGTCTATAATCATGTTCCTTTCTCGAGTTGGACCTCCTGAATTGGAAAAATCATGGGCCTACATATGAACAGAAACCTGAGCAGCTTATCGAATTAGTGGAGGGCATAATATTTAGCCACAATCCAACCTGGTCTGACTTGAGGCAACTGAGTTCCCATATATTAACTACTGAAGAACGCCGACAGTTGCAACAGAATATGGAAGAGGCAGTTGGCAGGCACATCCGAATGAACCAGATTTGGCCAATCGTGTCGCTGCCCTGGTGCCCACTACCCAGCCCGAATGGAATCACCGAACTCCAGCAGGCCGAGAGTCCTTACGTCAATATCAGCAGGCCTATTTGGCAGCCTTGAAGAAGGGAAAGCGGAAAATTACCAATATGGGAAAGATTCATGACATAATACAAAAGAAGCATGAAAGCCCAGGTGATTTTCTGGAGCGGCTTATGGATGCATATCAAATATAGCCCGATAGACCCTGAGGACCCAGCCAACCGTCCGATGATAGTAATGAGTTTTGTTACCCAAGCAGCCCCAGACATTAGAAAGAAGCTGCAGAAGACCGAGGGTTTGAGGGCATGAATATAAGTCAATTGAAGGCGATGGCCGATCGTGTTTTGGATATCGAGATCAGGAGGAGAAAAGTGAGGCCCGAAGAGAAGCAAGCAGACAGATGTGTGAGAATGCTACCTTGTTAGCTGCTGCACTGGAAGAACACCGGGGACAAAGCAGAGGAGCGGCCGCACCGGAAGAACGCAGGGGACAGTACAGGGGCAGGGGTCGGAAGTTTCCCCTAGGAGGAACCAGTGTGCATACTGCAGGCAAGAAGGCCATTGGAAAGGGAGTGTGGAGAAAGAGGGCGAGGCCGGGGACGCTGGAGCAGCAGGAGTGGCAGATGGCAGTGGATGCTGTTCAGGCACATACAGCATGAAGACACCGGGAGGGGAGAGTCCCCACTGACCCTCTGGTGGAAATTCGGGTGGGGACGCAACAAATGAGAGCCCTGTTAGACACAGGGGCCCAAAGATCTGTCATCACTACAGCAATAGCCCCGAGACCAAGGAAACCATACCGATAGTGGGGGCTTCGGGGAAATCCCTCACTGCGCCTCTGTTGAAGAACGTCAAGTCCAGATTGGAGGGAAAACAGTCTCTCACCAGTTCATACATATACCTGGGTGTCCCGTTCCTCTTATTGGACGGGACTTGCTATGTAAATTGCAGGCCACTCTGAAATTTAAACCCACTGGGGAAGTTGAGGCCACTTTTGAAGAGCAGCCAGTATCCCTTATTTGTCCCGTCAGGAAGAGTGGCGACATGCTCCTCTGGTTGTTACCACCGCTGCCAGTCGATACACAGAAGATACTGCATTTGCACAGCAGAGGAGGACTCTTATGGGGAAGTACCTGGGGTCTGGGCAGAATTGAATCCCGGAGGACTGGCTGTAAACGCCACCCCTATCTGGATCGAATTAAAACCCAATGCTCAAATTGTTAACCAGGGCCAATACAGTCAGTGGTGTGCTGGAGCCGGCTCGCACCAGCTCGCAAGAGCCGGTTGTTAAATTTTCTTCCGGCTTGCGAGCCGGTTGTTGAAAACAGCGAGCCAGCTCTGGCTCTCCTCCCTCCCTCCCTCCTCCCTTCCTCCGGATCCGGTCCTTCACCGCCTCACCGACCGCTTGTTCTTCGAATTCTTCGAGGCAGGCAGCCTTGCCTGCCCGCTTCCAGCGCTGACTGTACTCCGCTGCCAGTTCGTGCTTTAAAAATGGCCACCGAGACTTCCAGAGGCGGCCTCGCGAGACTTCTGCTGAAGTCTCGGCAGCCATTTTAAAGCGCGAATCGGCAGGGGGCAGTCAGCGCTGGAAGCGGGCAGGAAAGGCTGCCTTGCCCCGAAGAATTCGAAGAACAAGCGGTTGGTGAGGACTGGATCAGGGGGGGGGGAGGGAGGGAGGGAGGAGAATTCGCCAAACAACTCGGGAGGGGGTGGCAGGGGGAAAAGGGAGTCGCTGGGCATGGGTGGATGGAGGGGGTCGCTGGGTATGGGTGCATGCGGCAGGGGGAGAGGAGGGTCACTGCTGGACATGGGTGGATGGAGGACAGGGGAAAGGAGGGTCACTGCTGGACATGGGTGCATGCAGGGCAGGGGAGATGAGGGTCACTGCTGGACAGGGGAAAGGAGGGTCACTGCTGGACATGGGTGCATGCAGGGCAGGGGAGAGGAGGGAGAGAGAAAAAATGCTGGACATGGATGGAGGGGAGAGAAGAGTGAGGAAGGAGAGATGAGGAAAAGGAAGAGAGAGAAAAACTGCACATTGGTGAAGAAAATAGGCAGAAGCTGAGGACCAGAAATGAAGAAGAAAGGAGGAAAGGAAAGAAATAAATGGAAAGGAAGCCCTGGAAACGGAGTTAAGAGGACAGATAGCAGCAAAATCGGATACTGGGCCAGCATGATCAGAAAAACAGTCACCAGACAACAAAGGTAGAAAAAAAATCATTTTATTTTCATTATAGTGTTTGGAATATGTTCACTTTGAGAATCAGGTGCTCAACATTTATTTTATTTTTGTTACATTTGTACCCCGCGCTTTCCCACTCATGGCAGGCTCAATGCAGTAGGCAATGGAGGGTTAAGTGACTTGCCCAGAGTCACAAGGAGCTGCCTGTGCCAGGAATTGAACTCAGTTCCTCAGGACCAAAGTCCACCACACTAACCACTAGGCCACTCCTCCACTACATTAAAAGTTTATATTTATTTACAGCATTTTATCGCACATTAATCATGATTAGATTGGAACCTGGGATCATTTAATGTTTTTTCCTGGAGGAATGCATTGTCACACCCCCAGGCTCTCTCCCCCGGCCATAGCCAGCTCTGCATTGGGGGGGGGGGGGCATAGAGGGGGACGGGGGTGCAGAGGGGACCGGGGGGGGGGGCGCAGAGGGGACCAGGGAGAGAGCCTGTGTGTTAAACATTTACCAGCACACCACTGAATACAGTATACCTTATGCTGCTCGACATAGTATGCAATCGCATTTGCAGAAACTCCTCCAACAGGGAGTCTTGAAATCTACCAGATCAGCCTGGAATACCCCATTACTGCCAGTCAAGAAGCCAGGGACCTCTGAGTACCGACCTGTTCAGGACCTGAGAAAGTCAATAACCAATTGTGGATAAAATAGTACAACGAAAAAATAGTACAACTACGACTTAAAATACCTGTCAGCACCACCGACTATGTTGAACTCCTCAATTGCCTAGACCCAGCACCTGGCATTCACCCAGCGGACAGAACATGGACCAACTTCGAGATACTATCGGAGAACATTATCTCCCAAACGCTCAAAAGATTTGCCAAATCTCACTGCAAACTAGACCTATGCCCAAACAACCTGATGACGTCTGCCCCTCAACAATTCATAAACGACATAACGAACCACTAAATTACATGTTACAAAATGGATTCTTCCCGAAGGAAAAAGAAAACATCTTATCACCCCCATACCCAAAGACACAAAGAAGAGCGCTAGTAAACTAACTAACTACAGACCGGTAGCATCTATTCCCCTTAATAACCAAATTTAACCGAAGGGTTGGTGACTAAGCAACTTACAAACTATCTAGATAAATTTTCTATACTTCACGAGTCCCCAATCAGGGTTTCGGTCTAACCACAGTACCGAAACAGTATTAGTAACCCTCATGACTAAATTCAACAAACGATTGCATCTGGTAAAAACATACTACTTCTACAGTTTGACATGTCAAGCGCTTTCCGACATGGTTGACCACGGAATCTTACTACACATCCTTGATTACTTCGGAATTGGAAGCAACGTCCTCAAATGGTTCAAAGGATTCCTAACCGCAAGGTCATACCAAGTAACATCTAACTCGACTATTTCAGCCGCATGGGTACCAGAATGTGGAGTACCACAAGGATCCCCCTCTTGCCGACTCTATTCAACCTAATGATGATACCCTTGGCAAAACTACATCCCATTCAAACAAGACCTAAAAGAAATTTCCAATGACATCAACCAAAGTCTCAATATCATGCATTCATGGCGACGCATTTCGAATGAAGCTCAATGCAGAAAGACCCAATGCCTAATACTTACCTCCCAACACAACAAGAAAGAATACACCACCATCACACACCACTCTAAACCTTCCTATTTCAAAACCCTAAAAATTCTTGGAGTCACCATTGATCGACACCTAACACTAGAAAACCACATGAGAAACACAACCAAGAAGATGTTTCACTCAATGTGGAAATTAAAAAGAATAAGACCATTCTTCCCAAGGAGTGTATTCCGAAACTTGGTGCAATCATTAGTGCTCAGCCATCTAGACTACTGCAACGCACTATATGCCGGTTGCAAGGAACAAATAATCAAGAAACTTCAGACAGCCCAGAACACTGCGCTAGACTCATATTTGGCAAACCAAAATTTGAAAGTGCAAAGCCCTTACGAGAAACATTACACTGGCTCCCACTAAAGGAACGCATCACGTTCAAAATATGTTCACTAGTTCACAAAATTATCCATGGAGACGCACCAGCTTACATGTCGGATCTAAAAGACCTACCACCTAGGAATGCCAAAAGATCATCCCGCAAATTCCTCGATCTGCACTTCCCCAGTTGCAAAGGAAAGAAATACAATTAATGCATGCGTCAAACTTCACCTACTTGAGCACACAGTTATGGAATACACTGCGAGCAACTTGAAATCGATACACAAATAACGAACATCCGCGCACTACTGAAGACCCATCTCTTTGAAAGAGTATACCAAAAAGATCAACCCAAGTGAATATGCACAACTCGCTTATTTAATTTTAGAACTGTCCTCCTAAATCTGCTTGTATACTACGACTTCGATTTCTTATCATGCTGACCAGAACATGCAATACTAAATGTTTATTACTAACATTCTTCCACTACTCATGATGTATTGTAAGCCACTTTGAGCCTGCAAAGAGGTGGATACAAATGCAACAAATAAATAAATAAATAAATATAGTTGCTCTTGTACCTAACCCCTACACTATTACTACTATTTAACATTTCTAAGCGCTACTAGGGTTACGCAGCGCTGTACAATTAACATAGAAGGACAGTCCCTGCTCAAAGAGCTTACAATCTAAAGGACAAATGTACAGTCAGTCAAGTAGGGGCAGTCAAATTGGGGCAGTCTAGATTTCTTGAAAGGTATAAAGGTTAGGTGCCGAAAGCAACATTGAAGAGGTGGGCTTTGAGCAGGATTTGAAGATGGGTAGGAGGGGGCTTGGCGTAAGGGCTCAAGAAGTTTATTCCTATACCTTATTGTGCCTGGTGGTTTAGTGGCTTCTTCAGGACAGAAAAGAGCCTCCTCTTTCCTGCCCATTGATGCCAAGGTTGCCAAGCTGGGAAAAATTTTCCCAGCCCAAAACCAGCCGTAAACACGCCCAAAAACCGCCCGGCAGCCAACCCCCGTCTCCTGCGTCACCGAACCCCGCCCCCGTGTCACCTAACCCGCCTCCTGCATCACTAGCCCCGCCCCCGACGTCACCCCTGACGCTCAACCCCGGCCCCTGAAAGGCTTCTATTGGACCAAATTGGACCAATAGAAGCCCGGCAGCGGGAAACCTGGCCCATCGGCGGCCGCGAAAACCCACCCAATCCAGCACCGTGGCCGCGAAAACCCGCCCAAATGCCCGCAACCCACGCGATTAGAAAATTCCCCGCAGCCATTTCCGAAAAGCCGCCCATTCGGCAGCTTAACCGCAACCCTGGCAAGTTTGATTGTTGCCACAGATTTCTCGCAGAAGTCTCGCAAGGCTGCTGCTGGAATTCTCGGCAGCCACTTTGAAGCGGCGCCGGCAGCAAGTGGTCTGTAGCAGCAATGGGCAGCTCTGAATAGGTCACTAGACACCAAGCACAAGTAAGGTATAGTACAGAAGGGTAGGGGAGGATGCTTTGAGGCCTACCTGCAAGCAAACAAGCCAGCCTGCCCACAAACCTGGACCAAATGGGCAGGCTGGCAAAACCAAAAAGGGGACATGTCCGGGTAAACCTGGACTTATGGTAACCCTAGCCGTGGCACCCTGTTCTGACACTTATGGTGTGGTCAGTTTACTAGTATGATTAGAGGATCATTTATTACGTTTAGCACATGTACATGCTGTTATTGTGTATCTACCTCAGGGCATATTTCATGCAACTGTAAGTAAATGACTCCCCCCCACCCCCCCCTCCTGAACTGTTTGCTAGCTGGCACTGCATAGTCAGCCCATTTAAAGGAACATGCCTTAGTCCTTCAGACATGAAAGGAAAGGAAATGTCCAACTGTGCAATTTTACTGTGGATGACTGCCACTCTAGGGCTAGTCCTTTCTTTTGGTTTGCCATCAGGAGCTTGAGTCAGATCGCTAACCTAAATCTGTGACTTGTAGCTGAGGGCACTGCCAGAACTGTCTAGGGAGGCTGTACAGTGCCAGCCCTGCATTTTTCTTGGCAGTAGCCATTTCATGGTCAATTCAGGTCCTTGAAGGATGCAAACACAGACTTGCATCCCATTCTTCTTTAAATCAGCACCGAATGAATGTGTCTCTAGACATTCACTCTGGCAATCTGGAAGCCACACAGATCTGTGAACCTCTTGTTAAGCTATCCTGTGCCAGCCCAAGTGATTAGTCTCATTCAGGTGAATAAGATAATTCACCAAAAAAATGTGATAGTTTGTCAATAAGAAAGAAAACAGAGAATATGTGCACAACACTTTGAGAAAGTTCAATTTGTTTCTTCCTTTGATTTAAAGCCTTTCAGTTAGTGTTGAGACTCCATACAGCCTTTAGCTTAGGGCAGTAGCAAGCAGCATATTCTTCAGACAATATTTAGCATTAATCCCTGCTTTCACAGTTATAGGTACGCTAAATAAGGACTGTCATGCCCTCAGGCTCTAAATAATGTTTTGTGTAAGGCAATAAGAAACTATATAATTACATTGCTAGTTTCCACATATCAGTAGTCTACATTTGACTTTAGTTTAAGATCCGTCTGATACTGAAATGTCCACCTTAAGGCCCTTTTACTAAGTTGCCTTAAGTAGGTTTTACTGCACAATAAAGGTGGTAAAAATTTCGTGTTAACTATCCAGTGCCAGAGTAGGCAGCAGATGGAAGTGACATGAGCAGGGAGGGGGGGGGGGGGGGGGGGAGCTGTGGAGAACTCTGACAGCTATCTCACTGACCATGTGTTGGCTGTCAGGACTATGATAGTTCAGCTATACTAACTTCTACCTCAAGAAGATGCAGTAAAAGTGAGGCTTTGCTACCCTATCAGTGCAGTAGCATAGCATACCATCACAGGAGCTCCGGTGATGCTCTCACAATCCCGACCTCTCCCAATCAGACCCTGAAGCCCCTGAGTATAATCTTATCCTCCCGATCAGACCCCAAAGCCCCTGAGTAAATCCCCAATCCCTCTGATCAGACTCCCAATCCCCCCGATGACAATCACAACTCCCCTGCCGCTGAAAAAAAAAAACTGGCCTGATCCAAAAAACATGACCCCTTCAAGAAGTCCAGAGTCCTACCCTCGCCCACTCCTTTACCCTCCTAGGACTTACCTGGTAGTCAGTATTGGTGGGGCAGTGGTCCTGGGCAGCAGCGATCTTCATTGCTCCCTGGATGGTGCTATAATCCAAAACCGGTGCCGAATGACCCTAGTGGTGGTCTCGCAGTACTACTGCTAGAGGGCATTCTTACCTATAAGGAGATATCTCAGGCTTTGTACTCTGCAGGGGAGGGGGTTCTAGGGTTTGATTGGGGGAATGCGATTCTGCTGGGGGGGGGGGGGGCAGAATGGGTAGTGCCACTGCAAGTAGTTGTCATATTATGTGTTAACTCTTAGCCACCATGTTACATGCCCAGACTGATAATGCAGAGAACTCATGTCATTGGCCCAGGCATGTAACACAGTGGCTGTGCATTAACTGTATGCCCTGTCTGCTAATTACAGGGCAGATTCAGCTACGCCCCCTGCATTTCCTACGAAGGCTGTGCACCTATTCCACATGACATTTTGCTTTTAATGTGCAATTAAGTACAAATGTACCACAGTTTCATGAAAAAGGACCCAATGGGGCTCATTTTCAAAGCATTTAGACTTCAAATTCCATAGGTTACTAACTTTGTAAGTCAAAGGCTTTCAAAATACGTCTCCACGTTTCCTACTGATATCCATTATTAGGTTTACCATTCATTGAAGCATGGTGAGGAAAGAAACAACAGATCAGAATCAAGTCCCTTAGAGAATGGCAAATGGGTACTGCTGGTGAAAAACAAATCACAAGAGCCCCAATCGTCAAAAAAATAGTAAACTATCCAAAAAAACAAGACAATCTAGAAAAACAATTAAAATACATAAAAATACAGCCAACTCTTGATAAATTATTTGACATGGACATGTGAGTTGTTAAATCATTGAGCTGTGTAAATCATTTAGGTAGACCTTGGGTGGCAGAAAAACAGATTAGAGACCCTGCAAAAATAAATAAATAACAAAGAATGAAATAAAAAATATATATATATAGATATCAAGTATGTTAAAAAGCCATTTTGCTAAAAGATTTAGAAGTTCTTAAATAAAGTGTATTGGGTTTGAATTTACCACAAGTTAATACAAAAAACCTGTGTGATAATGCAGGCGGTGTGCCCTATATTTACTACACAGGGCAGTTTAATGCACAGGCACCACATTACATGCCTGGGCCAATCAATCAGACCTGGGCCAATCAATCAGACCCTCTGTGCTGTCGGCCCATGTATATAGTATGGTGCTCATGCATAAGCATTCAACAGTACAGCTACCTGTAGTTTCCCATAATCACCCCCCTGATCAGCTCTCTCTTGTGATCCCCCCTACCCCTTTGAAGACACTTTAGGATCTCCTCCACCCCCATGTGACTTCCCAATCTCCCTTCCAGCCCCTTCCAATAAAATACCCCCCCCCCCAAAAAACAAAAAAACTTTTCCCTAACCAACTCTCTCCCCATCATTCAGCACCCTCAGGGCCCAACACCCACCTCTGGAACTTATTTAGAGGCAATGCCTGGTAGTCTAGCAGCAAGGAGCACAAGTGGTCTCCTGCCCCTCCCCCCTCCCACTTCATCTGACTCTGAGTTCAGAATGGCTTCACTGACCCCTAGCAGTAGTCTCATGGTACCACTGTTAGGGGGGGAGGGGGGTTAGCCTTCCAAATAAGGGAATCCAAGGTGATGGTAAGTGAAGCTGTGCTATCAACGCTTGTAGCATTAATTACGACACCTGTTGTCCAGAGAGTTTGTTGCATAGCAGAGGTTGTTTCTCATTTGGAAAAGTCTTAGTGTGCTTTTCCTAATTTAGAAGAAACGACGTTCTATACAGCTAAGAACTTTGACATCTTTTAGACTCGTCTCCTTTTTCATTACTTCAGTTCAGCAGGATTTTTTGACCTCTAAGTAAGGTCTTTTGCACAGAAACATGGCCGTGTCAGGTCATTTTCTATGACTGCTACAATAAAGATCCTTACATACTTTGACATCCTCTTGGAATCCACCTCACTTTTTTGTTTTGTTGCTCATGATTGCGTGAGGTTTTTTTGCGTTCCTCCTTTTTCTTTTAACTATCAACACTTTTGACAGCTAGCGTGAAGTAAGGACCCATGTGTTAGGTGTCACAACTAGACGTTGCTTCACCCGCCATTGTTACACCCAGCTCCAAAATTCTATTTATGCGTTACAATGGTATTAGTGTTTTCAGGTGTGCTGTGATTTCCTTCTTTCTATGTATTTTTAAAAATATTTTTAATTTATTAAAATGTATTATATCATATCAATGGGGTAGATATTCAGCCTGTGGAGGTCAGCGGTTTTTAAGCCGTTTGTAGCCATGAGCTGAATTAACCCTGGTTATTCAATTTTGGCACATGTCATCCAGGTATGTGGAGGTCACCTGGAAGTTAACCAGGGCATAGGTCAATATTCATTACCAGTGCTCAGGTAGCTCAGGAAATAAGTTAGGACAGCCAAACCCTTTTAATATGCAGACCCTGGAATTAGCCCAGCTAACTCCTGTGGTTGGCAGTGAGCCATGATACTGAATGCCGGGCCATTTCCAGTGACTGGCATTGAATATCTGGTTTCTTTTTGGACAGTTCAAACTAACCAAGCCAGCCGATATTCAGCAAGTTTGAACCAGTGAAAGATATTCCAGGTATTGATGTGGCCAATATGGCCGCCAAGCTCATGCTGAAATCGGTGGGATAGCCGCAACCCTGAATGTTCAGAGGTTCGTGGCCGGCATGTCCTGCTGAAAATCTCTGATATCCAGTTATGGGTTATTTACCCAGCTAGGTGCCAACCCTGGATGGTTAAATATTTTTGAATATCAGGGAGAGGGTTACCATATGGCTCCAGAAAAAGGAGGACGAATTGAGCCAGCCGGGTTTTTACTTCCAGGGGGCATGTTCTTATATCTATTATATTGAGGCCTGATACTCAAAAGGGTTTAAACTGAGCAAGAGGAGGCTCCTACCCGGTTAAACCCCACGAACTGGCCATCTGGCAATATCAGTGGCAATTTAAGTGATTATTGCTTGTGACCACCCGTACTGTCTGGTTAATGCCGGGGTGGTCCATAATGGAGCCTGAGTGGAGCTGGAACTAAACATTAGCGGCAACATTCGTCCCCTAGCTGACTAAGTATATAGATAAGGTTAGAATTGCAAACAAGCCTGCCATAACTTTATCCATTGAGCTCACCGGTCTGAAGATTGGCCAGTGTCTGGTGAACGTCTGGGGGACCTCCATAGCTAGATATGCAGTCCTGGAGCCTGACATGGCCGGGCATTGAATATCTAGGGTTAATTCGGCTGTAAGCAACTTAAAAACTGCTGACTGCCATAGGTTGAATATCAAATGAAAAGATATCCATAATACATCTTAATTAAAATTATAAACATTTGTAGAAAGAAATAATGTTCTAAATTCCCTAGGGGCAAGTGGAGAAGAGCAACATAAGTCCTAATAAGTGCCTATAAGATAAGTGCTTATAAAAGTTAGTGGTTCATTTTTGCATCAATGATAAGTAAAAAAACATAATTTAAAAACAGTTTAGGTAAAAGAGACAATTTTGAGAAGGTTTTTTTGCTGATGATGAAGAGAAGATCACTTGATTTGTTTAGCTCTGTAAATCTATAGGAGTTTGGAGCTCTTTGAGGGGTTTTCCTTTTCCTTATGAATATTTATGAGTACTTATGAGATATTCACTAATGGTTTCCCACATATTATTATTATTTCATGCTGTGGTTTTTCCACATCCAACTTTTGGCTATTCATGTGCTTTAATGTTGCCATTAGCACGTGGCCATTACCAAAATTAACGTATGAGCACTTCCACCACCTATTTTGTGCCAGGTGGATTTCTACTGGTCTGTGTCCTAGAAATAGCAAAGAAAAGACCAAGATCAAGTATTTTATATCACATTCATTGCTGGTTTAATCATGAATTGATAATGAGTGTGAATGTTGGGCAGACTGAATGGACGTTCAGGTCTTTATCTGTCATCATTTACGATGTTATTATGTAAGCTCAGTAGGCGGTATCCAAAGTTGCCACAACAATGCTTAGTTGGGACGTTGTATAGTTTTAACATTTGTTGCAAGCGCTTCTTTACTTAGAATTGTGTAAATTATTAATTTTGTAAAAAAAAAATAAAAATGCAGTTTTGTGCATTCCGGTTTGCTTCCTGGCCTAATAAAGCATAGAAAAGGCATCTTTTAATTCCCCATACTGAGCAGGAACAAGCCAGCCTATCAGAATAAATTAGTGTCTTGAATAACTTGCATGCCATCTCTCCAGAGCAGCAGTCCTGACAAAGCACGTACTTCTTATGGGATTATACTACACCCTGATTACTCAGCCAAACAAATCAGAGTTCAAAATTCAGTTTGATATCTACTGCAAAGATTTTCATTTCCTTACAGCAGAACACTGTCTACGCTGCTAACATCCTACTAGGCCTTTTACCGGCCCATGGGGATACAGTGTTTTGTAAAATGTTCAAGTGCTATAACTCCTGGTCTATAGCAGTAGCACAAAGCAAACACATTTTGTGCCCACACATACTATATATAGTTGAAGCTGCACAAGCATGTGCTCGATAGTATTCTCTTGACAATCATAAAAATAAATATTTTCTGCCCTTTTTACTGAGACTCATTTATTTCCATTCTATTGTAGCAACTTGAATAATGCTCAAGAAGCAGACCTTTTTTTCAGGGGAAAGAAAGTTCTAGAACAAGAGTTCTTGAAATTTGCATTAAGAAGATAGTAACGTTTGGAAATATTTTTTACTGTGTGACTTTAAGGACATAAGAATAGTCATACTGGGTCAGACTGATGGTCCATGTAGGCCAGTCCAGGCCACAAGAACATGGCAGAATCCCAAAGAGTAGCAAGACTCCATGCTACTGACCCCAGTGATAATAGAGGCTTTCCCCAGATCTACCTTAATAAGAGTTTATGGATTTTTCCAGAAACTTGTCCAAACCTTGTTTAAACCCAGATTTCTTTACCATCTAGCAAGTACAGCAGCTTTACATATCCTCTGGCAATGAATTCAAGAGCTTTTTCATTGAGTGGAAAAATATTTCCTCCTCTTCATTTTATTAGTATTACCATGTAACTTCAGTGAGTGTACCCTAGTCTTAGTACTTTTTGAAAGAATAAATAGTCTATTCGTGTTTACAATTCTACACTACTCATGATTTTGTAGACCTCTATCATATTCCCTCTCAGCCATTTCTTTTCCAAACTAAAGAGCCCTAACCTCTTAAGCCTTTCCTTATATAGGAGGTGTTCCATCCTCTTAATCATTTTAGTTGCCCTTCTTTGAACTTTTTTTCATTCCATTATATCGTTTCTTCAGATACGGCAACCAGAATGCATACAATTCGTAGTTGAGGTCACACTATGGAGCGATACAGAGGCATTATGATATTCTTTGTATTATTTTTCTCTCTCTTTCCTAATAAGTCCTAACATTCTGTTTGCACTCTGATCCGGTAAAGTGTAAGCGTTCAACTATGTGTTTGTGATTTTAACCTCTACTTAACCTATCCACTGGATTCTGGTTTATGAAACAACAGAAAGGTAATGAGGTTCTGAAGAACCTTGATAGGGTATGTGTCTTTTGTACAAAGAATTCTCCAGAAAGTAGTTGAAGTAGCTGCAGATGAGATGAAAGCGTACACTACAGTGTACCTTATGGAGGAAGTAAACAAAATTCTCTACTACTATTTATTTCATACTAGTTAAAAAAGGCCCGTTTTGTAAACAAATGAAATGGGCGCTAGCAAGGTTTTAGAGAGAGTGAGAGTGTGCATATGTATGTGTGTGTGATCTGTGTGAAAGAGAGTGTGCAAAGGTAGGGTGAAAATGAAGAGACAGCAGTGAAATTTTACATAGGGGTTCATCGTATCCTTGTTGTTCTGGAAGTGCCCCGGTTGTGTGTCTTCCTTCTGCTTCCTTGCTCCGTAGCATTGTTCGTGATTGGTCCTTTTAGCGTTGCTGTTGACGTTGTGTAGCAAACTGTGTGCTGCTGGTTTTCATTTGTCTGCGATGTGTCTCACGTCACGTACCCTCGCTTAGTAACGGGATCGCGGTGCGATTGGTTGAGTGTCATGGTCCGCCCTCGACATCATGACGTTTGATGCTGGGGCGGGGGAAAATACTCATGGGCGAATTCCGGATTTCACCACCTACAATTAGAACGTTGGGACTTCTGAGGCTTCAGAACGTGGAGGTGCGTTTATATAGAGAGATTTTCATATACCACAAAACTGAGCCTTGTGATTAAAACAACAGAACAGTGCTGATGAAGCAGGCCCAGAGATATGGAAAAGATGAAAGGGATCAAGGGAGGAAGACAGAGGAAGAGACCAAGAAACTGAAAAAGCCGTAGATGAACCAATGTACTAACTAAAGGCTTCAGAAAATAGATGAGTTTTCAGGAAGGGACTTAAATAATTGTAGAGCCACTAGCACGAACATAGTCACAAGACAGTAATAATTCATCTGCCTAGAAATGTAAAGGTGGGGTCTAAATCTCAGGATGGAGTAAGTATCCTACCTTAATGAAGTATGCTGGATAGCCAAGAATGATTTCAGTGAGGCTGACTGCTGTATTTTTGAATGTAGAACCATTTTTGCAGGACTTTTCTGTTTTCCTTTCCTCATGTGGGCTGTATTAGGCTTTAAAAGTTAGATCTACCACTGTTTTGTTAAACTAAGAAGCCCATTTCACATAGAACATAGAATCAGAATTGAGACGTCCAGGTTGGGAATGTGGTCAGAGCCTTTTCAAAAACACCCACAGGAGTCCATATGTATTTTCTAGCAAATGCTGCAGGAACGGCCATTTTTTACAAATATATAATTGATAGAAGCAACCCAGTGCAGAACTATAGTACCATAGGTAAGAGTACAATAACTGTGAAACAGAGACCCTCAGCAGTAACTCTTTTCATGTCGGGAACACTGCCCCAAAACTCAACAGTATCATCATCATCGATCTCAAACGTTACAGTCATCCACTTTACTTTTAATTATTTCATATCATACATTCTTATAGAAAAATGATTTAAAAGAATTTTTAGAAAACACTTATCTTCTAGCAACTTGATCAATTGCTTGTCTCGGACCTACACCAACTGACATGTTCACAAGGCTGCGTTAGGGCTCAGTCCTGTTTCAACGCTGCCACACTCTCAGCGTTTAAATGATCTTTCAACTTGTCATGTTGGCCTAGGTTTTGTTTTTGTTTTCTCTTCCTCTTTCTCCTCGGTAAGAATTTGGGCTTTAAAGCTGGTTCCCCATTCACAGTTTACCATCTAGCAAGTACAACAGCATTACCGGCACTAATGCTACTTCTGTGTTCATACGTCTTTCAGGTACTCTGGCCTGCGTGACCAAGGAGCTTCTCTTTCTCCCTCTTTAGTAGATGGTCTTTGTTGGAGGAGCAATGGCTGGGGACTAAACCTATAACAAAAACCCTTTCCTGGGCTGAGTATTTATAAGAGTCCAACTTTCCCTCCAAGGGATGGATCCTCTCACCCTCTAAGCTAGGCAAGTGCAGGGGTTAGTGAACGATCAGATTTGTTTTCATTCTGGTAGAATGGTAAACCATCTGGTGGTAGTACACAGGCAGAACCTTAGCCATCTCTATATTACAAAAAAAAATGCCCCCCCCCCCCCCCCCCAGGGAGAGAGTGGAGGTAAAAAGAGTAACTTAATTCAAGAAATGAAGAAGTGGAGGCACATGGGAATTCTGGGTCAGTGAAGATTCAAGAAGTATTAGTAGGAGACTTTTCTAATAAACACACCTTGAGTTTGTAGCTGCCATTTTGATGAGCAAGTTGTGCCAGGCAGGAGGTGAATGGGCAATGGGACTATCCGTTCCTTCTCCCTCGACCACCAGGGACCCACAAAGGTAGGCCGGGGGGAGGGGGTGTCACCTTAGATTTTGTTCGGGGGATAGGTGGGTGGGTAAGTGGATCCTATGAGGAGTATCTCCGGTTCTGGGGAGGGTGGGAGAGGGGATCAGAAGTAGTCAGACTTTTTTTGTCAGGGTCCCGGCTGAATGTCACCAGGATCCACATAAGACCCAATGTCTATGACAATGAATTAGCCCTGGATATTCAATGCTGGTGCCAGACATAGCCCAAGATTGAACATCTGGGGTTCATTTTGCCCACAATGGTCAGTGTTTTAAAAAATGCTGACCGCACGTGAACTAAACATCAACTGGTTAAAAATTAGACATTTATATTGCTGCTGGGCAAGAGGGACCCCTTTAATCCAACAGGGATAGAGACAGAGTTTCTGGTGCTCCCCTCCCTACAAATCAGCAACCCCCTAGCATCTTATCTCTCCTTCCCTACACCTAGCTTCCCTATCCCACTGAAGCTGCTGCTGCTTGCCACAACCATACCTCTGCAGTCATACAGTGCAGGAAGGAAAATCTCACTGTCCGCAGTCTCATGAAACTTGCATTAGAATTCCTTCCTGCGCTGTACAGCTTAAAGCTAAAGACCTCAGCTGCATGTTCAGACAGGGCCAGTACAATGCAAGATTTACAGTGGGTCTTGTCGCAGCTTTTGGTGTCCCTCACCTCCAAATGTCAATGCACTCATGTCATGCTTACCATGTAGTCCTTGTCCTGCATGCTGCTTTCTGTGTACACCATATAATAAAACCTGAAAATATGAGAACAAGGGATCCAAGATGGCCGCTAGATAGGACGCTGAGATATTAGCGCTCTCACAGAGTTTGAAAGTTTCTATAAAGTTAGTGGACAAGTTTACCTTCTGCTTGAGCTATGCCGAAGAGAAAGGGGAAATCGAGGGGACCTCTTCCTCCAAGACTGAAACTCCTCTCCGCCAACATCAATCTCAGGTTTATGGCTTCAAACCGATGGGTGCTTCCGCTGCTTGTGCTGGGGAGAGCACAAGCTTGGAGGGTGATTTTTCACTCACGCCCAGCTGGCCCATTGACTCCTCCGTTCCCGCAGCAGACCGCGATGTTAGTACCGGGGAAAGAGAATTCTGTATCCCCGAAGGAGAGGCAAACCACGGAAGAACCGCGGGGAGAAATGGAAGGTTTCCAGCATTCTCTGGCTGCAGAGGTGGTGATCCCGACGCAAGCAGTTACAATATCGCAAGCTGAAACAATGTTGCTTTTGGCAGGGGCCACAGCCTCTTGTAAAACCGACCGAGATTTCGCTGGGAGGACTATTTGGACTGCCGCTAGAAAGCCTCCATAAGGTCTGTTTATCCTTTATTTCTGTCTCTTTAAACAATGCAACGCAAGTAAAAAATATGAAAATGGAGTTTGAAACTATTTCAGTTAAACAAGTGGAATTGGACGGAGAGATAAGGAAGTTGAGTGAAGTCCAAACGCAAATAGTTAGTGAAAAACTGATGACTTTGAGGAAAAATAGAAATTTGGAAAACTCTCTACAGACTCAAAACTTAAGAATTTTAAATTTTCCATGGAATGATTTAATGTCACCGAAAGAGTTGTTTTTTAAATTTTTGAGAGAGGAGTTTAAATACTCTGAACAAATGTACCCTCCTGTTCAAAAAAATGTATTCTAGATGGACACAAATCCGAAGAAAGAAGTTTCTTGAATTTAGGCAAGAGGTGGTATTACTTCAAGCAAAATTTCAATTGCGTTTTCCGTGTAAATGCGTTGTTATGTATAAGGACAAGAAATATATTTTTTATGAGGTTGAGCAACTTTCTGACTTTATACTAAAGGCCAGGAGGCAACCTGGACAATCCTCTTAGTAATTTGGGCTATAAGAGATAAGAGAAGCCATGATGTTTATTTGATATATTTTTTGTTAATTACCAACTCCTCTTGGCTTTATATTAGGACACCTTAGATCCTATAATGTGGGCTAATTAGAGTTTCTGAGTTATTATATATTTTGGAAATATTTTATTAAATTTATGAGTATCATGAACTCTGTAATATTCCTTCAAAGATATTTATCTTTGTAATTCAGTTGATTAAAATGAATAAATAAATAAAAAAAACCCTGAAAATATGTGAAAATAGAACTACAAAGGACTATCAAGCAAAAGAAAAGACAAGTCATTTTGATCACATCTTAATTCTAATGTGTATTATAGAATAAGGCATCTTTCCTTCATAGTGAAGGTTGAAAGTTAAGATTTTTTTTTGCATGTTGGCATGTGTAGTTATCTTTTTTACTCAGAGTGCAATAACACTGAGGATATCACTAAAGATTTATGAATGCTGCTTTGCTATTGAATAGTGCTTCAGCAAATATGCCAAAGCACCAGGGACATTGTTACAGCACAGCACCATGGGAGAAGGCTCCAAGATGACCAATCAGAATTCATCCTTTTCTAAGCCTAATTATATAAGTAGAATCTAAGCTTTAGAAGCGGTGCACTTGGCCTCATCTGATCTTACAGCACTAGGGACCAAAGTATGGTATCAAAACAGCGACCCTCGTACATGTAGAAAAATGACCATATGATGTCTCTTATTGTTTGGCAGTTGCAGTGATATTGAGCACTTCTACAATGCCAACACAGCCCAGGCAATAGAGGAGATCTTTGTTCCTGGACCCATTCAGGAAGCTACATTTCCTTGTGTTCCTAAAACAATACTGTTTTGCTCTGAAAAGAACATTTGACTGTTAATGAAATGTGCAGTGCAACCCCGATAATGAAATACTAGTTGACACGGAACGCTCACTGTGTCAGTGCAGAGTTCTACACTAAGAAAGCATGAATCCACAACACATATTAAGTTCAAATCTATTCAGTTCAAATCACTCATATGTTAAATTTCCCATGTGACATGCTGATTTGTAATCTTAGGGGGGTCTTTTACTAAGCGGTGGTAAGTCCCATCGCAGGCTTACCGCTTACTAAACTGGAAGTACCACTTGGCTACCGCAGCAACCCGGCAGTAGTTCCCACCCCCAGCACACACCATTTCCGGTTAATGCCAGGCTTAGGCGGTTGTAAGCTCTTTGAGCAGGGACTGTCTTTCTTCTATGTTTGTGCAGCGCTGCGTATGCCCTTGTAGCGCTATAGAAATGCTAAATAGTAGTAGTAGTAGTAGTAGAGCCCTTACTGCCCACCTCAATGGGTAGCGTAATGCTCCCCTTGAAATGGCAACGTGGCAAGTGCTTCACTTGCTGTACAGCCATTTCTTTAAAAAATAAAAAAAAGACGTTTACCCCGCTGTTAGTAATAGGGGGCCTCAGCGCACATCAAAAACATGCACTGATGCCAACGCAGGCCCCCTTTTGCCACAGCTTACTAAAAAGACCCCTAAGTGCATTTTAAGAGGATAGAGGACACACATTTACTAAATAAGACTTTGATTTATTGTTTGACCAGAGATTGCTTGGTGTTGGTGAGGGTTTATTTTCCTCCATTTACATGAATTTGAGGCTTCAGGAAAGACTGGGGGCTAGCTTCAGGTATTTAGCACAACAGAGGTCTCTATAAATGCATTTATCAGTACAGTATCCCCTATACAGGTTGCTCATAGTTGGGCCCAGAGCCCAGATGCCTGAGTAAACTAATTAGTCAACTGGGTGTTAACAACCAGTTATTACTAATAACTATAATACGCAACACCAAAAGATCTTTCAGCTATTCCTTACTAACAAGCGGGCTTAGTCAAGTTAATTCTCTTAAAATATCAGCGGCAACTTGTTTCACAAGAGCTAACATGCTCTTGATTTGCCTACCTCTTCATCGGTGAAACAAATTGTATATCAGCATCGGGGTGCTCAGTTTTTGTTATAAAATACTTGTGTAAATTGGCATCTATGTGTCTACATTCAGGCACACCCACTTATGCCATGTCAATAGCATTACATTAGGGTCCTTTTACAAAAGCGCAGTAGGGTTACCGCATGGGCAGCATATGCCAAAACAGCAGAATAGCAAAGATGATGCAGGAATGAGTGGATGATGCTACAGATGATTAAACAGTTTATTGTAGAACAAGACACGATACAACTGTGTTTCAGCCAATAAGGCCTGCATCAGAAGTCTTTTGGAATTTGTAAAATCATCCACTTGAGAGTGTTATTGTGGTCACTATAGAGAAACAACAAACACTGTGCTCCATGCACCAATCAAAACAATGGTCACTAGAGAAGCTAGTGAATGCTCTGCACTTCTATCTCAGTAACCATTGTTTTGATTGGTGCATGGAGCACAGTGTTTGCTGTTTCACTATACTGACCACTGGGCTGCCACTATTCCCCCCCACCTGACACCACCGTATTTTAAAAACGGCGGCCAAGACTGCCTGTGGAAGTCTCGCTAGACTGTCGAGACCCACAAGGACTACCCGCGGGAGTCTCGGCCACCATTATGAAAACACAGTGGTGCCAACAGGCGGGGGAATAGTGACAGTGCAGTGGGAAGGAAAGAACATGCCACCCACAGAGGCCACCAGACCACCAGGACCCCTCAAGTAGGGACCGGGGCAGCGGGGACGTTGGCTATGGTGGCAGGGGCAGCAGGGGGTTTCGGGCAGAGAGTGCCCAGGGGCATAGACCACCCTCAGTCCGCTCTGCTCAGTTGGGTTTCAAGACCTCCACAATGAACATGCATGAGATCGATTTGTGTGTACTGCTTCCATTATATGCAAATAGATCAAATGCATATTTATTGTGGAAGTCTTGAAACTCTGAGTGGGTTGTGGGCCTGAAGGACTGTGATTGCCTACTCCTGCTCTATCTGGGGCCTTTTTACAACTTACCGCTCGCTAAAAAGAAAGTACCACAGCAGTACTTCCCACCCCCAGCACATCATTAGCGCCAGTGTATACCCAGCGGTAATCAGGCAGTGCCGCACGCCCGGTTACCACTGGGTTAGAGTGGGAGCCCTTACCGCCACATCAATGATTTGCGGTAAGGGCTCACCCCAAATGGCCCCATGGCAAATGCTTCACTTGCCGTATAACCATTTCCTCAAGAAAAGAAAGACCTACCTTTCACCTGCTGCAGTAAAAGAGGGCCACAGCATGCATGAAAAAACACATGCTGACGCCAGCGCAGGCCCCTGTCAGGATGACTGCATGTCATGATTGATGAAACCAGCTTCTGACTTCTGAGAACTCCCCCCTCCCTCAGGAATCACTAAGGATGGCAAATGGACCAAATGTTGCCCAGCTGGCTGCTAGCCCTGTGTTTTCTTGATTACCCCTAATCAAACTACCTATGTACTCTCTGGGCATCTGGGAGCAGTGCTCTCAGTGAGAACAAAGAAAGCAGGCAGATAGGCCCCAGAACTGGGGACTTCAAAGAGTAAAATCGTGAAAATGGTCACCTTCCTTGCCTCAGGAAGGCACACTGGAATTTGTAAAGGAAAGAGCGACAAACAAAGGCTGGGAAGAAAGGAAGTTGTTTGATTTTCTCTCGTTCCTATTAGATATATATATAGAGCACAGCACCTGATTCTGGGCTGGCCGTTTTTCCTCTTTCTCTCTCTCTCTACACACACACACACCTCTTCAGCCACCAGAGCCCCCAGCTCTGGCCCCCCTTTCTCCTTCAGCCCTACCCCAAAGCTTTCTCTCTCAGAGCACATGGCTCTGCTTTCTTTTCTTTCTTTCTTTCTTTCTTTCTTTCTTTCTTTCTTTCTTTCTTTCTTTCTTTCTTTCTTTCTTTCTTTCTTTCTTTCTCTCTCTCTGCTCCCCTCTTCTGCTCCAGCTCTTCCCCAAAGCGCAGTGGTGTGCTGGTAAATTTTTAACAACAGGCTCTCTCCCCGGTCTACCTCGGCGCCCCCCCCCCCCCCCCGTCCACCACTGCGCCCCCCCCCCCTGCCTACCTCTGCCCCTCCCCCCAAAATTGCAGAGCTGGCTATAGATGGGGGGGGGGGGGCAATGCATTACTTATCGCCAGGAAAAAAAATTAAATGATCACCCGGTTCCAATTAATTCATGTTAATGTGGGATAAAATGCCATAAATAAGTAAATAAATATAAACTTTCTAATGTTGAGCACCTGATTCTCAAAGTGAACATATTCCAAACACTATAATGAAATAAAATGATTTTTTTCTACCTTTGTTGTCTGATGACTGATTTTCTGATCATGCTGGCCCAGTATCCGATTCTGCTGCTATCTGGCCTCTTAACTCCATTTCTAGGGCTTCCTTTCCATTTATTTCTTTCCTTTCCTCCTTTCTTCTTCATTTCTGGTCCTCAGCTTCTGCCTATTCATCCATGTGCAGTTTTTTCTCCTCTCTTCCTTTTCCCTTATCTCATCTCCTTCCTCACTCTTCCCTCCCCTCCATCCATGTCCAGCATTTCTTCTCTCTCCCCTCCTCTCCCCCTGCTGTCCATCCACCCATGTCCAGCGACCCTTCTCTCCCCCTGCCTTGCATGCACCCATATCCAGTGACCCTCCTTTCCCCTGCCCTCCATCCATCCATGTCCAGCAGTGTCCCTCCTCTCCCCTGCCCAGCATGCACCCATACCCAGTGACCCTTCTCTCCCCTGCCCTCTATCCACCCATGTCCAGCAGTGACCCTCCTCTCCCCTGCCCTGCATGCACCCATGTCCAGCGACCCTTCTCTCCCCTGCCCTCCATCCACCCATGTCCAGCAGTGACCCTCCTCTCCCCTGCCCTGCCCTCCATGCACCCATACCCAGAGACCCTCCTCTCCCATGCCCTCCATCCACCCATGTCCAGTAGTGACCCTCTCCTGCCCTCCATGATCCATCCATGTCCAGCAGTGACCCTCCTCTCCTCTCCCCTGCCCTGTATGCACCAGCAGCTCCCTTCTCTCCCCTGCCACCCCCTCCCAACTTGTTCCGCAAATTCTCCTGCTTCCGCCCTCCCTCCGGATCCGGTCCCTCACCGACCCTACCTTGGCCATCAAATTCTTCGGGGCAGGCAGTGTTGCCTGCCCACTGCTATCACTGACTCTCCTCCGCCACCTGATTGCGCTTCATAATGGCTGCCGAGACTTACAGAAGTCTCGCAAGGCCGCCTCTGGAAGTCTCGGCGGCCATTTTTAAAGCGCAAACAGGCGGCGGGGGAGAGTCAGCGATAGCAGTGGCAGGCAACACTGCCTGCCCCGAAGATTTCAATGGTCAAGGTAGGATCGGTGAGGGACCGGATCCGGAGGGAGGAGGGAGGGAGAGCCGGCTCGCAAGTCCGGGCAAAATTTAACAACCGGATCTTGCGAGCCGGAGCGAGCCGGCTCCAGCACACCACTGCCAAAGCGTCTCTCTTCCTCTGAACACCACTATTCTTTCTTTCTCTCATTGATTCCTATCTAAATCCACACACACACATACACACACAGATACAGCATTGTACTATTTCCCTGTACTAAATGCTGTGAGCCTCTATATGTACATACAATATACTTTCTATATATATCCAAACCCATGTGGATTGTGTATTCTTTGGGAACCCACTGCCTCTGTGAACTGGACCCGGGACCATCCCTAGACAACGATTGCTGACAACCCCCTTTTGCCGCAGCTTGGTAAAAGGGGGCCTGCTGTTAGCAGGGTTGTCTTAACTATTAGGAAAACCAGGCTGGCAGCCTCTAGGAGGCACCAAAGAGCAGCTGCACTCAAAGCAAAATAATGGGTTCCAAGAGCCACACTAATGCAAACAACCATCATATACTTTCACCTGCAGAAAGGGTGGACAATCTTCAAATAGCCCATTTACCTGGAAAATGCTTTTGGAATGTTCCTTATTATGCAATATAATACACAACCAAGTATGAAATCTGTTTTATGTTGTTCTCAGAGGGGTGTATGTTGGGAAAATCATGAATGTTCAGTTTAATTATCAAGATCTCAGAAGGAAGGGGGCTAAAGACTTGACTGTTAATTGACTGGGGGAAAGATGAATGTTTGCACTGGCTGTTAGAATGCTGAGTTATGATGACTGAGCACAAGTTTCAGTAGCGTGATCAGTGAATGGTGAACCCTGTAGATACTGTGCAAGTTATAACTGAAAGATGGCTGCTGTCCAAGATACACTAGGATAACTATAATGTGGTACAAATCTCTCAAAAGACAAATAAGAACTCAAATCATTCACAATAAAGCTATCAATTTTCAAATTAGTAAAAATGTGAACCATCAGATAGTGAGGCATGTAGCATAAGCTTTCGTAGTTCATAGCAACCGCATCTCAGTTTATCAGTCCATTTTTCCTTTCTTTTTTTAAAACTTATATCTATATCTATATATGTTAATTAATAATATATATTTTTCAATAATATATCCATTCCATGTGTCATACAAATTGAATTCAATTAAATATTTCTCATGTATTTCAATTTCAACAGTACTTATCTTGTGAAGCACTTCATCAGCCACCTTCAAAAGTCAAGATCTCTAACATTTCAACCACTTCACCAGACCATTAAACCAATTCATATCTCTGACGTTGCAGTATGAAGTGATGTGCTGGAAGATTTAATAAAGTGATTAAATTCCCCTGATGCAGCGTATGCAAAACATGGCGCTATGGCGGAGGTATGAATTGGTTTTACAGTCTGGTGACGTGATTGAAATGTTAGAGATCTGGACTTTGAAGGTGGCTGATGAAAGTCTTCACAAGATAAGTATTGTTGAAGTTAGAGTACATAAGATGAGAAACGTTTACATGATTTTGATTTATATGACACATGGCATGAATATACTATTGAATGAGTTTAAACAAAACAAAGAAAACGGACTCAGGGCCGTGCCTAGGGTCTCCGGCGCCCCCCTGCAGTTGGCCCCGCCGGCGCGCTCCCCCCTGAAAACGATCGCTACACTACCTGCCCTCTTCTCCCCAGATCCTTTTCCTTTTTGTTTAAATTTACCTCTCTGGCGCGCGGAAGCGTAGCGTTAGTGAGAAGGAGGCGGCGCTCCCCCGCCCCGACGTGTCTTCTTCCCTTCGCTCATTGTCCCGCCTTCTTCTGACGTCATTTCTGATGTCAGAAGAAGGCGGAACCGAGCAAAGGGAAGAGACTGACACGTCGGGGCGGGGGAGCGCCGCTTCCTCACTAACGCTACGCTGCCACGCGCCGGAGAGGTAAATTTAAACAAAAAAAAAAGGACAAGGATCTGGGGAGAAGAGGGCGAGGTAAGCATGGTGCGGCGGGGCGCCCCCCAGAGGATGGCGCCCTCCTGCCATGCTTACCTTGCTTACCGTGTCGGCACGGCCCTGAACGGACTGATGACGAACTGAGATGTGGTTGCTATGGACTGCAAAAGCTTATGCTATACGTCTCACTATCTGACGGTTCACATAAAAAGTTTTGTTAATTTGAGAACTATTGATAGCATTATCAAGTTACACTGAGGGTACAATAATCAAGAACTGCTCATGTTAGTGTAAATTCATTTGGTGCACCAATCTCTCTCTCTCACCCCTGCTGCCCACAAGCAGTGAGCTCTGAACGGCTCATGGGGCTGCCACAAGTGTGACAGTGTCAATGGAAGGCTCTAAACAGGATGAGGTTGCCAGCACCACCCCTGGTCATCCCAAGGCAATAGAGGATTGAGTAGCTTGCCCAAAGCCATAAGGAGCTGCCTTGGGATTTGAACCTGGACTCTCTAGTTCCCAGCCTGCTACTATAACCATTAGACTGCTCTTCTGCCTAGAGGCACCAATCAACAAAGCAAAAGTCTGACAAGGCTTTTGGCTTTGATTATTTTCCTGCATGCAGAGGCTGTACCTGCTTTCACTGGCCACGTGCATGTTTTGCCAATGAAAGAGAGTATTTAGTTAGATTATACAAAGGTAAACTACACACACTGTTCCATGTCAATGTCAATATAACACTTATAAACCACTAATTTCCCCAAAAAGGGTTCACTGCAGTGTAGAAAAATAGAAATTAAAAAGCCTATTTGTCATACATTACATATCCATAATATAAAACCTTCCAAAACTAAACAGCATCTTAAAGTCATTCAAATAAAACAGTTTTATGTATGCTCTTATGTAATCCACTAAGAACTTTAGATTAAGTGGACTACATAAATAAATAGACTTGCACATGATAAATTGTTTTGAAGTGCACACTTAAAAGAGTATACAAACAAATGTGTGGAATGAACCAAAAAAACTCCTCCACTCAATCATTGGGAAAAATGTCAGAAAAATCCCAAAACGAGCAAAAAAGTGTAGCATCATATACCCTGCAGGCTCCTTGACCACCACAACGTTTTATTCCCCATTAGCCACTAGCTATTTAGCACATCTTCCTAGTTTTACCTTAACTGCCCAGCGCAGTTTGCAGTTTGGGTGGGTACCCAGGAAACACTTTCATTTAAGAGATTGATATTATATTGCACTTTATCTTTGTGCACTGGAAGTAATACTACTCTGACAGCTTTATGTTGCTTGCACAGCAACAGCCTATTGCATTATGGGATACAAGGTGAATTTTGTTCATATTATTACATAAAAATAGATATTACAGAAAACACAGAGGTACAGAATGTCTTGGGGACTTTATAAATTAGAAAAGTGGAGACCTCATTAATGGAGGTAAATTCTGAGGGGAATAGAAAAGACAGACTATCAGGTTATTAGAGCACAGGCAAAAGCAAGGGAGTACAAGACAGTACAAGCCGATCTCTTCAGAAATGCATTCATCATAGAGATTGTAATTGTTGAAGAGTGGGTATTTGCTACTGATTTTGGTTAAATTAGTTGACTCAGATATACTGTAAGGTAAAAACAGAAATATACCTAGGGACAAATATTTATCCCACCCTGAAGTTTCTTCCCTGTGAAAATGTTGGATAAATGTGGTCCCCTTATTCATCATTCTGTGCTGTTACAATGTTTTTTCTTAGTTCTTCAAATCTCTCTCTTTAACAATTTCATCTGTGTTCACAGCTTTAGATTACTGTAGTTCTACAGCTCTCACCTTTCTTTGCCAAGCACCACATTCACTCAAGCACAAATAGCACTAAGATGAGGGAACGCTGATAGGTACCATATTTAAAACAAACCAGAGAAAGTATTTTTTTTCACACAATGTACAATTAAGCTGTAAAATTTGCTGTCAGAATACAGCTGAGTTTTAAAAGGTCTGAGGCAAGTTCCTGGAGGAAAAGGTCACAAAACATTATTAGTCACACAGTCCTGGGCAGCCACCACTTCAAATAATAATTTGTAGTATTTTTAGATATTAACAGCACTGTACAGTGGTCATAAGTATTCGGGTACATGGTGTGCCTGGCGTTAAGAGCTTACCCCCTAATTCTTTAACCTTGGACGCCCAAATTTATGCTTTTTGTAAACCCGCACTATGATGTCATAAGTGCGCTCACTTGAAGGAACAGGCTCTGTAAGATGTCACAGTGTTTTCCCCGCAAAATGATCAGAGCCTTTGCCAAACCAAGGAAATTGTTACAAATCAAAATTTATTTAAACTAATTTCAAAATTATTTCAGCATTTCAATTTCTTTCAGGTGTTAACAGAAATTCTATTTCTTTTCTTTAATAGCAATCAATAACAGCTTGGAACTACTTTCAAACAATACATCAGATAAGTATTCACCTTTTTTTTACCTAAAATATTGAACAATGATGTTAAAATTATTTTTTCTATGTAAAGGACTGATTCTTTGTGTTATTTATTTTGTTTCTTTCCAGGTCTCACAGTCATGGATTCCATAAATGTCACCCAAAATTGGACACAAATCCCAGCACTCAATTAGTTGGTGGGCTTCAACAATTTAATTATTGCAGCTAATGAACACTTAATCAGCATTCATTCATTCATTCATTATTTATTTATTTATAGCATTTATATCCCACAATATTCCCACCCATGGGCAGGCTCAAAGTGGCGTACAACAGTCTACAAAAACATACAACAATTCTGCAAACAAACAATCAATATCGTAAGAGAGAAAGGGAAAGAGTAAGGTGAGAAAAGGGGAAAGAGTAGCGGTGATCAGTATGTTGCTACACAAGTTGTAATTTAGAAGGAAGAGACACCAGGCGGGTTTGGAGCGTATGCTCTACCAAAAAGGAATTACGATTTAGGTGCCAGTCTGGCTATGCGCTATTCTGTAAAAAAGGGAACCTAAATTGGACAGCATGTAACTGAAAAGGGGGTGTGACCATGGGAGGAGCATGGACAGGTCAGGGGCGTTCACAAAAGATGCACGCAGTATTGCAGAATAGTCGGGATTTGCACCCAATTTGCACACTAGGTGTTACAGCAGGTTACAGCTGGCATAAATCCTTACCCCCAAAGTTAAGTGTGATTTTGGCTCATCCCAAAGTGCATTTTATAGAATAGCATTGAGCACTGAATTTTATCAATGCTGAATTTTCAATTCCATTTATAGAATCTGGCCTCAGTGTGCAAAGTTATACCTATAAGTTATAGAATAATGACAGTTATGTGTCTAACTTAATTACTTAGGGTTTTTTTTTACTAAGGTGTGCTAGTATTTTTAGCTCATGCTAGAAATCAGCTGGCACTAAATGCTAAGATGCCCAGGAAGGCTTCTGCTGGCAGGGCTGAGGGACCCCCGCCAGCCCAGGTATGTGGGGTTGCAACAGGGCCTCCCCCGCACCCCAAATTGAGGTCTGGCTATGCCTCTGGGCTATAATTTGTGTTAATTGCTGCTAGCGTTTTATCCTTATTCTACTGTAAAATTCATGTGTTGTATCTTTTAGCTTTTGTAATTAATGGAAGCCACATTGTGCATGCATTTGTGGGAAAATGTGGGGTAGAAATGAACCATAAATAAATAAATAAATAAATAAATAATTGGTCAAAATCTAAAGTACACAGCTGCAAGGGGGGCATGGGTAGGTTTCGGGTGTGCCTAGCACTTACTCATGCGGGTTGCAGAATAATACTATCAGTATCTGCCTAACTGACAGCAATAAGGCACAAGAATTTACACCAGCGATTGAGCTAGTGTAAGTGCTTACACTTAAATTTAGGTGCGTAACTACAGACTTATGCTAGTATTTTGTAACAGCAATTATATATGTAATTGCCAGTATAGAATTTGTGCTTTATTCACTTCATCTCAGCTCCTAATTTTAGGTGAACTGTAAAGAATTACCCCCTTGCAGTCTAAAAGGGTGCCTGAGGCTATGGGAGATAAAGGGGGTAATTTTATAATGGGTCGTCTATTGATAGGTGCTAAGAAAGTACCTATCTGAAGCTTATTCTATAAAGGAAAGTAGGTGCCCTCTTTACTGTATCGAGTACTAGTGTAGCAGGGAAAATATGCACCTACATTTTAGGCATATAGACAACAGCCACAGAGCTGGTATAAATGCATGTAGATTGCTGAAAAGCACATGCAAATTGTAGTATTCTATAATTTATTTATTTAGAACATTTATATCCCACAGATTCCCACCATGGCAGGCTCTATGTGGCGTACAACATTTATGAAAAGAACATCAAACTAATTCGTAGGTCAGAACAGAGAATAAGGTACAGCTTGGGTGGGGAGCAATCAGCAGGAGGAACAAGAGAGGGAACAGTTAGTTAACAGTGATGTATGCTCTACCACAAAGTTAAGTCTTAAGTGTACACCCCAAATACCAAAAAATGCACCAAGAGCCTTCAAAATCAGGACACCCCACCAACCTTTGAAGGTTGTGCATGCCTTAGTAACAAGCAGGTTCGATTACTGTAATTCTCTCTTTCAAGGGCTGAATAAAACTGGATTGCTCAGGCTGCAACTGGTGCAAAACACAGCAGCCAGATTGGTGACTGGAAGCAAAATGTATGCTCATTTTACGCCTGTTTTGTACCAGTTGCATTGGCTTCCTTTAGCAGCTCACACTACCTTCAAGACAGTAACATGGTAAATGTTTGCGGTTAGACTGCATAGTTCATCCAATCTGCCCAACAAGTCATTCGTGCTTAATCACTGGTTATCAATTTGCCATTATGCCAACCACATATAGGGGGTCTTTTACTAAAGATTACCTCGAGTTATCTGCAGCAGGGCCCATAGGAATAAAATGGGAACTGCTGCAGATAACTCGAGCTAACCTTTAGTTAGTAGAGTGGAGTGGAGTGGAGGAGTAGCCTAGTGGTTAATGCAGTGGACTTTGATCCTGGGGAACTGAGTTCAATGCCCACTGCAGCTCCTTGTGACTCTGGGCAAGTCACTTAACCCTCCATTGCTCCTGGTACAAAATAAGTACCTGAATATATGTAAACTGCTTTGAATGTAGTTGCAAAAACCTCAGAAAGGCAATATATCAAGTTCCATTTCCCTTTCTCTTTAGTAAAAGACCCCCATAGGTAGTTAAATATGATAAGTACATAAGTATTACCATACTGGGACAGACCGAAGGTCCATCAAGCCCATCATCCTGTTGCCAACAGTGGCCAATCCAGTCTTAGGACAATATATTATAACCAAAATATTGCTAATGGTATTTAACTTGTTAATCTCAACATTAAGATTTTTTCCCTCCCCGTTGAGATGAACAGCACCCATAGGCGGGTGGTCCAACTGTTTGGGGAGGTTAAAGGGGGCGGGGTTAGGGGTGGGGCCATGGGTGGAGCTTAAATCCATAATTGTCTGATAACACACAGAAAAAAAAATAAAAATAAAAGTCACAATTGATACCTTTTATTAAATTTAGATATTAGCTATGTATCATATGTCAAAGAATAAAGTGGTTGCTCAAAGCATATACTAACCACAATTGCTCAACTGCAAAACACTATGCACAACTTTGTGCAAAAACACACTCAGAACCTTACTGCACCATAAATATTACACTGGGCAGAACCTAATACACCAATATACCACCCATACGGAAAATGCAGACCGTCAACAATATGAAACAAGGGATCATATCATCACAATTCTCATGTAGAGCCACAAAACACCCTAATTCATGTTTAATGTGAGATAAAATGCCATAAATAAGTAAAAAATATAAACTTTTAATGTTGAGCACCTGATTCTCAAAGTGGACATATTCCAAACACTATAATGAAAATAAAATGATCTTTTCTACCTTTGTTGTCTGGTGACTGTTTTTCTGATCATGCTGGCCAAGAATCCGATTCTGCTGCTATCTGTCCTCTTAACTCCATTTCCAGGGCTTCCTTTCCATTATTTCTTACTTTCCGCCTTTCTTCTTCATTTCTTGCCTTACATCCGTAAGTAATAGCTGGGTCCTCTGCAGACTTGACTTCCAGTGGATCCAGCTTCTGCCTATTTTCTCCATCGATGTGCAGGTTTTCTCCCTTTTCCCTCATCTTATCTCCTTCCTCTCTCTTCCCTCCCCTCCATCCATGCCCAGCATTTTTTCTCTCTCCCTTCCCCTCCATCCATGTGCTTCTCCTTCCTCTGTCTTCCCTCCTCTCCATGCATGTCCAGAATTTCTCTCCTTCATTCACGTGCATCTCCTTCCTATCTTCCCTTCCCTCCATCCATGTCCAGCAACCTTCCTCTCTCCCCTGTCCTCCATCCATCCAAGTCCACCAACCCTCTTCTCCTCTCTAGCCACCCATGTCCAGCAACCCTCCTCTCTCTCCCCTGCCTCCCCTCCACCCACCCATGTCCAGCAACCCTTCTCTCCCCTCTAGCCACCCACCCATGTCCAGCAAATCTTCTCTCCCCTGACCTCCCCTCCACCCATGTCCAGCAACCCTGTTCTCTCCCCTGCCCTCCATCCACCCATGTCCAGCAACCCTGCTCTCCCCTCTAGCAACCCACTCATGTCCAGCAACCCTCCTCTCTCCTCTGCCATCCCCTCTATCCACCCATTCCAGCAACCCTCCTCTCTCCCCTGCCATCCCCTCTATCCACCCATTCCAGCAACCCTCCTCTCCCCTGCCATCCCCTCTATCCACCCACCCATGTCCAGCAACCCTCCTCTCTCCCCAGCCATCCCCTCTATCCACCCACCCATTCCAGCAACCCTCCTCTCCCCTGCCCTCCATGCACATCCAGCAATTCCCTTCTGTCCCCTTCCCCCCTCCATCCATACCCAGCCTGATTCTCCTCTCCCCTGCCTCCATCCATCTGGGCCAGCGGAGCCCTGGGTCTCCCCTTTCCCTCCCCTTGCTTACTATCTGCCCCGCGCCATCTTTAATTTACCTCCACTCCGTCCCCAGCGACGACTCGGCCGCATCATTTCAAAACCCGCCCTGCTGCCCATCTCTATTCTCCCCTCGCTCCCTTCGCGACGTGATTCGTGCCGCGGACAGAGTCCCGCCTTCTGACATCATTTCCTTGAGGGCGGGACTCTGTCTGCAGAACAAATCACGTTGCGAAGGGAGCAAGGGGAGAATAGAGACGGGCAGCAGGGCGGGCTTTGAAATGATGCAGCCAACGCTGGGGACGGAGCGGAGGTAAATTAAAGATGGCGCGGGGCAGATAGTAATTAACAGAAAGGGAGGGAAGGGGACACTCATGGCGCCACTCGCCCGGCTGGGGAGGCTTAGCCTCTCCAAGCCTCTTATACCGGGCGCCTATGACAGCACCCTCACATTATATTTGGCCTACACATCTTATCATTTGATTCTTCTAGTCTATCTTTCAAAAAAATTAAAGAATTAGGAACCTCAACGGGCATTTCGTTCATCCCAGAAAGGTCTCCTTCAGCTTCCTGCTGTTGGGGTGATAAAACTATTCTATTATGTTCAACCTTTCCTTTGGAATTCATTACCCGATATATTTATTTACTAGTAAAAAAGGACCGTTTCTCACACAAATGAAACAGGCGCTATCAAGGTTATCATGTAATGGCGATTATGTTTTTAAGTGAATCATTAGGAGAAATGTTCTGTCATGATAAGTAATAATTGGGAAGGGTGTATAATGAATAATATGCTCCAGGGGTATGAGATACGGATTGTTTTATCTATATAGTTTTTTTTGTTTTAATCTTTCTTTTTTGTGATTTTTATTTATAATATTTTTTTAAAAGATAAAGAGTACGCAGACTCTATCCATGTCCAGCATTTCTCCTCTCTTCCCTCTCCTCCATCCACCCATATCCAGCAAATTTCCTCTCTCCCCTGCACCCTCCATTCATCCATCCATGTTCAGCAATTCTCCTCTCTCCCCTGCCCTCCCCTCCCCTCCATCCATGTCCAGGAACTCTTCATTCTCCCCAGCCCTCTCCTCCATCCACCCATATCCAGCAAATTTCCTCACTCCCCTGCCCCCATTCATCCATCCATGTCCAGCTTCTCCTTTCCCCTCATCCATGTCCAGGAACTCTCCATTCTCCCCAGCCCTCTCCTCCATCCACCCATATCCAGCAAATTTCCTCACTCCCCTGCCCCCATTCATCCATCCATGTCCAGCTTCTCCCCTACCCTCACACGGTGTCACGCCCTCGCGGAAACAGGAAATGCATCATCGCAGAAGGTGGGACACTGTGTGAGGGAAGGGAGAAGCTGGAGGTGAGCCCGCTGTGTTGTCCTCTTCACTGCCGTCGCTGCGCTTGAAAGTAAACGGGTTAAACACGCACAAGGGGAGGGGAGGAACGGAGAGGAGGGCTGTCGATCGGGGAGCTGAGGGCGGGAAGGAGTGGAGGGACCATCCGAGAGCTGCCTGGCTGCAGCACTGCTGCAGCAGGCAGCCCTGCGTTTGGGGGGGGCAGCAGCCAGGGGAAGGTCACGGTTGGGCTGGGGAGGCTTAGCCTTCCCAAGCCTCTTATACGGGGCGCCTATGACTGTCCTCCCATCCCATCCATGTCCATCAATTCTCCTCTGCCCTTCCTCCCTCCCTCCCTCCCTCCCCTCGATGTCCCGCAATTCTCTCCTCCTGACATCATCTCACTTCCAGCATTCCCTTCCCCCTCATTGTTCTGCCCTCTGACGTCATTATGTTTTGACGCGAGGGCGGAGCAATGAGTGGGAATGGATGTTACGAACCCAGGCATCCAGATGTAGAATGTTGGAGGTGCAAATTATTATATAGGATGACATTTATACCCCACATTTTCCCATAGAATTTCAAGTTCAAAATGGTTAACAAGCTAAACAGAAGTCATTACAAAATATGAAACAAAATACATAAACCCACACATATCAATAAGCAAAGGATCGTAAATATATATAAAGAATTCAATAATAAAGTATAATGGGAAAATGGAAGGATCAATGATGAGATTCACAATGGCCCTTCTTATTTAGGGTTTTGTAAACTATTGAAAAATTGGCTTTTTTAACAATATTTTTTTAGACAGGTACTACTTTTGTTTTTTTTTATTGTATTTGAACATTTTTAAATTATACATTGTCCCCTGAATTCAATAAAGCCACTAAAAATTGTGTATGCAAATTCAGGTGTGCCCCCAATTTGCATGTAAAATGTAATTGAATAATGAGCTAATTAGTGCCAATAATTGGCTAAACAAGCAATTATTGGCACTAAGTAAATTTAATTAAAGTACACATACGTAAATTTAGGTGCGGGTTCAGCGCCTAAATTTTACTTATGAGTTCAAAAAGGGGGCATGGAAATTGGAGCGTCATGAGTGGAATGGGGGGGCCTTCCTAAAATTTATGCAAGAAATTATAGAATAATGGAGATGTTTGCCTAATTTTGGCGTAAGCATTTGCACCGCATTTCAGTTGGTGCAAATGGCAATGTCTAAAGTTAAAAACAAAAACCAAACAAATGAGAAATACGCAAAATATATAAAAAAGAAAATATCCCCAAAGCAATAAGAGCAGGGATGAAACAACACAACTAATAATGGTAAATATATGTGAAAAAATGGTGACTTTCAGTTATCCCGTGTGTGTGAGAATGTGAAATAAGTGAAAACATCCCAAATACAAAGGAATTGTCCCCAAAAAGAATATGACGACTCCAAAATACAAAAATGACAAAAGTTCAATACAGCATTACAGTCACAATCAGCAAATTGGTAGTAAAAACTCTCCAACCGAGTGGCGTCTTTCTGGGGCACTTGTGATGGAGGGTGTGGTTCGCATTGTAGGTAGCCGTCAAGTATTGTTTGAGTAGTGATGTGATTGAGGGATAAAATAATTAAATGTGGGAGGCTGGTAGATTTTTTTGATGATTTCTTTAAGTTTTGTTTAGATTTGTAGCATTTGATGTTTTAATTTTAGTTTAAGTGCTCCTGAGGATGCTGAATGAGGCAAAGCATGGACGTCACATAGAGAGCAAGAGCACAACATTGGAAATTCATACTACTACTACTCCCTCGAGGGCATCCAATTGATGATAAATGACGAGAAAGTTTCACTTAAGGTTGGGATTTGAAATAGCTTTGTTTTAGAAGAGATTCCATAACATATTGTGAGTTTGACATAGTTTGGTGTCCTTCCTTTTTAAGCTATTCTATGTTCTTACCCCTTTTCTCCACTGTTTGTTTTTTGTATGTTTTTCCTATTTTTTGTTTGATATTCTGAACAAATAGGCAGCCACGTCATCGTTCATCAGTGAAGTAGTTTAATTACACCACAGCCTGGTGTTAGTGTTCCAGAAGATGAGTTGGGGCGTTGATCCATGATGCTCTGTGCTCTTTCCTTTTACTTCATACTTCCTTACCAGTGTTGCTGCTGCACCCATGTTCTTGTTCTGTTCTCTGATCTTCTCCCTCTCTCTAACTATGATTCTCCTGTTACATAGAAACAAAGACAAATGATGGAAGATAACAGTGGCCTAGCCAGACCTGACATTTTGGGTGGGCCCAGAGCTAATATGGGTGGGCACTATATATGAGTAGTGTGTCTTGGGATACTACAAAATAATTCCTTAGAATGCACTTGATGATGGATTTCTAAGTAGTCTGCCCAACAGCTGCCCTGCATCAACATAAACCACATACAAACTTAGGGCTAGGTTTACTAAGCAGCGCTACGAGCACATTAGTGTTTTCAACAAACGTAAATGGTTTACGCGTGTTAAACACTAATGCGCCCATAGAAATGTATAGGCGTGTTAGCGTTTAATGTGGCTTAAATTTACAGGTGCGTTAAAAACGCTAACGCACCTTTGTAAACATACCCTTAATGTGAAAAAAACATTATTTTAAAATATAGTTACATTATGCCATATCAAACCGCCTACACTTTTTTTTTAAATTTTACCATAGGCACTGCAGAGACCACCCCCACCCAAAAACCCACCAAAATGAGAGAAATAGACAACTTTTTTAAAATTAACCTGGGCACTATTAAAATGTATTATTGGTGAATTTCTGGGTGGGGATGGGGTCCATTGCCTAGGGCAAAAGAGATATGTTTAATGATTAAATATACTTTTTTTTTTGCCCTAGTCAGTGAAGAGTCCACCCCACCCAGAAGCCCACCACCAGAGCCATCATTTTGATTACAAAGATATATTTAATGATTAAAATATACCTTTTTTTGCCCTAGGCAAAATGCAAGGGTAATCAAGAGTAACCAAAATGCTGGCTGGTGGAGGGCTTCTGGGTGGGGGTGGGCTCTTCATTGCCTAGGGCAAAAAAAGGTATATTTTAATCATTAAATATACCTTTTTGTCCTAAGCAGTGAAGTGCTTAATGTGACCCAGAAGCTCACCACCACCAGCCAGCATTTATGAGTACAATTATATATTTAAAAATATATATATTTATTACCTGGCTCCTGTAGCAGTGTTGTGGGGCTGCGGGGGAAGTTCTACTGCTGCTGCTGCTGCTGCTGTGATTAACTTGAGAACAACAGACACCCACTGAAAATCAAAGACCCCACCACAAGCACAGGCTGGCAGGCACAGTGTGAACTAAGGAGCCGCGCCTCTGCCACGACCCATTCAGGCCGGCAGCCTTCCCATGCGGCACTGCTTGCGTCGCCATCGTGCTATGCGCACTGCGGTGGGGGAGCGGACAGTAGTATGCATGGCGCGTGCAACACCAGAGCTAGACTTTAGTGCGCCACGAGACGAGATTGAAGAGTGGCGCGGCTTGGGGGATAGTGGTAATGTAGGCATGCAGCGCTGGCTGAGGGACAAAGAGGGGAGGACCGGGACCGTCTAGAATCCATTTCAGAAGAAGTCTGAAGAGCTGCCGCCTACCAGTGAGAGTGCCGACGGCCAAAAAAAAGTAGGTAGTAGGTGGTGGTTGAGCGGGCTGTCGCGGCTGAAAAAATTAAGGCTTTGGCAGCGGCTGCTGAGCTGATGTGTGCACATTTCGGTGCTTAAAACTAAGCGGGCCTGAGCCGAGATTGGGTGGGCCTGGGCCTACCCAGGCCCACCCATAGCTACGCCCCTGGCAGATAAAGACCATAAGGCCTATCCAGTCTGCCCATCCATGCCATCTACTCTCCCTACCATTCCCTCACAGATCCTATGTACTTGTCTCAAACTCAAATTCAGATACTATTTTCATCTCCACCACTTCCACCAGGAGGCCATTCTACAAATTCAGCATCCTTTCTGTGAAGAAGTATTTCCCAAATATATCCCCTTTCACCCTCATCCTATTGCTCCTCATTCTAGATCTTCCTTTCAATTGAAAGAGACTCACCTCCTGAGCATTTAGGCCATGGAGGTATTTAAATGTCTCTATCAGTGGTGTAGCCAAGGGTGGGCCTGGGTGGGCCTGAGCCCACCCACCTTGGGCTCAGGCCTACCCAGTAGCAGCACACCTATGATGTGGCTGGCAGGGATCCCCAAGCCCCACCAGTCAAACTCCCAACAATTGTGTCTTCTGCATACCTTGTAAATAGCAGATCTTCACCTGCAGTGGCCCCATAGCCTTCCCTCTGATGTATTTCTGCCTATGCAGAAACAGGAAGTTGCATCAGAGGGAAGGATGTGGGGTCAACATGAGCAGTGTGTATTAGCTGCTGCTCGCCGCTGGTGAAATCTGTTATTTAAAAGGTATGCAGAGGAGGGGGGATGTTTGACAGATCATATGGCATGCAGGCGAGAAAGGAAGAGACCAAATCACTTGTGGGACAAGGCAGAGTTCTTCTGCCTACCCATCTTGGGCCCAGGCCCACCCAAAATTGGGTGTCTGGCTACGCCCCTGGACTCTCTATCATATCTCCCCCTCCTCCTTTTCTTCAAAAATATATGTTTTCTGATCACTCTCTCTCTCTCATTTGTAATCATATTCCATCTTTTCTCTTCCTCCTGTCTACTTCCTTCCATATTTTCTGATTCTTGGGACTCCCCTAATGCCCTATTCTGATTGTGCCTGGTGGAAGCAGAGTTTGTCTACATATCCCTCCTGTAAGAGGAAGGGATTTGATATTCTGCCTTTCTGTGTTTACAATTAAAGCAGTTTACATACTATATACAGATACTTTATTTTTTTATTCTTTGGGGGTACTTATTATACCGCTTAACCTGACAGACAGAACTAAGTGGTTTACATACTAAAAACAATTAAATACAAACTTGAAAAAGAAAAGAAACTACAATTTCAAATAGGAAAGAGGGAGATAGAACACAATGCAGACAAAATTTCAACAGTCAAAGGTAAAAACCAAAGGTTAAGTGTAACCAGGTACCTCTCTTGTGCAGCCAAGGATAGAACAATCTCCTCCAGCCACCGGCTCCCGGTACAATGAAGAAATAGATGTCCACCAGTAACTTCAATCTTAAGGACTTTTATTCCATGCATGTTTCTAGTACACAGTTCCAACAGCAGCATAGCACATACCAGGATTCAATACAGGCTTTCAGGCTCCAGCCTGGGCTCTTTATCCAGTGCACAATAAACAGTAATTCAATTCCCAAGACAAACAGTTCTTTCAGTTCATCAACAGAGTTCAGTCACCAAGCAGCAATTTCTACCTTCTATCTTCTTTACCTTCAGGAGAGTTCAATATTTTAGGGACTCCTTCTACCCAAGGGTTTTCCCCTGCATCAGCTTCACAGTGAATTCAATACTTTTGGGACTTCCTCTCACCCAAGGAATTTCAGCCCGCTTCAGTACTTTAGGGACCTCCCTACCCAAGGATTTTCAGCCTGCAAATACTTCTCTCCTTCAGCTTCTCGCTCCTGAACTGAACTGAACTCCACTCCTGGGACTCCTTCCCACCTGCCTAATCAATCCCTGGCTTCAGCTACCACAACCAATCATTCTCCTTTCCTTAGCTTCCTCACACCCAAACCAGCTCAGTTAAGCATTAGACTAATGAGACCAATGATGAGCTCCTGCACACAGGGTTTCCTAACTCTCTTTTCGCCTAGTGGCAGCCACTCTACACAACCTGCCAGTTTACACCCATGTCTTCCCTGATTGCAGCTAGGAGTCCAGTCCGGGTTCTTCATCTCCCCCTCTGGCTCCTTGCCTGCAATGCCTTCTGGGACTTGTATTTCAGACTGAAACTGCCTTAACCCAACTATCCTGGAGGTGACTTTATCACATAAGAAAGAAAAAGGGAAAGGACAACCAGGAATGGGGCAACAGAGGGTTAAATGACTTGCCCAGATTCACATAGATCTGCAGTTGGGCCACTGCACAAACCAATAGGCTACTCCTCCACTCCAAGGTATTGTTGTGATACTTATAGGCAGGGCTAGTGCCTGACTTCTCCACACCTGCTGATTTTAATACTAACATTCCTAGCAATGATGGTAAACTCTCGATATGCTTGTCCTGGTCATCTCTCCTGCACTTGCTGTAAAGAAGGCTCCAGTGTGACAGTGCCTACATAGGTACATCAGTAATGCTATACTGGGACAGACCAGTATTTATACCATTAATAAATGGACTTGGGGGAAATCCACTATTTCTGGGATAAGCAGTATAAAATGTTTTGTACTTTTTGGGGATCTTGCCAGGTATTTGTGACCTGGATTGGCCACTGTTGGAAACAGGATGCTGGGCTTGATGGACCTTTGGTCTTTCCCAGTATGGCAATACTTATGTACTTATGTCCATCAAGCCCAACATGCTGTTTCCAACAGTGGCCAATCCAAGTCACAAGTACCTGGCAAGATCCCAAAACAGTAGAAATAAGCAGTGGAGTTTCCCCAAGTCATTTTAATAATGGTCTATGGACCACTCCTTTAGTGGAGGAGTGGTCTAGTGGTTAGAGTGGTGGACTTTGGTCCTGGGGAACTGGGTTCAATTCCCACTGCAGGCACAGGCAGCTCCTTGTGACTCTGGGCAAGTCACTTAACCCTCCATTGCCCCAGGTATAAATAAGTACCTGTAAGCCACATTGAACCTGCTATGAGTGGGAAAGTGCAGAGTACAAATGTAAGAAAACAAAAGCCATCCAAACATTTGTTAAACCCCGCTAAGCTAACTGCTTTCACTACATTCTCTAGCAACAAATTCCAGAGCTTAATTACAAGTTTAGTGAAGAAATATTTTCTCCAATTCATTTTAAATTTACTACTTTGTAGCTTCATTGCGTGCCCCCTAGTCCTAGTATTTTTGGAAAGAGTAAACAAGCGATTCACACCTACCCGTTCCACTCCACACACTATTTTATAGACCTCTATCATATCTCCCCTCAGCCGTCTTTTCTCCAAGCTGAAGAGCCCTAGCTGCTTTAGTCTTTCCTCATAAGGAAGTCATCCCACCCCCTTTATCATTTTTGTCACCCTTCTCTGTACCTTTTCTAATTCCTTGAGATGCAGTGACCAAAATTGAACACAGTATTCGAGGTGTGATCGCACCATGGAGAGATATAAAGGCATTATAACATTTTTATTTCCCATTCCTTTCCTAATAATATCTAACATTCTAGTTGCTTTCTTAGCTGCCACTGCACACTGAGCAGAGGGTTTCAACGTATCATCATCCCTTTCCTGGTCGGTGTCTCCTAATGTGGAACCTTGCATTATGTAGCTATAATTCGAGTTCCTCTTTCCCACATGCATCACTTTGCACTTGCTCACATTAAACGTCATTTGCCTTTTAGATGCCCAGTTTCCCAGTCTTGTAAGGTCCTCTTGTAATTTTTCACAGTCTTCTTGAGATTTAACAACTTTGAATAACTATGTGTTGCCAGCAAATTTAATTATCTCAGTAGTTACTCCCATCTCTAGATCATTTATAAATATGTTAAAAAGCAGTGGTCCCAGCACAGACCCGTGGGGAACCCCACTATCTACCCTTCTCCATTGAGAATACTGATTATTTAACCCTACTCTCTGTTTTCTTTGTTTTAACCATGTAACAGAAATCACAGTGCATTGTTAATAAGAGCACAGTGCTTACTCGGTCCTCTTAGCAGAGTAAATTACTACAACTTGACTAAAAAGAACTGAACAGTTTTCTAAGCTTTTAAGCATGAAAATATTCTATCGGGCAGCAAACAATGATTTAGATTGCATATTGCTGAAACAGTTTTCGTATTGTGCGTTATGTTCTTTGATTGTTGTTTAGTTGAAGTGTTTTGAAATTAGATGCTTAATAAAAATGCATTTATGAAAAAAGTGAAACACCAAATAAGCTGTACAGTAGATGGTGCTGTGGAGTCTTCACTTCATACAATAGTCAAATAATATACTGGCCTGCAGTCATGTAGAATACTTTTTTCAAGGGACTTTCAAATGAACTAATAAATGTAATTGATAGAGTCAATTAACCAGCAACTTCAAATATAAGAGATCAACCAACACAGACAATTGAGCACAATACAGCTTTGATACCTTAACTTTTTTCCCCAGTATGTACCTGTCTGTCTCCTAAACTTCTGTTGGGCTCAGTGGGTATCCTATTGCTACAGAGGAGAGGGTTTATGGTCACAGATGATTGCTATGGGGGTAATTAAAGCTAACCTTCAGATCTGTTACTGAAGTCAGTCATAGTAACATAGTAACAAAGAGGAGCATAATCAAAAGGTTGTCCAAATCTGAATTTGGGCACCCTCACGAAGTCGGCCAAAATCAGGCAGGTATAATCGGAAAATAATATGGGCACCCTTAGACATTCCATTATCGCGGTTGAAAACGCCCAAATCAGGGATGCCCAAAGTATAGGAAAAAGGACGCCCTTAGACATTCCATTATCGCGGTTGAAAACGCCCAAATCAGGGACGCCCAAAGTATACAAAAAATACGGCAGTTATGTGAGAAACGCGTCCTTGTTACTGTACTTTATACTTCTCAATGTTCCTTACATTTTCCCCTTACCTGGATGTCCGCAACTATATGCACTGTACTTGCGGAACATGCAGCTATGGGAAATATAAGGAACATGCATATTTTATTGTGTATATATGAAGTTCGCACACTTGATAATGATCCATATAAGGAAAACTCCACACGTAGGCCCCGCATGCGTGACGACAGTCCATGAACGTCCATGCGTCACGGCCATCCATGTGTGGAGCCATTATAGATGCCAAGACGTGCACGTACTGACCTGTCCATATAAGGGATGGTCGTCCATATATGGAGCTGTACATGTAATAAAGGCTTTTCTGGAGCATCTTACCCTTGAGTGTGGTGACTGATCTCTTGACATTGGGCCCTCTCCACCCCTTTTTTTCTGCCATGTAAAGATGTTCATCACACATGGGTGTCCATATAAGGCGATGCACACTTTCCAACGGTTATTCACTGAGAAACATGACACTCCGTAGAGAACCAAATTTTACCGAGCAGGAGACTCTGTGCCTACAGCACCTGTGCGCAAAGCACAGGAGAATTCTTTTTCGACACCATCACCACCTGCCCCCCAGGACTCTCTCCATCCAAGCATGGGATGAGATAAGGGACCTCCTGGGTTATCAGGGTCCCCTCCTGTAGCTACACATATAAGAGCTCCCTCAGCAATGTAAGCACAAACTGTAGTCTACATTCAAGGGTAATAAGTGATATGTGCACATGCACATTCATTAATAGAATCTATGTACTAGAAAGCAAAAACATTCCCACATCCCTACAATACTGCACACAAATGGTACTCTCTGTCCTCATGTCCACCTCAATGACATGAGTCTCTCCTATTTGATTTCCAAATGATTTTGTGTGCTGAAGGCAAGAAGGGCCACCCCCTGACTCCTGGTGTACAAACTTATATTTTGCAGAAGATTTGGCATTCGGAGGGACCTCTAGTCCCTCTGGCGGAGGTTCCACCGCATTAAGAGGCAAAGCCCTGACATGATCAGGGAAGTGAGACGGCGCCTCAGGGCTCGACGTAAGTATTATAAACAGTACTCATTTGTAAATGTATTTATTTAATAATGCAAATGTTGTGTACAATATCAGTTTCCATGTGACTAATAGGCAACTAGTAAGTCATAACACCTCTGTCCCAGATCAAGGCCTGAGGTTGCAGCTACCCTCCCGTGAGTGTGGCTGCAAATTCCAACTAACCTCCTCTGAGATGAATGAGATGACATGCCTCACTTCTGTATCCCCCTTTATGGGGTGGATACTGTTTCTTTATACCTCAATAAACATCTTTATTATTATATATCCTTTCAGTCTTTGGAATCCTTGGTCGTCCTCCCACTTTTATTTTATTTCACCTAGTGGGGAGACACATGAGGTGCAAAGTGGAAGAAAAACTACCAGCTGTGGATACCCATGAACCTGGTGAAAATAGAGGTAAGATTTGAATGCAGAGAACATAGAAAGAGTGGGGAACCCCAGAGGCAGCCACAACTGAGTGTGTCCAATAGAGAACAAGACATCTGTACAATGAATTGGGTAGAAACAATCATGGCTCTCAGAGTCCAGTGTATTACAATCCACTGCTATCTCTTGCAATCCTCTTGACAAGCTGTCCTGCAAGATGCAAGAAGTGTTTGTTTAGCACCTACATAGCAGAAAGGGATGAGGTAGCTGAGAGGTATGAGCTTATCTTGAACTTGTAGTGCAAGAATCTGTTGGCTCCAAGGGACCAGAGGCTGCCTGCTTCAACAAAGGAAAGAGAATGGGGGGCAGTGAGGGAGCACATCACACACAGCAAGGAACTCCTGGAGGCTAGAGAATGGAGAGTTGGTCACATGTAGAAAATGCAGAGTACATGCTAAGCTACCAGCTAACACCCAGTCTGAAACAAAACCCACACACCAGTTATTTTTCAAGAATTGGCAAAAGAGTCCCCCCCCCCTCCAAAAAACAAACAAACCCAAAACCACAAACAGGTGTACAAAAGCATACAGTGGGAAAAACAAGGTTTACTATAATTGTAACTAAAACACTTTCAAATACCACCCCATAATGTAAAGAAATACCTCTAAAGTGCAAGCACAGAGAAAGTCGTTTTAAAGAGGCACCAATAAAGGAAATGCAAGCTTCCAAATGGGAAGAGCAGCTGCGGACATTTATCATTATCACCCTTAATCCAAATGAGGACACCCAAAACACAGAGCAGCTGGGGACGCCTATAGTCCCTACCTATAATCAAAATTAGGCTGACCACCTTGGCGAAGCAGCTGAGGACATTTAGGGATTTTGTCAATAATCGAAATTAGGCTGACCATCTCAGAAACAGCCATCTCATTCTCACATGGGCGTCCCTGAGAGTGTATTTAAGCGCCCTTCTTTGTATTTTCGATTCTTTGCATCGCATTGGTACAATGGCACCAAAGCAACAACCCACCCGCAAGGATAATTTCACCGACGCAGAAATTGAACTGCTGGTTCAAGAAATACAGAGGAGGCACATGCATCTGTTTGCTCCCACGGGCCAGAGGCTAGCTGCTACAACAAAGCAGCGAGAATGGGAAGCAGTAAGAGACTGGCTCAACGCGGTCTTCCACTGTGGCAGGGATGTGGAAGACTGCAAACGAAAGTGGCGCTGGCTTAGGCAAGATGTCAGGAGGAAGGCTGGTGCCAACCCACCAGCAGATGACACCGCTAACTTCACCTCCATTGAGTGCATCATTCATGGGCTTTTGTCCCAGGAGGGGATCTATGGCATTGGGTCCCTTGACACATCAGCACAGCCTGAGGGCTCAGGTAGGTTCACCATTAGGAAGCTGGGGTATCTCTTGTGCTGGACTACAGTCTGTTTTACACAAGTGGGGGACAGTGTGGTGCTCCTCAGTAGGGAAAGGGGGGAGACCACCACATGCAATGCAAATCACTATTTATTACAGACCATGACACAGGGAGTAGCAGGGGGGGAGGGGGAGGGGGAGAGTAGGGAGGGGGAAGGTTTCCAGCAATGTATATAATATATGTAAATAATATATTTAAAATATAAAATCTAAATAAAATAAATAAACTGTGTGTAGGTTAGCACTGTTTCACAGCTTTGGGGGCCTTCCCCATCACCAAACTCTGCATATCTCCTTCCCACACCTCTGTGCTGTAGCCACTGTGTCCTCTGCACTCCTTCCACAGTTCCATGTCTACCCACCTGCCTGTGTGGCTTTCTAGCACATCAGTCTCTGTAGTACACTGTGCTCCTTGTCTCCAGCTCTGTACCATGTACAATGACATCTGTGGCTTGCCTGCCAATCCCATTCCTCACCATCTCTTTGCTGGGTCTTTGCCTGTGGGGCTTTGTATACGAATGCTGAAAAACAAAAGTGGGTTATTTTGACCAACACACTTCCTCCCATTTTGTTATGCAGGTGATGACAGCCAGTTGGAGGAAGAAGCTGGCCCTAGTGGCCACCAGCCCCAGCACACAGAGCAGCAAACCAGTAGGCCTGCACAAGAAACCACACAGGACCATGGGGTGGAACCACAGGACCCAGCAGCAGCAGCAGAGGCTCTCCCTCCACCACCTGCAGCAGAGACTCTCCCTCCACCACCTACAGCAGAGGCTCTCTCTCCACCACCCGCAGCCTTTGCTGATGGTTGCACTGAAGAAGAAGCTGAAGATGCAGAAGGGGGGCCACCTCCTCAGCAGAGGCCATCCAGCCAGAGGAGGCAGCTACTGCGCCTCGCCACACAATTGCTGGGCCACAATGTGCAGATGGAAGACTACCAGCGCCAGAAATTGGAGCTGCACCGGGAAGTGCTCCAGGCCCAACAGGAAGTGATCCAGGTGCACTGGGAAGCGATCCAGGTGCAATGGGAAGCGCTCCAGGCCCAACGTGATGTGATACAGCAGCTCCAACGGCTGGAGCACAGCATCGAGGGCCTACACCCTGACCTGAGAGCACCTAATAGAGCCCTGATGCAGCAACAACAACAACTGGCGTCGACTTCCACCACTGCACATGAACCACCTGCTAAGAAGTGGAGCTTGAGATCCTCAGCCTCCCCAGCCACTGATCCAGCAGCCATCACACCAGCTCCCCTTCTGTGTCCTGTGCCCAGGTTGCAGGGCAAGCCACAGAGCGCAAAGTGGCTGGACTTCCACAGGGCAGCCCAGGCAGCAGGCTGCCTTGTGGACACAGAGGAGGAGAGTGGGAACTCATCAGAGAACTCTCAACAGAGTTCCCCTGCAGCACCAGCTGCAAAGGAACATGGTGGAAGGGGTAGGAGGGGACGGGGCCAGAGGAAGGGGCAGGGAAAGTGATGGGACATGCTGGGGGGTGAGGGTTGGAGGGAGGGGAATATGCACAGAGTGGCTGATAGTGTTGGGAGGGGTGGTGGTGGTGGTGTGTAAATACTGTGTGATATGAATAAATGTCAACTTACTCTCACAGAAAACTTGTCTGTGACCCCCAGCTGGTGTGCACTCTGCTCTGCTCTGTGGGCGGGAGGTGGAGGGGGCTCCTCATCCTCTTCATCTGGGGCCTGCTGCTCTGGTGGCTGTGGGTCTTCTGGGAGGGCCTGTCCTCGGCGCATTGCCAAATTATGTAGCATGCAGCAGGCCAGGAATATATTTGCCACCTTTTGGGGGCTGTACAGGAGCTCCCCTCCAGAACGGTCCAGGCATCGGAACCTGTTCTTAAGTTGTCCAAAGGTGCGCTCGATGATGCCACGGGTGGTCCGATGTCTACTGTTGTAGTTGTCTTCTGACCTTCTTTTTGGGTGCACTATGGGGGTCATGAGCCAACTCCATTGTGGGTAGCCTCTGTCACCTTTGGAGAGAAGCAGGATGAGAATGATGAGTGTGTATTGTTTGGAGCGGGTACCTTGTGGAGGTGAGGGGAATAGTGGGTTGTGGAGTGAGCTGGAGGGAGACAGTGCTGAGGGCTACCTGTTGGAGGAGGTATAGTTTGGGCAGATCCATGCTGCACTTACCTAGGAGCCATCCGCCGGTGATCTCCCCTCGGTCAAACCTGCGGTAGATTCTTGAGTGCTACAATATATAGGCGTCATGGGTGGAACCTGGGTATTGGGCACACATGTCTAGAATCTCCCCCTGGGCGTCACACACAACTTGCATATCCATGGAGTGGAATGCTTTTCTGTTCCTATAAGTGGCCTCTCGTGCCCGGGGGGGGGGGGGGGGGGGGGGGGGGGTCTGAGTGCGACATGTGTGCAGTCAATGGCGCCTATGACTGAGGGGAAGTGAGCTACGGCGTAGAAGTCAGCCATGTTGTTCTGCAGGGCCTGGGGGCTGGTGGGGAAGGTGATGTACTCAGAGGTGTGGGTAAGGAAGGCATCAAGGAACTGGGTGAGGCAGTTAGAAATGGAAGGCTGGGTGAGACCCATGTTCACAGCTAGGACAGAGTGGAAACTCCCAGTGGCCAGAAAAGAGAGAAGCAGTGATCTTTAGGTGCACAGGGATGGAGTTGTTCCTATGGGTCCCGGACTGCAGGAGGGGTTGGAGCTGGTCACAAAGGTGCTGAATGGCAGCCCTATCAAAGCGGCACCTAGTGAGACACTGCAGGTCAGTGAGGTCTAGGAAACTGCTACGGGGCCTGAAAACTCTGGGGCATGTGTACCTCCTGCGGTGCCTCCCCTCTTCCTCCAACATGTAAGCCACCTGTGCATTTAGTGCCTCCATTTCCCCACACTACAGGTGCAATGCAGTGACACCAGTGCTCACCTCTCCCTACCAACTTGGTGAAACACAGCAGCAACAAACAGAAGCTGACACTCACTCTCCCACCACTGACAAACAATGCAGTCACACACAGCACAGCCACACTGCAAGCACTCCTGCCACACCCTCTAGCCAATCACTCTCCAAGCAGTCTTCACAAACACGGTGCAGCAGTACACAGGACAAAGAGACAAAGAGACAAACAGAGACTACAAATGGGTAAGGGAATGAAATATGAACTTGGGGACAGTGAATGGAGAGGGATAGGGGGAGGGGATGGGGGAGATAGAGGAAGGAGTAGTGGTGTCTGGGTTTGGGGTCTAGAAGGGGTAGCAGGTGAGGGTGAAAATGTGCCAACCACAGCACACAGACAAAGGTATCAGGTACTCAACAAACTCTCAGCTTTCTCTGCAAACAACAATTCAGCTTTCTCTCCCAACAATGATCTCGCCACGCTCCAACTCCACAAAATCACTAATGGGTCTAAAGACGACTTCCCCCTTATTCTGGTCGCTCTTATTTCAAGTCTAATTAAAAACGTCCATGTTCCGACCCATGCAAAACCATTTTGCAAGCCGTTATACGCTGGGGGAGCACATCACATAACACCGCCCATAACACGCCCCCTGCGGGGGCGACCATAGATGTGCGTCCTCGTGTTCAGGATGCCCTTACGGCCTGGTTTTGATTATTGGATTTGGCCGACCTTCTTTCATGGGGACGTCCATGTGCCTTTTGTGTCGCTTTTTGGCCGCCCTTCTCTTTCAAAGATGAGCAGGATAGTTACTAAAATCAGTCCTACTCTTTATAGAATGGCCATCCTCAGCCAGAAAATATTAAACATAAGAACATAAAAATAGCCATACTGGGTCAGACCAATGGTCCATCTAGCCCAGTATCCTGTTTCCAACAGTGGCCAATCCAATATCTGGCAAAAACCCTAATAGTAGCAACATTCCGTGCTACCAATCTCAGGGCAAGCAGTGGCTTCCCCCCATGTCCATCTCAATAACAGACTATGGACTTTTCCTCCAGGAACTTGTCAAACCGTTCTTAAAACCCAGATATGCTAACCACTGTTACAACATCCTCTGGCAGCAAGTTCCAGAGCTTAACTGCTCATTGAGTGAAAAAATATTTCCTCCTATTTGTTTTAAACGTATTTCCATGTAACTTCATTGTCTTTGTACTTTTTGAAAAAGTAAAAAAATCGACTCACTTCTACTTGTTCTACACTTCAGGATTTTGTAGACCTCACTCATATCTCCCCTCAGCCGTCTCTTTTCCAAGCTGAAGAGCCCTAACCTCTTTAGCCTTTCCTCACATGAGAGGAGTTCATTTCCCTTTATCGTTTTAGTCGCTCTTCTTTGAATCTTTTCTAATTCTGCTATATCTTTTTTGAGATATGGAAGCCCTCACAGTTAAGCTGTGAGGGTGTTAACATTGACTGAAGCCAGGCAGCCAGAAGAAGAAAGGAAAGGGGGGGGGGGGGGAGTTGCAGGAGGGAGTTAGTTTGGAAGTAGTTAGTGTTTAGGTTAGCAACAGGAAAGGGAGAAAGGGGATTGGGTAGGAATTAAGGGATAGGATTGGCTGGAAGGGAAGTGCTAGGATAGGGAAGATTTGGGCGCTCAGAATTAGTTTTTAGTTAGGTAGGAGAGGGTTAGGGTGAATAGGAGGGAGTGAAAGAGAAGTTGGGGGGGGGGGGGGGTTTAAAGTTGAAAAAACGAAACGAATTCTTATGTCTAATCAGTGGAGCACTGGCTAGAGCACTGAGCTTGTAATCAGAAGGTTGCTGGTTCGATTCCCCTTTAAAGATTACCTGAGGTGGGGGAGGCTGGTGTTTGGCAGTGGCGTCTTAGAAAACATAACTTCCGTTTCGCGGAGGTGAGGGGAATTTGGGTTGGTTTTTTGATTGCTGGCGACAAACGGGTTTTTTTTTGAAGTGTGTGTTACGTTGGGAGGGGGTGGGTGAGTTAAAGTGTGTTGGGAAGGCACTTCCGGTTTGCGAGGTGTTAGGGGTAGAATTTTTTATATTGTGGTTGCTGTGGCCTAGTGGTTAGAGCACCAGCCTTATAATCATAAGGTTGCTGGTTCAAATCCCACCTAAGGCAAGTCACTTCAGGGACAAAGTTTGACACAAACCAGAATACTTGAATGTAACACACCTTGATGGACTACTGGAGAAAGTGTGATCACAGCTGCAAATAATGAGCACCATTTTTATTAGGTGTATGTCACATGGCAAAAGCAGGAAGCTAAGCAGGTGCAACCCTGGTCAGGAACTGGATGGGCAAATTAGGGGACCTAAATCAGCAGTGTAACCTTTTTAAAAGGAGAGATTAAGGGACTCAAAATTGAAGGGGTGTTTGCTTGGGAGTGGGGAGAGTGAGTGATTGTGGGTAATTGATTATATTAAATAAATAAATAATTATATATATATATATATATATATATATATATATATATATATATATATATATATATATATATAATAAATAATAAATAAATAAAAATACTGTTTAATGGGGCCAAAGAAGATTGTGAAAAGTGGGGGTAAAGTGAGTGGAAAAAAGAAACATGGGATGAATGTGTCTGGAGGGGGGAGTGCTAAAGGGGGTATGGGGAATATAGGGAGAGATGCTGATGTTGCAGAAGGGGTGAATAGTGGACAAGGTGTGGAAATGGGGTGTCAGGTGGGATTGAATATCGAGCAGGAGAGGGGTAGCAGGATGGAATGTGGGACGGCAACCAGTGCGATGGCAGGTGGTATGCGGACCCGTGGTGATGTTCCTTTGCAGGATGCTGCGGCGGAGGATCCTTTGGAGGGGCCTTCTTCTGGGAGAGCAATGGGTGAGTTGGAGGAATTGTGTGTAACTGGATATAGAAGGGGGAGGGGAAGTACGGGAGGGGGTTAGAGATCGGGGGTAGTTGGGAAAAAGGGGTGTCGGGAAAAGGTTTGAGAAAGAAGCTGCGGAATAAAAAATTTTTGCGGAATTTGTGTCATGTGGTAAGGCGGGTTGGATAGTGAAAAAAGGCAGAGGAGGGGTGGAACAGGTGATCCTATGCAGGTATGGGAATCTTCAGACTCCTGGGATTCATCAGGGTCTTCTTCATCTTCTTCGGATGAAGTAGAGGTGGAAAGGGGGAATGTTGTAAGTGGGATGCGGGAGAATCAAAGGGCAGGTATATTTATGGGTTCGAGGATGGGTCATACATTATGTAATATTGCCCCTCTGGATTGTTATATAACGTTAAAATGGAAGCAGAGAATTTTAAAAGGAAAATATATAGATTTATTTGCCTTGTTAGTGCGTGATAGGGATGTTAATGGGGGGAAGGATGGGGGTAAGGAAGAAGGAAAGAAGAAAAGAGGGAGGGTACCAAAGACAATCATGAATTGGTTGTTAAGTTTTCATGTTTTTGCGAGTGTGTTGGTGAGGCAGTGGACAAAGAAATTATATATATAAGAAGTGATATTAACTGTTAATTCTGGGATTTAAAAGCTTGAAGTTTGAATTCTTTTCACTCTGCCAGCAAAGTAAAGAGAAGGAATGTCATCTGGAGAATATTAGAAATCCAGCTTGGCCGAGCTAAGGTTAGGAAAGGTCAGTGAGAAATGAAACTCTGTCCCTTGTGAATTGCCAATGCTAGCTGGCACAGCTGTAAACTATTATGAATGAATAAAGGAATGAGCCAGACATATGATTAATTGTAGTTTAAAATGCTTAGATAGAAAATACTATTTAGAGAGAGAGAGGCAATAGATTAGTATTTACAAGTTTTTGATATTTAGAATATGTCTTATAAGAAATACTGATTCTGTGTAAATTAATAAGGTTTGTGTCTGTGTAGAATATCTGTTAAATTCTGTATTACTCTTTGTCTGCTGTTTAAGAGGTCAAGCAAGGACTGCATTGAGGAGATCAACATGTGGTTTGACTTAGCCATAGTTCTGGCTGGTTCAATGTATAAGCTGATAGGTGAAGAGGTCAGAACTAGTCAGCTCTCTTCTCCTTGATTAATTATAGCTAAGTGTAGGACTGGCCTCCTGGAAGTAATAACCTGATAGGTATGCTATTAAGTAAGATTGGCTTTTGACCCCTTTAATGAATGCCAGAGTTTAGTTAGCAGTTAGTACCAGGAATATGAGAAATCAATCATAATAACATGTAAGAGTTCTGGAGACCAAATGTCTGGCTTAAGGGGCCCCAGGTCAGAGGTCAGTTTAGGATGTCTGGAACCTATGTAACTGATATTTCAAAAGTAATGATTGGTTGAGGCAAGGTAGCCAATCAATTTCTTAACCAATTGGGAGTAAAGGGGGCTAGGCTAGGAGGAGGGCTTAGGACCCTATTTAAGTAGGAGCAGAAGCAGTTTACGTCAGAAGGAGCTCAGAAGAAAGAGAAGGACAGAAGGAACAGACAGAAGAAGGAGAAGACAGCATAAGAAGAGAAGCAGCTGAGACAAAGACAAAAAGAGCTGAGAGAAAGAGAAGAGAGCTAGAACTGATGTCTTGCTTTGTTTGCTGGCAAATAAAGAAGATTACTTTCTCATTCTGGTGTGTGCTGTCTGACTCCTGAAGCATCACAAATTCATGCATCCATTCCTGCAACAATTCTTGGTGGCAGCGGTGGGATGAATCCTGCATTAATCCCAGCACCCAACTGACTGGAGAACATTCGCCGGGTATGTATTCTGTATTTTGTATTGTAATTCTAGCTAGAAAATTGTAAATCAGCCCCTCAAACAAATTGAGGAAGGAGAGCCTGATCAACTCTCAGCGAAGGCCCTAGTACCTTCTAATCTAGAGGAGATTAGAAGCGAAAACGCTTGAGCTTATCTGTATCTGAGAAATCTGAAATTGTTGGGTGGGATTTTCTGTACTGAATGAATGTGTGATGCCTGAATGTTAATGAGTGCGGACTTCTTATAGCTGCATTTCCAATTAACGCGAGTTCAATTGGTCAGCAACGGAAGGAAGCGATTGCTGTCTGTCTACCTAGTGTCTCGAGAGTGCAGACCCCTTACTGCACTTTCAAAAATTCCCTCCCTTTTTGTGTGTTGTAACTGTAAGCATTATGGGTGGGACATCATCTAGACAAATTGATACCCCCCTAGATTGTATGCTTAAAAACTTTAGAAAAGGATTTTTAATTAATGACTATGGACAGACTTTAAGCTCAAGTACTCTAAGAACCTTGTGTGAAGTTGAGTGGCCATCTATGGGAGTGGGGTGGCCCCCTAGTGGCAGCTTAGATATTGAGGTAATCCGGAAGGTCTACAGCATAGTTGTAGGAGAACCAGAATATTCTGAACAACTCCCTTATATAGATTCCTGGGACAGCCTTGTGACTGACCCTCCCTCCTGGTTGAAAACTTATATGGGATCCCCAGTAAAATTCATGTTAGGCCGTGTTCAAAGAAAGATTAGAAAATCTAAACTAGAAGAGGGAAAGAGCCCTAGGAAGCTTACCACCCAATCAGTGGCTTCCGCCCCTACCCTGTCTGAGAAACCCATACTCTCTGATGACCCCTCAGACCTTGAGCCACCACCTTATGGCCCATTGTTGGGGTTCCGTGCTACCCCCAGAGATCCATGCCGCCCAGCTCAAGCCTCTCCAGTACAGGCTTCTCCGGATAGTTCCTCTTCTGTGCGAACCCCACCACATCCTAGGTTGGACTTTTCACCCGGCCTCTACCCTTCTGTGCCACATCCTCTCCTGTTAACCTCTGAAGACCCGCTTTGGGTTCCACTCCCTGACTCCTCAACTCCTGACAGCCCAGCCTCTCCCTCTAATACCCCTACCCACTCATCAGGGGCCCGGCATCCCTTTCAATGGACTGACTCACCTGTGACCACCTCTCAGTCTATGAGTACCCCTCCCCATCCCTCAGGGGTTCAACATACCTCCACTGAATGGGTTAGACCTGCTGCAATCACTTTTGAGCATGATAGGAGGGTAGCTCCTAGCTCTACCTCAGGTTCCATTCCCACCTCCTCGAGAGTTCTGCCCCTCCGCCAGGTAACTACCACTCGACCGGATCCTAATAATCAGGGTCAGGTTATACAGGCACAGGCCTATCAGTATGTACCCTTCACAACCACCGATCTCCTGAATTGGAAGACGCATTACCCCTCTTATACTGAAAGCCTCAGGCAGTGGTGGACCTAGTGGCTAGCATTATGGCCACCCATAACCCAACCTGGACTGATTGTCAACAACTTCTCCTGACCCTCTTCACAACTGAGGAGAGGCGGAAGATTTTGCAAAATGCTGAGGCCATCACGCGAGAGCGTGTCCCCGGGGGGACACAGGACCCAGAGGGATGGGTTAGAGCTCGGTTTCCTCGCGCAGCTCCAGATTGGGATCCAAATGATGGGCAGCACTATGAACTGTTGTCTGGCTATTGCCGGGACTTGCTGGAAGGTATGAGGAAAGGCATAAAGAGGCCCATTAATCTGGCAAAGGTCTCTGAAATTCTCCAAGGGGCAACTGAATCCCCTGGGGCCTTTTTAGAGCGACTAATTGAAGCCTACAGAACATACACCCCATTTGACCCTGAAGCCCAAGAAAATCAGAGAATGGTGAATAGTGCATTGGTGGCCCAGAGTATGCCAGATATCCGGAAGAAGTTGCAGCGTCAGGAGGGATTCGCAGGGATGAATACCACCCAGCTAATTGAGATCGCAACCAAGGTTTTCATTAATAGAGATCAGGAGGTGCGCCGAGAGGCTGACCGGAAGATGCAGAAGAAGGCCGACCTTTTAGCGGCAGCCATTACTAATTCCACCCTTAACCGAGGTCGACCTCTAGCTAATGGGAAGCCAAAGTGGGACCCCGGACCACCAGCCAGGCCCCGAGATTCCTTCAATCAATCCCGGCCAAGGGGGGAGAATCCCAGACCAAGATTGGAGAGGGACCAGTGTGCCTATTGTAAGGAAAGAGGACACTGGAAAGATGAATGCCCCCAGAGGCGCCAGGGACTGAGAAGGGGACCAGGAGATCGAGGAAGCTGAGGCCGAGTTCGAGAGGGAAGATATGAGCCTCCTGAATCTGACATCATCGGGATAGC